>NW_004567111.1:1180165-1192608 GCF_000260355.1 Condylura cristata | reverse complement strand
GGCCGCGGTGGCTGGTGCCCGAGACTCGGGCCCCGCGGGGCCCCGTCTGACCATGCAGTGGCGTGGATTCCCTAGGCAGCTCGCTTGGTGGGAGGAGTCCGAAGGCTGGTTGGGGGCCAGTCGGTGTCCAGGGTGGAAACCCCCACGCCGGCCGGTGTTGCAGTCTCCCGGCCCGTCCAGCCCCGGTGATGGAAAGCCAGCCGGCGGCTGTGTGGGGGAGTCGCCCACTCACCCCAGGAGAGCTTCTCTACCTGTAGCCGGGCATCAGGCCACTTCGGCTTCAGAGACAAAATAGGCGCCCGAAAGCCCTGCGGGTGGAGATCGTGGCGGGGCGGAATGTGGGCACCAGGCCCGGCTGGCCTAGCCGATTTGGAGCGCTAGCGGAGGGGCAGTGACCAGCCTTGCAGCAGCGTCCGGTGCGCGCGGCGGTGACCCTTGCAGAGGACTGGAGCAACGGCAGCGCCCCCCTGCCCCCCGACGGTTTCACAGCCGGGGAGACGCGGAGACACCACGCTGAGTCCGCACCGCGAAGAAGCTGCCCGGAGTCCGCAGCCGGGGACCTCGTCAGACCTTGTCTGTTGGCCGCAGTCGCGGTCCGGAGGGTCCAGCTTCGCCTGCGCACCTGCGCCTGCCCCGCCCCCGCCCCAGTCTCCGCGGGGACGCCCCAGCCCTCGTCCTCCCGCTCCCTCTCCCTCTCCTCTCTGGTAGCTCCGTATTTTTCAGTGTCAGACATATTTTCGTTGCTTCTTGCCAGTTTGTTTTCTCCTGTTACTTCCCACGATTTTATCTTTTTTATTAAATTGCCTATTACAGCCAATTAGCTATTAAAATGCTTGTGGCAAAGAATTTACATGAAGTTACTTAGCTCCTCAGGTCAGTTAAAACAAGTGATTCTCCCAGAACATTCTTTTTCCTCCCAGGTAGGTCTTTTGAGCCAAAAGTATTTCCCTGCAGAGCAAGTGGCAGGTCACAAGGGGGTCCCCGTGAGACCTGCAAGCATATTGTCTTTCTAGACACCCTCCCATCCTTGCTTTAAAAGTGAAAGTAAAAATCACTGGATGATAAAATGTTTTTTCAACTGTCAGAATTCCTGGTCCTGGAAAAGATGAAATGCACTATGCAGATATTTCTGTATAAACATCATGTGTTTGTTCAGCGACTATTTCCTGGGTATCTACTATGTTCCAAACTGGACAAAACGCTAGTAACAAGGTGAATAAAATCCTGGGTGCCTGCCAGAGGGTGGGAATGTGGTGGACTGGCGAAGTTCCCTGTCCCATCGTCCGGCAAGCCCAGGGCTGTGCAGTCCAGGCAGCAAGGGTCAGCGAAGGAACAACCACGGGGAGCCCTGGCTGGTCCTGAGGATGCTTAGGCATTAACAAAGGCTCTGAGAAGGTTGCTCCAGAGAGAGGCAGGAGCTCAGAGGTTTCCCCGAGCAGTTCCATGTGGTGGAAGAATAATCGACCCAGAAAGACCAGGCCTTGGGTGGACGAGTTGGGAGGCAGCCATGGGCGGTGTGCAGAGCCAAGACTTTGGGGCGTTCCTGAGTATTGGGGGGTCGCAGGGACTCCCCGCGATCCCTGGGTTTGGGGTTTGCATGAGATGGGGACTCTGACCTGGCTCTTAACCTTTAGTAAATTTAAGCGTTCACAGATCCCAATAAAGTCCCGACCCACCAAGTGTTCCGAGAGGAAGTTTCTTGTTTCGGTCTTTCAGTCGCAAATCGGTGAGAGCTCCCTTTCTCTTCTCACCCGGTAATCTCTCCAGTATGGAGGTGCACACATATCAGACACCTGTGGCAAGAAAGGAAATAGCGCAGTGAGCTGTTTGGAGTGAAGGCACGCAGATATTACAACCTGTAACCCCTATCAGAAATACAATGACCATGTAAACTGTAGTAGTTCTACAGTGACTTCCACGCATGCAAAGAATGGTGTTTATAGGTGTCAAAAACCCCGAGCACTCAAGGTCCGCACAGACTCCCGCAGCATAAAGAGGAAAAGTCTGTAAATGCCTCGGCTTCTAGAACATTCCAGGGTTTTCTCATCCTTTATGAGAGAAAATTTTGCAAAGTGCTCAGTGCTGACAAGCCCCAGAAAGGATAATGCTCGGCCAGGAATTTGTGCTCACTGCAGTTTCAGGGGCGCTGTTTTTCTGTTCTTTTTGCCAGAGACGGCGTTTTAATATCTTCCGACCCAAGAGGAAAAGATAGAGACCTGAAATAATAGTGGCATTCATGGGGCCTTGCTCTGTCAGCAAGCCCGGCCCTTCCTACCTCCCTATCAGCAGATGGGCGATGAATGAGCTTGTTTTCTCTCGAGCAACATGGAAGCTTTGTGCTCTCTCTTCGCTCCGGTGTGGGGCCATATTTGCCTTTGTGGGCAGTGAGGTTTGGAGAGTAGATTTAATCTTCCCGCCTCCAGAACCCGCCCAAAGATTCTCACCTTCTCCCCACTTCAGAAAGCTCCCATGGTACCCAGCAGTTACAGTTCACAAATGCCTAATTTACCCATGAGGGCTGGGGCCATTTATGTAATGTCGCTTTTAAGATTTTCATCTTTCTCCCACATGATCTTAATCCGGGAAACTGTAAATTGTTTAGACTAAGAACTTCGACATAAGCTGCTTCCAACATAAAAGCTGAGATGCGGCAAATAAGAATCCAGCTCTGTTTTTTTTGGGTTTTTTTTTCTGTCTTTCCATTCAGAGACTTAAAACAACTTTTAAAATTTTTATTAAATAAAAGCAATGTAATCACTTCAGACGACATAACATAATAGACATCAAAGATACACAAATAAGGTACGGATTGCCATCGTCGAAAAACATAAAAGCAAGCATGCTTGCACTTGGCTTTGGTTTTACATGCACGGGCTGTGTGCAACAGATTTGCTTATTCGAGTCAGATGTGGCTTTTGGCAATTGGCTCTTACATTTTAGGTGGCCTTCTGAAAAAAAAAAAAGAAAAGAAAGAAAGAAAGGAGCTTTCCTCTTAGAGGACTGTGAGAGATTTCACTCAAGGCAGGGTCAACTCTGCTTTTTCCTTCTTGTAAAAATATGATGCCTGGCCCCTTACAATGTCTGTAGCCTCAGCTTCACCTCCCTGGCAGAGAAGGCGGCCAGTCACCTGAGTCGGGACCGGGGACGCACCTTTGTTGCTGAGCTTGCAAAGCACAGTCGGTGAGAACCTGGGCGTGGGAACGCATCCTCGCCACCCTCTAGAAGGTTGTGGGGCAGCACCTTACACCTCAATGGGCCCACCCCAGGGGCGCAAAGCTCAGGAGTGGCCTCTGGCGGGCATCCTGCCTGCCAGCCCACCCTGCTGGAATGGGCACTCCCCCTCATCAGCTTTCCAGGGCAGCCCCCTGAGACTCGCATTCCAGGGCAATGAGGCCTAACTCCGGCTGTCACAGTCCACGGTTCCCACCAGGTCTAGAGATCAAAGCCGGGGCCCGCACTGGACAGCAGGTGTGCCCTGCCCCGTGCGAGGTGGGGTGGTGGCCGGCAGGCTGCCCAGCGGAGCCACGCAGGCGTGGCCCGGAGGTGGGATCAAAGGGTCACTAGGACGTGGTCTTGACCAAATGTGTTGGCCCATGTGGGAGAGCCACGCCCGTGTTTTAATTATCACTTACCAGGAGCCCCCATTAGGGACGTGGGAGGCAAGCGCCTGAGCTCTAATTGCACCTTACCCCGCCTGGACGGGCCGCCAGGCCGCTCGCACGCTCTGGGACGGCCCGTCCGGGCCCAGGGCTTCTCCAGAGGACGGCTCCTTGTGGCCTCTCTCAAGCTCTCGCGTGGGGAGCACAGGAGAGCTGGAGGAGGGCCGTGTGCTGAGTGATGCCAGCCCACCGCATGTATGTAAAAAAGAAAGGGTCACACGAGCAAACCATTGTGGGTTGTTTTATGTTTCAGTGAAAGGAGAGAAGACCCAAGAATGCCACAGAGGACCCTGGGTTCAAAATATTTAGAAACTTTCTTTACTCTCCAAACAAAACCAGAAAGGCAAAGAGAGAGATGCAGAAATTAGAAACAGCTTCCCGGAGAATCGCCGCTCCGTGGCCCGGCGACTGCTGTTTGGCACAGAGAGAGACAACTGCGGTTTAGTTTCTGTGCCTCTAGGTGTCTGAGGCCCAGAAGTGGGGGGCAGGGGTGTGCGTGTCCCCAGAGCAGGACACAAGTGGAAGTGTCCCCAGAGCGAGAGGGAGGCTGGGGTGGCTCAGGAAGAAACCACCGTGGGTGTGGGGGAGGCCGGGCCCAGTCAGTCCGCACTGCGGTGCCAACAGAGTGGCCAAATAAACCGGGTTGAGACCGGCTGGCAGGTCGGGTGTCCGGGTCCTACATTTGCCACCAATCTCTTACCAAGCTCTTTAGGGGCAGCCGGTGCTTCAGGCCAGCGAGGATGGTGGAGGCTGGGCCAAGCCCACAGTGAGCGTTCTAGGTGTTCTGTGGAAGCTGCAGAGAGCAAATTCTACGCCTCGGGGACCCCGCTGGACGGGGGCGCACAGGACACGCTCAAGGCTCTGCCTGGAGCAGCTCACCGCGCAGAGTGGCAGAAACTGCGACCACATGAAAAACCCAAAGACCCGGCCAAGGAGCGTGGCACGGTGTGCCCGGGAAGGAAGGCCGCGAGCCCAGCAGCGGAGGAGTAAGGGCCTCTCACCAGGCAGGCCCTGCCGTTCCTCACCCCCCTGCTTACAATATTCTCCCCAGAGCTCTGTTTTTGCTTTAATAATGGGGTGGGTCGGGGAGAGTGAAGCATTTAACAGAGTGTTACATGAACCGTGTGTTTTAGTTTTAAAAGTTAGTAGCAATATTTACAAAGCAAAAAATTGATAATTTTAATAATATATCTAATTTAGAATCTCCTAAATATCATTCCACATACCACTGGTGTATAAAAGATTAGCAGCTCACGCTTTGATTTGCCTATTTTCATCTTTTTTATTGCGGCCACGTTGTTTAAAACATTGTACATGATTCAGGGGCTCCAGAGACATCTGCAGACCTGCCCGACTTTCCCAGAGCCCTGGTGGTAAACTCTTGTCTTAGAGCATCAGGGGTCTGTTCAAGAGACCCTCTGCAGAGCACCTGAAAGCTCCCCACCCCCACGCCCCACCTCCAAACTCTGCTGCCAGACTTCATGGTACTTCGCGCTGTGGGGATTTGGGATTAGCATGAATTCAATGTGTGTTTTGTTCACTGTGGCTTCTACTGCCATGTGGCTATGGGGGAGAGGACTTTCATTTCAGACACGCAGAGTGCCCGGCATGTGGTCAGGGCTCAGTAAATGTTTGTATAATTAATCAAGAACTGAGCCATACGTTATTAGTTTTTAACAGGCAATTTGTTTAAATCACTGAGAAAAAAATAAGGCAAAATGACTTGCCAATGAGACAGCAGAATGTTGTGATGTTGGCATTTCCCACGCCTGACCCAGCCCACTGTGTCCGTACGTTCTGAGACTTCATTCCAGTTAAAAACCCCAAAAGAAAGGGCCCCCTGACCCCTTCACCTCCTTCCACGCGCCCTACCCAAAGCGACATAATCTGGCAATATCCCTGATGCACGCGACTGTCAGGCTCACTTCAGAGACAGTGGTTTACTCCTCAGGCTTCATGTCATCTGGTAGGGAAAGGTTTCTTTTCCCACACTTGAAAAAGCGTATTGCAGTCTAAGGTGCAATTTTACTATGGGCTCATCCGCTTAAGGACAGAAAGCAGAAGATTTCGATTCAAGTTCTACCTCTATTATCATCTCCCATCGAGTGCTGAGTGAGTGTCTCTCTCTGCTGTTTCCCTCACTGCAAAATTAGGGTAATAACAGCTTCCCTCCCTATCTCATCGAGATGTTGAGAGGCTTAAAAAAATATCACCTTTTTAATTAAGGTAGCAGACTGTGTGACATTCACACAGAACCCTGTTCACCTTAACTTCCTGGAATACTTTAATGGGAAAGCTGTTAGAAAAGCAGCTGCTCGGAGAAAATCCAAGCCAGGGAAGTCTACGACTGATGGGCTTGGGGCGAATCGATGGTTATCTTGTACACTTTGGGCTGCACGGGGGTTTTCCTTCCAAAGAAGCTAAGTATTTTATAAATATTATCTCTTTCAGCCTTTTAAGCTTCCTGTGATGTGGCATTTATCACTCAGCTCCAGATGGACAAGTGACCGCAGAAAAACGGGCGATCTTTCGAGGTCTTTCCTGGTCTCTGGGCTGCCCCCATGGCGGGTCCATTGAGTCCTCGTGGGTATGCAGACAGGCTCGGCCACTGGCCACTCAGAAGGAGCCATGGAGGATCAGGACAGGGTCAGGGAGAGAGGACAGGGAAGGCGGCCAGAGCAGGGGCCGAGGACACGGACAGTGGCGAGCCGGGTGTGACAGAGTGGGTGGGGCACAGGCATGTTAACGGTCAGAGGAGCACAGGAAATAAGCAGCATCCTTGAGGTAGATGCTCATGTTTGTGGGCTTGTAAGAGACAGAGGGAAAGACGAACAGCAGATGCTGAAAAGTAAAACCAGGTCAAAAACGAAGGCAGAAGCAAGAAGGCCGTGTGCGCGTGTGCTCAGCGCATGGTGTGGGTGTGGGTGTGTCTTGCACACGCGCACATCACAGTGGGCAGTCGAGAGAGGGGTTAGGGCGGGTGGGTCAGGCGGAGAACCCAGCGCCCTTCCTCGGTTACACCTTCGTGGATTGTCCGGTTACTTTTGCAGTAAGTACGTTACTTTTGCAGTAAGTACGTGCTAAGGTTTCCATGAAAATAGGTTTCATTCCTGATTATAAAACAACATGTTTATTGACAAGCATATCCAAGAATACAAGCTAGAAATGGTTTTTCAAACAGAAGCAAATGTTTCTTCTTGAACATTAACTTTCACAAATTGCTACCCTGGTCCGCGTGTTATGCGCATCTTTGTTGGTGTAGAGAAACGCGCATCTTTGTTGGTGTAGAGAGCGGTGTCGGAGGGTGTTACCGGTGTTCGCACAAAGCATAGGGCGTGTTTCCAGGTCAAAATCTGTCGCTTTATTTCAACTTTTCAAAAAAGATGGACTAAAACCTACTTAACTGAATTCCTGTTGCAGGATCCTCCCTCCCTCCCCCGCCTACCTTTTATCCATCCCAGCAGTCACGTGATAGCTGTAGCACTGTGGATGTATCCTTTGGAGATCATGAGATTGTTTCCTTAAGGTGGAATCAGAGAGGTGGGATTGAACGAGTCAAAGGGTTTTTATATTTCAAATATTGATACATGTTGTTGGCGAAAAGTTGCCTGAAAAATCTGTGCTAGAATACACCTGCCTCCACCCACGGGGAGCAAACCCAACTCACTGCCCTGCGGCAGGAATGGCGCTGTTTCGTTTTGCCCACCTGAGTCAGAAAGTTCTGCTGTTATCAGCTGAGGTGGGCATTCTTTTATATGTTTATTTGTTAGCTCCGAGTTTCTTCTGGAATAATCTATGCATGTCTTTGTTCATTTGCCTTTGAAATTGTCTTGTCCTAGTTTTGATTTCCAATATTTATATATTAAGAACAAGAACTATTTGCCTATCACATACATTGCAAATATTCCTGAAGCAGTGTTGAGGAAGAAAAAAGCAACTTTCAAGTAAGTACAGCTCTTCTCAGACTTGGAAAGATAAATCACATGTCATTATTTTAAACAGAATACTGAAAAGGAAAATAAGTCAGCCAGTTCCTCCAGGAAATTGAAACCATCATTTTGAAAACTTAAGTGATCTGAGAAGCAGAGAAACACAGATGAATCAAATAAATAAACAAAAGTACATAAAACACAGTGAATCTTCCAAAATGCATAGAAAATGTGAAATTACATTTTGAGAGAAAGGTTTAAAAGCAAAATGACAGGTCCAGTAGTTTACACATTCAGCCAAGAGCCATTCTAAAAGAACAGAGAGATGAGGGAAGAAAAATATATTTTTTCTTAAAGATAGAAGAAAATTCCTCTGAAACTAGGATCAGAGAGGAAGAAATTCCTCAATAAAACATTATAAAAGCCAGCAATGAAAAAAACGTAAAGCAATGTTCTCCGTTAATTCCAGGTAAGTCTAGTAGCACAATTTTGAAAGCTTTTTATCATTTTCTTTTTATAAAGTGTCGAAAGATAACCTTTGATGGAGATTACTGGAAGCAGAATTTATAAAAAGAAAAACTATAAAGCAATTTAAGTGAACACAGTGTATTGCTTATTTTATTTAATAAATAACAAATCAACAAAACAGAATAATGGAGAAATTGACACTTTCAAAAGATTTTATAATATGGGTATTGAAATATTTTAACACTGATTGCTTGTAAGAGGTAGCAGATAATTAGCTACTTACGAGAGAAACTAATGCTGCATTTCCACTTCCAACCATACAAAAATAAATTACAAATGGGTTAAAGAGCCAAGGAGTAAAAATCAGAATCCATTTGTAAAGTCTAAATCCATTTAGACTCCCAGAGTAAGGATGAGGATGACCTCCCTTGAAAATATAAAATCCTGAGGCTCTTAGAAAAAAAGTAAGGCGGGTTCAATCTGAGACCATTCTGAGTGCCTGGTCCTGGGGATGACCACAAGTCCCTCCGCCTCTCCCCCTGGGATGCTCTGCTGCTCCTCTGTCACACTGTGAAACGTAGACTTTTCTGGAACACTCAGCTAGTGTCTGGGCGTACCCTTAAGAGAGACGTGTTCCTAGGCCCAGAGCTCAGACACCACCTGTGGGAAACCCAACAGGCGACATCAGCCAGAGGCTGTCCGGCCCCAGGCGTCAGAGGCCAGCGTGCTGTGATGCGGGCCTGGGTGCTGCAGTCCCACCAGCCCACGACGCAACTGTGCTCAGAGCCCACGGAATCACGACAGATGTTAGTAACATGTGTCCTAACGTCACCTCATTTTAAGGGAAGGCTAACCGGACCAAGCTAAGGGCTGCGTAGAGTGGCTTAGTAACAAATTCTAAAATTCTGACATGGTTCTGGGACCCAGTGGTGGACAGAAGATGGAGGAGTTCTGAGGAGACTTGTAGAGGAAGGGAGAAGAGCTTGAGGAGACAGCTGGTAAGAGCTTGAATGACAGGGACAAAAAACAAACAAACAAACAAAAACACTGTCAGAGGCTGGAGGAAAAGTTAAACTGAAGCAGGAAATTCAGTGGCTTGTCACCCAGACATGGTTAGGGACATTTCTGAGCAGAAAGTAGAATACGCCAACTGCGTTTTTGGTGTTGTTTTTTTTTTAAAGATTTATTTACTTGTGCATCCAGAATTGGGGTACGGCCAGAGGTACAGGGGCAGCAAGAGGCTTCACCAGAGACAGAGCGGGGAGCAGAACAGGCCGACTGACGAAGTCCACTGCTGAGGGAGCAGCAGGCGGGCCAGGAGAGGTCTGCCGCGCCCTGGGGTCACCTCCGGGGCAGGCAGGAACTGAACTTATTCAGAAGTGGCTTCAGCTTCTCAGTGCTGCGCTCTGACCCGCTGCGCCACCGGGCAGGGCCCGCCAACTGTGTTTTTTAAAGTCTGTATGAAAAGGATAGTTTGCTGAGCTCTTAAACTATTCAGCTTTCAAGCTGAATCTCAGAAACAGCAAATGGAAGGCCATACTTACGAAACAGAAAATTGAGCTATTTCTCATCGCCTGTTGCTCCAGATCACAAAAGACTCAGAAAATATGAAGTGGCTGCCGGGACAGGTAGGGACCCAGAGCGCAGGGCAGAGCGTGGTTCAGGGTGAGGCCGCAGAGCCACGCCCTTGCCCGTGCGGTCAGCCAGCCCCGACGAGCCGCCAGTGTTCTCCTTGCCTGCCCAGGAGGACCTCGGCCAGCTTACCGGCATTGCCCTGGGGTCGTCTCCTTCCCACCTTAGACGTTAGGGGCACAGGTGCCTCAAGCACCCTTTCTACAAAGCAAACTCTGAGCATCCTGAGGGCACTCTGCCGTGGTCCGTGGCTTAGACAAGAGCGTGCTCTGGCAGGTGTGAGTCCAGCATCTGTCTAATGAAGGAGTATTTGATGCACCGGGAATCTACAAACTTTTGAAAAGAACCTTGTCCGTTTGGAGGGACAAGGTGGGTGATACCAAGTGCAAAGAACCTTGACCATCCCCTTGGCAGATGACACTGGGCAGGACCAAGGCAACGGGAACATTCAGATGTGAACGGCCTGTGTGTTACGGAAAAGAAAGATGTCTCGAGGGCAGAAACAAGGAAGCTGCGCCCCAAGCCAAGAACCCCAGAGAGTCAGCCTCAGGCAGCACAAGAGTTCCAAGAGCGGGCAGCAAGTGCCCACCTGGGTTTCACACCTGCCGTGGCCCGTGGCCGCCGCGCCTCCCCCTTTCCGTCGGGCAGGAATGCCGCGGGCGGGCGTGTGGCTTCTCCACTGTCCAGCACTGTATGTCTGCGGCAGGTAACTTGCCTCTGCCACACAGGTCCTCCGAGTGCCCGCCAAGGACCCTCATCCGCACCTGGGCCGGATGTAGATGATAAAGCCTCGAACCCTGAACTGGAAACATAATGGTCTGAGTAAGACTTTAAGGGGGGGTGGTAGGAACTGGGGGGGACACTGTAAAATGAGCACATGGGAAATAATGTAAGAGGGTGAATTGTGTTGGATTAAAGATGGTCATTTTTTTTAATGTTCTTTTTGTTTCCTCACTATAAATGGGTGGGCTTTCTGGTTTTGTTTGTTTGTTTGTTTTGTTTTTTAAGGTAACATCGGCCACACCACTTACCACACCCGCCACCAAGGCACCCACAGTCCTCTATCGCCGTCTAATGGGGCCCTTCCTCTCATTGTCCCCTTCCTCTGGTTGCTTCAGTTTTACAATCAAATTTCTGGGAGTTATTTTGGTTTAATTTTCTCAGTCCTCTACATTGTTTCTTGTGTTCCACCTATGTTCTCCTGACCATTTTTCACTTTGCATTGCCCTGTCCCGTTCCATCTATGTTGTCACAAATGGTAACATCACGTCCTTTTCGTGGCTGAGTAATATTCCCCGGTGTATACATACCACATCTTCTTAATGTGCTCATCTGTTAGTAGGCACTGCAGTTGTTCCTATCACTTGGCTATTACCAAATAGTATGCCTATGGACATAGGAGTGCTTAAGTCCCTTCCAATTCGTGTTTTTGTATTCTTCAGGTCGATACCTGGGAGTAGGATTGATGAACCACATGGTAGATCCATTTTTAATATGATAAAAAACCTCCAGATGATTCTCCAAACACACTGAGCCAGTCTATATCCCCAGCAATGGTGTAGGAGGCTTCCTTTCTCTCTAGCTCCTCACCTACACCTTACCTCTGGGCAACTGATTATAGTGGATGCTATGCTATTGTCCATGTCCAGGATTTAAGAGAATGAAGATGTGTAACTCATCTCTTAGACCATCTGAGAAAGTAGTCACCTCTGGCAAGAACCCAAACCGCATGGAAAGGCCATGAGACACACCCAGCCAGCTAACTGAGCCCCCCAACAGCTCCTAGAGATGAAGAACACCATGTTGGGGAAACTCTTGGATGATCCCCAAGTCAAGCCTTTAGATGGCTTCAGTCTCAGCTGTCCCTGACTGCAACTAAGTAAAACAGAATAAGCAAGAAAGCTTCAGACTGAGTCCAGTCAACACAGAATTGGATGAGATGATAAAATCTTGTTGATTAAAGTTGCCTGTACACATACATCACACAGAAAACATCGAGATAATACATAAAGAGTTGCTGCAAGTCAACCTAAAAGAAAACCTCGAACCAAAAACTGGAGGAGCTTAAAAGAGCAGGGCACAGAAAGGATACAACAAACAAGCCCATAAAAAGATGTTCCCCAAATTTTGCAAACAAAAAGATGAGACATGTGCCCCAATTCATTCTGACTGGGAAAATTAAAATGATTGATCCACGTGGCTTCAGGGGACGCTTGGAAACATTAACACACCAACTCATGCTGGAACATTAGCAGGAAAACAATTTTTTTTTTCTTATTTCATTAAACTCCCCTTCATCCAGCAATTCTTCTCCTAGGTCTCTGGCCTCTAAAAACATGTACACACGTGACTAAATGCACCCATTGTAGCACTGCTTATAATAATGATAATGGGAGCAAAATGAACTTTGACGATCAACAATCAGCGGCAGCACATCCCTGCCCAATGAGAATCTCAAAGAAAGGGGCGGAGAGAAACCAGTGACCCTCGCCTGTGCCAGAGAAACACAGTTACAGGGAATCGTCTGTTCTGAGGCGTGTGAGCCCAGCGCTGGGCGCTGTTAGCTTTCTCCATCCGGGGTTGCCCTGCCACACACAGCCCCCACCCATCAGCACCATCCTGTGCGCTTCCCCCTTGCACAAGAAGGGTTTTGAGGGTTTTGGGGGGTTCTGTTCTTTGGCAGGCTCCTGCTCCCAGGACTCATGCTTGATGCTGCCCAGGGGTACAGCTTCCTGTCAAGACAAAGTCTGCCCAT
>NW_004567111.1:1084661-1179640 GCF_000260355.1 Condylura cristata | reverse complement strand
CAGCGGCCTGTTGTGTCAACGCAGCTCAACACGTGACACCAAGGGGCGTCGTCGGCAGCGCCCCTTTGGGGAGGAGACGGCGGGTTTCCGCTAGCGCTCTGGCGTCCTCCTTGTCGAGGGTACAGGGCCTGCTTAGTGCAGCCCGCAGCCGGCCAGCCCCGGCCACCAGGGCCATCACCCGCAGCATCGCCGGCTCAGCACACGCCTGCCGGCCTGCGCCCCCACCCTGGAGGGACTTGCCAGCACCTGTCGCCTCTCATCCTCACAAAGCCTCAGGCGCTGTGACAAAGTGAGCTCTCCCTGGCGACCCCGGGGGCGATCGGGCAATGGCTGTGTCTTCGGCCACGTCCCAGCCCCGGGCCTGCCCCCTGCCTGCCTTCTAGGCTACTGCTGCCCTGCCGCGGAGCCCGGGCCTTCCCCGTCCCCCCCGCGGGCCTGCACACTGCCAGCTGTCGGACAGCGGGGTCGCTCTTCCCTGTGTCATCACTCTCAGAGCAAAGTCTCGAAGGCAACTCAGGGCAGGCCTGGCGGCCGAGGCCGCTGTGCGTCTGGCCGGCTCAGGCCTGCGCTCTCCGCGGGAGACGCTGTGTGGCCACCTCGGGGCAGCCGCAGACACGCTCTCTCTGTCCAGCAGGACCTGGGCCCGCATCTTGCCAGCGCAGGGGAGGACCTCTCCCGGCCCCCGAGGGCCACGTTTTCAAGGCCATGTTGGTCACAGAGCGAGGCCCCAGGCTGCCAAGCGTCTCGAGCACGCGGGAGGAAGCTGCTCTGTTCTCTGTGCCTCGGCCATCTTGTTCTTTCAACCCCCACTGACGCTCCACCATGATCAAGTAAGGGGCTTTTCCTCCCCTTTCAAGTTTGCTTCTTTAATAACTAAGTCATGTCATAATCAAACGTAAATCTCATCTTTGAAACTAACTACAAGTGGGCCCTCCCTGGGGGCGCAGCGGGTTGAAGCGCAGCACTGAGAAGCTAAAGCCGCTTCCGCATGAGTTCGATCCCCGCCTGCCCCAGAGGTGACCCCAGGGCGCGGCAGACCTCTCCTGACCCGCCCGCTGCTCCCCTCAGCACTCGACTTTGTCATTAGGTCTGTTCTGCTCCCCGCACCTCTGGACTGTACCCCAGTTCTGTATGCATAAATAAATACATCTTTAAAAATAATAATAATTACAAGCAATCTGGGTGAATTTGAGATTAAAGACAATAGGTCTCCAAAGCAGTCTGGTCAGATAGAAACTCCCATGGCACGTGGCTCCCAGAGACCCCTCTGAGCCCCTCTCTCCTCAGTGCCGTGTGTCACTGTCCCCATAAACTAGGGGCAGGAGGTGAACCGGGATGGTCTTCATGATCCAACCGAGCGGGAGACACCATCAGTGAGGTCTGCTGTCCTCACAGCTCAGAGGTGGGGGCTGTGGAGGCGGAGGGGGGTCGGGAGGAGGGGATGTCCCTTGACTGCAGAGAAGAGGCTGCAGAGAAGAGGCTTCTGGCCCCGGTGCCCTCTGCTCCCACCCAGCATTCCAGCCACACCTTGTTGGTATTACTGCTGCTCCCGTTTGAAGCCCGTCGCTGCTCTATCTTTTGCCATAGCAGGACGGAAGCCTACGTGGCCGGACACGGCAGCAGGACAGCAGCACAGAAATTGGTGGGGGACGTGCAGATGAGCTGACCTCGTGGCCAGACCTGGCGCCTAGCAGTTCTCCGTGAAATTTCCTGAGTAGCGTGCGAATGCATGGACGCTATCAGCCAACTCACCCCAAACGCTGTCAAAAAAACATAATCAACACAATGACGACTTGGATAAAGGCTAAATCTACACATAAAAAAATTTATTCTAAAATTCACTAAGGGAAAAAATCTAGACTTGTAGAAAGGTCTGGAACAATCTTTGTCTTATCATAGGAGAAAATCAAATAAAACTATAGTTTGGGGAGTGGACATATTAGATACCCTGACACAGAGATATCAGATTAAAAACTCAAATATCAAGTTTAAAATTAACACACAAGATAATATTCCCAATGAGATTATTTCAATTAAATAAAAAATGCCAAATAAACGCCATACAATCCAATTGCGCTGCACAAACATTTAGACAAGCAATGATTGGGTTTAGTGTATCAACCAGAGAAAACACTAGAAGGAAATTCCTCATGAGGTTAATTCAGCAGGATTAGGGCGGATTGATTCCACATGACATCAGTTAGGTTGCCGTGTGCACTTCAGGGAACCAAGTTTCAAAAAATGGAGCCGGAGGGGGAGAGCAGGGTGCAGGTGATGAAGGATCGTGCGCCGGGGAAGACTGCGCACTTTACCCTCAAGAGCACCAGGGGCCAACAATCACTTTGAAAGGGCAGTAACCTGGCCAGCTAGCTTGTCAGTCCGTCAAATCCCCCTGGGGGCTCTGAGAAGTGAGGTCAACAGAGCAATAAGGTGGGTGGGCAGGAGAAGGCAGGGGACAGAGATCTTGTCAGAGATGTGCGATGGCTGGATGTTGGGAGATGAGAGATGAAGTGACGCCAGGACCCAGCTGTGCGTGTCAGGCCCCTTTGCCCAAGAAAAGAGCAAAGAAGGGTAACAACTTGAGCAAGGGTGGTGGAGGCTCCCGGGTGGACGATTCCGGTGTGTGTGAAGGTGTCAGCTCATCAGCCTCAATCTGTTGCTCAGGAGGGAGGTGCGGGGGCAGATTAGCCTGTGACTGGCAGGTGCAGCTATTCAAAAAGTAGACCATCTAGCAGAAAATAAGAGTCAAGGGCAAAGCTGGTTTGGGTTGGCTTAACCGTCACGATGAGCCTTAGAGATCAATACACCCTTGTCATCTTTATCCAGTTACAGAACCTGACACCCAGATAGCTGAACTGAGTGTCCATCAGACACCCAGATAGCTGAACTGGAGCTCCGGTGGGTGGGCTTTGCCTTACTTTCTGTCGAGAGTTAGAGAAAAAAAGCTGTGAGAGTGGGGAGAGCAGAGCACAGGAGGTAAGGGGCTGAGGTCTCATCCTTTAGCACCAAGTTTCCTTAAAGAGGTGACAGAAGCAAAGGGAAACCCAAAGCCCAGTCCCTTTGTGACAGGAGAGAAGGGGGTGAGAAAGCAGAGCGGGGAGCTAGAGAGGTGTCGCCACGGAAGGAGCTTCTGCCAGGCAATGCTCTGTCTGAGTGTAGTGGACAGACACATCCTCTTAGCCGCAGTGTGCAGCCAGCGATTTGATATCATACATGATATGATGATATGATATGATATGATACGATACGATATGATATGATATGATATGATATGATGGCTGTGAAATGATCTCCACGGTAAGTCTCCTGAACACCTGTCACCATGCATACAGTATTATCAGCCACATGCCATACATGATGCCCCATGACATTTATTTTATGACTGGAAGATTTGACATCTTCTCCCATTTCACACAACCTCCCCCTGAGAGTGACCCCTATCTCTGACAACCACCAATCTAAGAATTGGGTTTGTTATTGTTTTTCAGTTTCCACAAATAAGTGAAATCATATGGTATTTGTCTTTCTCTGTCTGAATCATTACACTTAGCATACTGCCCTCAAGTTCTATCCAAGTCACCACCAATGGCAATGTTTCACCCCTTTTCACAACTAAATAATATTCCACTGTGAGTGTGTGTTTGTATGTGTGTAAATACTTTTTCTTTATCTACTCATTCTTGGGTGGGTGCTTTGGTTATTTCCTTGACAACATTTTTTTCCTGCCAATTAATTTTAGTTTTACACCTGAAATTAGAGATCTAGCTACTCGCCAAAAAACGACAGGTGGATGAATCACTAGGGAATTTTAAGAGAATATTAAAGGATTGAAAAATATGTTGTGAAAATTAGCAGAAATAACTTACTCGAGCTATTTCCATGGAGATGATGGTGCCCTTGGACCCCAAAAAGGGGGCAGATGACATGCTTGCCAAAGCTGGTCCCCATGTACACCTGTTGGTTTGGAATTGCTGTTCCTGCTTTGGATGATATAGGATGTGTATTTAGATAATACACATATGATAATAGTCCTCCCAGGAATGTTACCAAGGAAAATATTCATTATAGTGTGGTCTCAGTGGGAGTTTGTGAGCATCCTTACTAAATCCAGTGTCAACCTCTTAATGACTGGAACATGTGCACTGTGGATCTTGTCACTGATAGGTCTCTCTTCTGTACAACGGTTTCCCATAAATGTAGAGCAAAATTTGTATTCTATCCCTAATAAGCATGAGTCTGTGGCATGCCTTGTGTTCTGACTTTATCATTTTTCTGATACTCGTAACCCTTAAATTTCCATCATCTCTTTAGTTTTTCACTTATTTTGTTGAATACACATCGATCTCTAAAATACCTTGCATCCCCAGGATACCCCCTCTGCCCCCACAACCACCATACTACCCTGGGGAGGCACGCTCTATAGACCACTGAAATCACAGCGTGTCCTCAAAAGAATCACCCTGTTAAGACCATGATCTAGAAATGTGACTTGGGCAGACGAGGCCCTGGGGGTCGGTCACTTGCAGCTGCATTTTCTTCTGCCTTCCTCCACTTATCACATATGCTATTCTCAGCACACACTCGTTCACAATCCGCAAATAAGGCAAACATGATCAAAACCCTTGTTTTAAAATCAAAATCGAGTTCCCACATTATTATTTCAACACCAATCAAGAATCAACAACAGGGGGTGGGGACCAGCGCAACTTCACTTGAGAAGACGTTTCCCAGTCGGTGACAGGAATGCGAGATGCATACTGCCACTCCTCCTGTTTACCAGGCCAAGTTCCCACAGCAGCACTGAGCGATCTCTCGGGCTCGTCTTCTCCTGGTGCTGCCACAGCCATGGTCTCTGCACCACTCACTAGTCCAGGTACGAAATTCTGTCGGATCCCTAGCCGCTGTCTACTGATACATTCAGAGCATAAAAAGAGTTTATTTTGCGTGGTTTTGTAAAACATCAAGTCTATCAAATACCTACCAAGTTGTCCCACACGGAAAGCTTTGATGCTTTGATTCGGAGACCGGCTAAGTGGGATTTCAGAGAATTTCTTGTCAGCCTTCACATTCCATCCACTGAGATATACCGAGAAAAGGGGAGTTGTCTATTTTTAACCTCTTGGAGTGATAATAAAATTACAATGTGGCCTTAACGACTGTTTGAGGGCTCATTTGGAGGCATTGTCTGAGGAATTTTGTTACCGTAATTTTAGAACCAGATAGAGCTGCATGTTTTTAAAGAGCAGCTTTCAGAACTTTGGACACAATGTAATTAGAAATGGTCTTTCAGGAAAGTCTCTAGACTGAAAATAGAACTCTCTGATAAAGACACAAGCAATCAATAAAATACCACATTCTTCACTCACCTTACAGCACTTTGATGTCTTTAACATAATATTCAACTAGGGAAAGAGAGGAGAGCAGAAGGGGGTAGACTTTCATTTAAATTGAGGCTTGAGCTTTGCAATTACTTCAAATGTCATTGCTGATATTTGAAGAGCTTTCCAGCGGTATTTTTCTCAAGTTGGGTATTTGACTGACATGATTAACCTTAGCCCCATCTTGATACCATCAGACTATATGATGAAAAAATAATTTTCTCCTACATTGTGTGCCAGACTTTTAACTGATAAGAAAGCTACAACCAACGATTCTGGGCCTCCCTGGTGACCTAAGGGATAATTCTCAGCACTGTCACCACTGGCTTGAGTTGGATTCGTCCCCCCAGGGAATGATTCATAGGGCGCAGCAGACCTCTCCAGTCTCCCTGCTGCTCCCCTCAGCCAAGTATTTCCGTAAATCTGCTGATTCTGCTCCCACTCTGTCTCTAGTGAATCCTCTCACACCCCACACCTTTGGCCTACAATTCCAGGTCTTCTGCACAAAAATAATAAAACACTAAAAGGAACCAAAGGATGGATCGTGATATTCCCAATGAGATTTTTACATCATGGGATGAAAAGGACTCATTTTTGCAAGCAAATAAAAATATGCATCCAGTTTGAATACTTAGTAAGAAAAGTAGGACAACTTTATCACCACCTGTTGCTATATATAAATACCCATCTACTAAAGGACAATATACATGAAACATTAGCCAGTAAACTAGGGGGGTGTCGTTTTTTTTTTAAAAGAGTCTTGAGGAGTCTTTACTTGATTTTTTATATTTACGCATTATATTTACGCATTGTTTTTTACGTTAATATTTGTTGGTGATCTCTTCCACCTTAATTTTTCTCTGAAACCGTCCAGGACCGGAAAGGCCACTTGAAGCACAGCTCCCTTTGAATTTCCACGTTATCAATGGCCACGGGCCAAGCAAGTTCCCACGTAGTGGAACGGATCAAGAAGAAACTGTACCTGAGCTGCTGCGGTTGAGTTCCACCAGGTCTTACTTGAATAACTTTCCTTCAATGAGCCTTAAAGTCAAGAAATTTCATATTTGGTTTACCAGGTCACTCTGTCCAGGAACCCAAATGAAAAGCAAGTGTTGGAAATTTGAAGATAAAACAGAACTGTAAGAAAAGAACCACGTGAACATTAACCAGCCTCCTGGGCTAACAACTTCCTCCTCAAAGCACAGCTCCCGGCGAATCACAGAGCCAACTGCAGGTATTAAAGTCTCCCACAATTACACACTTACTTCAGATTCTGAGGATAGAAACAATCTTGTAAAACATGAAGATTAAAGTATCATAATAGAACTCAATAGCATTTAATACCCGAGTCTTCCGAAGGGTGTGTTTTAGACATTTCGATCATAATGCAATGTGCTCAAAGCTGTTCAGGTATGGATAATTTCACTCAATTTTTCGAGAGTTTTCTGCCTTGAATAAGTAAAGAGTGGGTAATGGTTTGTGCCCCGGCCTGGCCACACTCCATTACACAGAGGGTCTGACAGTCTGATCAGAGGTCTCTCAGAATCCAAGCTCACTTCTGACTTCATGAGTCAGCTACATCAGGTCACTTCAAAAGCCTCATCTCTTCACCTCACCCTAACCCCTGATGGATTTATGTCAGACTTCTTGTGAATGTTGGCTTTATGACCTTATTCTTCATCCTGCATTGATACAGTCAAAGTCCTGCTAAATTGTTTCTTCAGGAGCTTAATGGTTAAATAAGCACCATCCACATTATAGAAATTCAAAATATCACATTATTTTCTCTCTGTATCTAGCCTCAAGTGAATCATATGAACTCTGTAGACCTGTAATCAAATCTTCAAAAACTTGAACCAGTTGCTCAAGCCTAGCAGATAAATAAATTCCATGTTTGATTACTTGACTATTCCAAACTTATCCTGAGTTCCATACAGTATAATCAACTCTAGACAGTTCATACCAGCCTAAAAATGCATCAAATAATTGGGTGTACATTTTATGCATATCCAGAGAAAAATTCCAAAAGTTCATTGCTAATTAAAATTCAGGTACACTTCTCAGTCTTCAGTCACGATTCACTTTATCATAGTACTTAACAGCTTAGCATGTAACACTGGATTTTTATCAGTCATTAAAATTATATGTACAAATGTTTGGGAGTTCCTGAGCCAAGGTGATGATGATAAAGCTGTTTATTGAATTTCAGAGACTGGTTTCCTATTACTCTTGGATGTCTGAACATCTTCACCGCCTCTTTGCAAGCTCAGGGGTCTGAGGCTGCACCCCCATGATGCTCCCTCACACCCGTGAGTCCCGGCTTCAGGTACAGGAATAGTCGCGTCAAGAAATAAGCTGAGTAACAGTATTGTCCTTGCAGACCACACTGATCTTGCGCACACACGAACAGCTGCAAACCGTTGACCTCAAAAGAACAAGAAACAGTCATTTCACCAGTGAGTGGGCTTATTTAAACAAGGACTTAGTAAGTGAGTCCCGGGGTGACTGAACTCGCACCGCACCCGAGGGAGAAGCAGGGAGCCGGCTGAGCGGTGGGTGCCTGGCGCTGCTCGGCGCATCTTCCCCGTGGGGACGTTCCCCGGCGCTCAAGTGGGTTCGCTCCTGGGTTGCGCTGTCCCGGGGGTCGAGCAGGGCACGCTCCCCTCTTCGCTGGGGGTGCGGACCACTCTCTGGCCAGCAGTTCTGCCTCATGTCTGGCTTTGAGTGCGAACTCGCCCTTAGTCTCTGGGCATCCCCTGAGGAAGGTTTCTGGATGTCGTTTTCCACGGAAGCATCGTAGTGACGGCCTCCTTGGAAGGGCGTCCTCGGCAGCCCTTGACTGCACCCACGAGGCGACCAGCCGCCCTGGAGGGACCAGCCTGAGCGCACTTGCGACGGCCAGCGCCCCTGCGCCCACGCCCTCGCTGTGTCCAGGACTGTGGCCGCCTGGGCCGCGCCCTGCCCCAAAAGCTTCTCCCTGGGGCTGGTGCTAATTTTTTCAGCCACTTGTGCATGACAGCCAATTTCATCCATTGCCGCTAACTAGCCTGAGCCCCGGAGCCGCAGCCCCTGATGTGGAGCTCCTCCCTGCTCCCCCTGGCTTCCTGGGCCCTCAGGCCCCAGTCGGCCCCCCTCCTTGGTGGATGCTCCTGGGGGCTTTTACGGCTGAAGGCCTGACTGGGTTTCACTGAGCTACAGGCAATACAGGCACGTAAACACCAGAAGATTCTGTTTTAAGCTCACGGAAACAGTCTTATACACCTGTGGTCTATGGGAAAGAAGTGAGTACTTCAGTTATCCCCCCTCCCTTCCTTCCTCTCCCAGATACTAAGTGCCACTGGGCATCTTTTCATGACTCGCTACATCTTTGGTGAAGTGCCTGCCAGACCCTCTACAGATAGGTTAAACTATAGTTTAATCAGGTTGTTTGCTTTTTGTTGTTAAGTTGTGTGATGAACATGTTGTTGAGATAACCCCTTGTCTGATGCGCGGATTGCAAATACCTCCTCCCACTCAGTTGGCTGCACTTTCATTTCAACGATGATTCAAATGCCTTCTATCGGAGATAGATCCTTAAGATGAACTGAAAGCAGCTGTTTTGTGAATCTCATCTTTGTCTTGATGGCAAGCCCCGTATATTCACCTGCAAGGCGTCTCACCCACCAACATGCCGACGACCCACAGGCTGGACCCTATGTTCTGCAAGGAAGCCACGCGCCCTGACCTCAGCTCACGTTCTGATGAGCAGAACGCAATGATCAGAGGTCAGTTTTTCTTACACCGTAAGTAGGCGATTGTCTTTTACGACCTTCTTCAGTCTTAGCCAGTGATTCCAGAAGTCACTATCATTTTGAAATCTCCTCTGTGGTCTACCACCGGCCACCCCCCTGTTTAAACAGCATCAGGATGGCATGCAGGAGAGGCACTCCCGGCCCCTGGCATGGACAGCTATCCTTGGTGAATTAATTGGAAAAGTTGACCAAAGAAGAGTCCGATCAAAATGGCAGGTCTACTCCAGACACTGTACCTGAGAACACACAAGCACATTACTGCTCCCCCTGCCCCGTGGGGGGTGAAGGCAGCCGGAGGCTCACAGGATCCGGCCCTCTGCGTGGTGACCAGTGTCTTCACTCTCCAGTCCAGCTCCTCTGACTCATCTCTGGTGACTTCCAGGTTGTTATGTCTTTAAAGGGACATGAGATCACAAAGACAGCTGTGAAGGCATCAGAGTGCAGGATCGTTCTAGATTTTTATGACTTTCTGTCTTCCTTCGACTTGCCTAGAATTAATTGGCAGCAATTACTTCCCGTGATGAGCTTTTACTGAATCATTGCAAAGCATGCAAGCGAGTTTCCATAGCAACATGGCTTTCCTTTCTGCACTTGTTTTTCATCATTTTATGTCCTACTTAATGGCATTGTTGACTCACAAACCAAGCACCATGAGTTTGCACCAAGTTTGGGAAGGCCTGTGAAGGCAGATTCTTGGACAGACAGTCCAGAGAGACCCGCAAAGTCGCATGGGGAGCCCTACCCCCCCCCAGCAGGAGTCAGCACCACATCTGCCCATGGGTCTCCCCAGGAAGAGGACATGTTATGTTGGGTCAGGCAAGGCAGGGGTGTCGCAGGGGAGACCCTAATCCAAGAGGGGCGGAGACTGGAGGGGAGAAGAGAGTCCCTGGGCTCCCCACAGAGGTCGGGTGAGGACGCGCAGAAGCCCGGGCCAGAGGCTCAGTCAGCCCCCGCCCCGCCTCTTGGGTCCCCTCTCTCGGTGGGTCTGTGGCATCGCCAGCCCCTGGGGCAGGTGCCCGGCCTCCAGAGAAGCCCTGCCCATTCCCTCCCGCGGACCTTCTGCTCTTCCTCTGTGGGCCCCTGAAGAGAAGCTTTCAACAAAATATTTTCTTTGACTTGGGATTTAACGACCATCAAAAATTTGATGTGCAAGCAGTCCCTAGAAACAGAAATCCTGGCGTCCCCTGCCTGAACAGGAAAAGAAATATTTTCATCCTTCCCATTGAGTCACCCCACTCAAAGACTGGGCAAAAACCTTTGGCTCAAGTCACACACACACACAGAGACAGACCCGCAGCTTGAGTGGCTACTTGGCTGCCCCTGGGGTTGGGGCCGGGGGGGGTTGACGACTGCAGGCCGCGGGCCCCAGCCAGCCCCAGCCGGCCTGAGCACAAGCAAAGTGTGAGGCCCCTGCTCTGTGCACACCCTGTCCTCCACCCTGCTGCGGAGGCGGGGACAGCACTGCAGGTGTGCCCAGACCAAAGAGCATGACCAGTGGTGGTCATTTCAGCTGCCTGGCTCTCCCCAGCGGTCACTGCCCCTGTCCTGGCCAGAGGAAACCCACCGCGCTTGTCTATAAAGGTGGTCCACGCATGAAACACATTCCAGAAAATACTTTCTAGAAACTTTTGGAAACTCAGATGTTCTTTGCTTCTGAAATATGTTTTTCTGGTCCCATCCCATCGAACAAATGCCACGATGGGTGATGAGGCGCTCGGTGGACGGGCCGCGAGATGAATTCAGGAAGAGCATACCCATGACAGGTCAGGGGTTTTGATCTGGAAAGGGCCCTATTTTCCTTCTCTGAACTGACCTGACCTGTGGTGAACCATGAAAGCCCCCATGTCAGGGCCCCTGACGCAGGGAGACAGAATAGGGTAAGCAGGACATTCCCTGTGTGGGAACAGGGTGGGCCACCGATTGCTGGCGCAGTCCTGCCCCCACCCCACGAGTAAAGGAATGACAAAAAGCAACTAGAGCCAAGTTCTCAGCTCTGGAGTTTCACTCCAGACTTGAATACAACAGCAACGCTCGTGATGCCATCTCGAAATGCTAGAGCACCCACATCACAGGGTACAGGCAGTGCCCCCGACCCTCGTTGTCTCTGCACTGGGAACAGCCTTGTGAGTGTGAAGCTTTACTCTTGCCCCAGTTTGAGCCCAGACCAGCCCTGTGCTCAGGCCAAGTTCGTGCCTTACATGACAGAATGGGAAACTGAGTTGGTGGTCAAATTGCATCCCTTGCTTTGTCAACGGTCAGGCCCCCTAAAAGCCAAATGGTTCGAGGTAGCAGGAAATGCTGCACCATTGCAAAGAGAGGGCTCGGCGCTGGTTGGGCGGGCATTTTTGTGGTAGACGTCAAGACCGCGTGTGGCATGAAAAATAAATTCACACCATGCCTCTCCCCCAGACGGAGAAACACGAACCCATCCTGCAAGGGAGGGTCTGTTCAGGGCTGCGAGAATTCTGCTCTGTAGAGAGCGCTCACACATCTGAAGATCTCCTGGAGTCTCACAGCTCAAGTTTGGGGTGCAGTAAAACCCCAAATGGGCCTTGCAAACACACAGAACCGTGTTTTCTCAGCCACGGGGGCCCATGTGTTTCTGATTCTGTGAAGCAGAGCTGCTGAGACTGCCTGGCAGACTTTACAAGCTTTTCTCAGGAAACTTTTTGCATTTCAAACTCGAGAGTTATATTTAACCAAAAATAAACCAAATGTAAACTTCTACCTGTGGGGCATTAATTTGAACCAAAGACCACAAAACTGCCTTCTAAAGAACACAATTAGTTTCTGGAACACGCAGGGCCAAGAGCTGTGTTCTTCCTGGTCCTTTTCTAGCTGAGCTGCCTAAGCCACTGAAGGAAGCACTTTTTAATCAAATTGTGAAATGAAAGCTCTACAGTCAATCCAAAATGGCACTTTCTTAAATCCCTACTCCAAATAGAAGATGTTATCGTTATTAAACGTGGCTTTTTAAAAAGGCACAAGTTTTGTAAATGGTTAAGGAAATCGTCAGGCAATTTAGTTAGCCTTTCAGGGTTAAGTCTGTCTGTGATATAAATTGAAAATTAAGGATTTTTATCTAAATTAAGTCCTTTTAAAACACTCACAGATTTAATAGTAACCGATTGCACCCAAGGGATTTCACATCCTTCCTTGCAATATCCACTGGATTTCAAAAGCAAATTCTAGACCAAATATTTGGAGTAACCTGAGTTTTGCCAATATACTATCTTCTTTCTGGTTTAAGGGGGGTTTACAGAAATGGGACCCTTGAGAAAAATGATTTCTTCCCAACCAGAGCGCCAGGTGCATGGGAGGGCTCATTAACCTCAGCGCTACACTGGGGCTTTCCTGGTGTGAGTGAGAGCTGCTTGGATTCTCTCCAGCAGCAAAAGGAAATAAATATCAATTAGCTGTGCTATCTAATATGGGCAACATTCATTGCAAAGTAATAATGGTCAAGATTTTGAAGAAATGGAAAGGTATTGGTTGGAATAGCCCTATTAGATAGATAGATAGATAGATAGATAGATAGATAGATAGATAGATAGATAGATAGATAGATAGATGGATAGATGGATAAATGGATGGATGATAGGTAGATGATATGGGTAGATAAAAATATGGGTAGCTATCTAGAGATAATAGAAATAGCACGATGGCAGATAAATATATGGATGATAGATACAGAGATAAGTAGCTAAGTACATCTGGATAGATGCTAAATGTGCAGATAGGTAAATTAAACAGACAGGGAGCGAGGAAGTATCTATGTATCTATCGCAAACGAAACTTAAATCCACGTATATTGTCACAGTGAGTCACCATGACAGGCCGATATTGTAAAAGAAGTGTATGAGCTGCATGTTCTTCTCTGTGTGAATACACAGATGTACATGAGGGCTGAGAGCTGACAATTGACAGGCGGCAACACACGGGTGCGTCACTTTCCGGAGTCCCCGGGGCCTTCCCAGAGCTGCAACCCCAGTCCTTGGGTCCACTTGCCCGGTAGGAGCAACAGAGAAGACAGAAGTCAGACAGAGAGTGTCCATTTCCACCCACTTCGCAACGCCAGGTCTCAGGAACTGACCCCTCTGCATAAGAAGAGGTAACGTCCCCCAAAGCTAAATGGTGTCCACCTGCCCGACACCCAAAGGCTGAGCTCTCCGGCCTCGTGCTTCAGCTTCCTTTAACTACAAGGCAGCGTCCACCACCTCTTACAACAAAGACCATCTTCCCTTCTCTGTGGCGCAGCTCAACAACTGAA
The DNA here is from genome assembly GCF_000260355.1 of Condylura cristata. Lineage (NCBI taxonomy): Eukaryota > Metazoa > Chordata > Mammalia > Eulipotyphla > Talpidae > Condylura > Condylura cristata. The sequence continues at coordinate 1,166,201 of NW_004567111.1, read as the reverse complement.
AATGGCTTGCTGTTGGAAGAGTCCTGCTTGCTGCTGAAAAGTCCCCGCAAATCTGCCTTCCGTGACTTTCACCGCGCGGCTCTGTACGTCCAGTGGCGCCGGCCACGCTTCGGGCTGGACGCGTGAGAGGAGAGAGGGAGTGGGGCGGCTGGGAGCCCGCGAGCCTCGGGGACTGCACCCCGGGTGTGCCTTCATTTTGTTCGCTGGACCCCGGCGTGCCTCTGTGCCACCGTCCCGCAGCCAGCGGCCGCCCTGCCTCAATGAGAAGGTGACATGACAGAGCAGTGGAGCACAGTCCCGCGGTCACTTCCGTGAAACTAAGGCTCAAAGTCCTTCCCTCCAGGATCCTCTGACCCCACCGCCGAGTCAGAGAACGACGTCCAAGGTGGGGCTTTATCCCCCTCCCCTTCTTTTTTATTTCAGATTTCAGAGAAAGCAGTGAGCACGAGTGATCTTTGGAAACCAAAGCACATGCCCATTTCTTTATGATGTGGTTATGTGGTTTTCATTCTCCATTAAACAAAAATGCTGAGGTGGCCCACCCTTCCCCACCCCACGCCCACCTCGCACGAAGGACCTTCGTTCTGTTTCTCCACAACCGTCGGACTCCCAGACCGAGCAGGCCTTCGAGGAAGCGGTTAAGTAGACGAGCACTTGGGAAAGGAACCCTCATGGGGTGCTCTGGGGTTCAACCTCAGCCACCCCCAGGGATGCTCAGAAATTCAAACAGCACGCCACGCTGCTGCACTGGTTCCACTCAGGCGCTCCGGCCACCCGCTGGGCTTGCAAAGGCCAGGTGAAGGGAGACCACAGTCGGTCCCCTTACTCCTCCCCTCGAATCCCCCAGGGGTGCGTGTCTGGAAGGACGTGGCAGAGACAGGCTGGATCAAAGTAGCAATTCAGCCTGGCACCCACCGCCCCCAGCAGACCCAGCCCCAGCCAGGAGAGCCCCGCTGTCCTCCAGGGCAGCCCCACCTTCCAGCAAAGGCGCCCAGGGGCATCCTGGCCCCCCCACCCCGAGGTCCCCCAGGCGAGGTGCCCCAGTGAAGGGTCCACCCCAGCCACCGAGGCCTGATGGGAGGTGGAGGAATTGCTGCAGGTGCCCTATGGAAAGGCGACACTGTTCAGGTAGTCGCGGGGCAGAACAGCTCCCCAGGCCTCAGAAAGACAGAGCCAGAGGTCACCGGTTGCAAAGTGGGGGAGAGGGGGGCGCAGGGCCTCTGGGGTGTCATCTACGCTACAAAGGCAAGACGGTGCTCTCTGCTCAACTGCAAATAAAACTTTCCCCAGGTCTCCCTCATTTAAGTAAACACCTTGGCGGTGACTTCTCGGCGCCTTCCCCTACTGAAAATGGCCGGGGAAACAGGCCTCGAGCGAAGAGCCGGCGCGTTGGTGGTGACTCAGCCGAGCTGTGAGGCGGCTGGGCGGAAGAGGCGCAGGAGGAGGGCGAAGCAGAGGCCGGGCTTGCTCTGAGGTGCTGTGCTCCCAGGGGAGCCCGTGGGCAGAGCCGCACGCCCGCAGCTGCGTGGGGATGCCGGGGCAGAGCCCTGGCCACAGCCAGCCCTGCGCTGTGGGGAGGTCGAGGCAGCAGAGAGGCCCCTCCTGCCCGCCCGAGCCAGGCTGCAGCACCGCCTTGCCCACCGGGTCCACTCCTGAGGCCCTGCTCCAGCGACACTTTCTCAGTAGGACAAGAAGCCCGAACAGTGCTTCAGCCCTCCTGCCTCTTTCCTCTGGCCAGTGCCCCCATTCCCCCCAGGTTCCCGGGGCTGAAGCTGGCTTCGCCATCTCCGCTGCTCAGTGGCCTTTTTCCCAGCAGCAACTGTAACGTCAAGTTCGAAGCCGCCCCCAAGCCAAGCTCCCTCCTCCCTCCCCAGGTCCAGGCTTTCAGCTTCAATGACAGCTTGTGCATCTGTTCATAGGCAGTGGGACCTGTGGCTGAGTCCTCTGAAGCCTCCATGATCCAACCCAATAACCCGGCCTGGGGCGGGGGAGACGCCCGTCAGAAGTCACTCACCTCCCAGATGGCGAATAACTGATTGGAACTGGCTCACTGGTGGATCATTCAGGAACTCAGGAAATTAATCAAATAGATCAAAAATGGAGGAGAACAGAGAGGAAGCCAAGGAACGGTGAGGTGATTCGCTTCTGCAAGCCAGGACTGTCAGGTAACTCCAAGGAGCTGGCCCTCTCCCCCTCTGCTGCCCCGCCCTGCTGTCCTGACGCCCAGGTGAAGGGAAACCATCGGCCACACCCTCGCCCTGAGCACCAGGAGTCCAGACATCTGGCATCAGGGGTCAGGGAAACAGCTGGGTGACATTGCTCCCAGTTTCTATCCGGAACCCCCATTTTCAACAAAAGAAATGGGTGAATCTGACCAACTAGAGAGCTGTTCTGAACGGGTGGGAGAGCCCATCTCTGTGGAAGGTCATGGCTTAGCAGGAGAGCGGGGTGAAGGGGAGAGCAGGAGAGCAGCAGGAGGCCCCCTGCTGAGGCCTGCGCTGGCCGAGGCCCTGTGCCCCCAGGGAGGCCACCGCCTGCTTCCTTTCTCAATGCCTTCGCATTTTGGGCCCTCCCGGGGAGCTTGGGTTAGAGCCCGTGAAACCTTCTGCAGCCACTGTGGCCTGAGTCCACCCCCGGCCAGGGAGTGACCCCCAGGGCGCAGCAGACCTGTCGTGTCTCCCCACTGCTCCCCTCAGCAGTGCACTTCATCAGTCTGCTTGTTCTGCTCCCCGCTCTGTCTCTGGGGAGTCCTCTCACCGCCCCTGCACCACTGGCCTGTCACCAAGTTCTTGGATGCATAAAAAAATAAATCTTTTAAAAAATAAAAAAAAATAAATGGCATTATATTTTAAAAGGAAAAAAGGCAGTTTTGGAATCACACCTACCCCAGCAACTTCCTAATGAATCGCAGCCCCCGGCAGCTGGGAGACACTCCGACAGCTTCGCGCGTGTCGGCTCACAGAGTAAACTGAGGGGTGGTTTGCCGCGGCAAGACGCTCACCCGCTACAAACAGAGTTTGACAGGTTTCTAGAACTGCTCCGGGAAGCCTAATTTAGAGCAACAGTTGGCAAGTGAGCATGCCAATTAGACCAAATAGGAACTAAATTCATTGACATGGTATTTGCACACCCAAAGGGAAGCCCCAGAGAGTGGCCCGGGGGCACCTGCCGGGAAGGCCCTTCTAGGGCTTTGCCCGGGCCCTTGATTATTGGCCTGTAATTGTTTACTAAAAATGTGTCCTGCGCAGTGATTTACACGGTTAGGGGCCACTCATCATGTGCATGACACTTATTTCATTTAGAATAACAATCAATAAAACAAGGTCATTTCCCAAGGAAGTCTTTTCATGCAAGAAGCATGCAAAATTGTCAAATAAATGAAAATAGCCATCATGAATTGTTGATCTCTGTGGTGTCATTTCAAATTAATCTCTACGAGCCATTTTAAACCTCTGCACAATCGCCAAGTCCTGGGCTTTCTTTCCTATTCCAGCAGGAGCTGAAAGTGCTTCCAGGATAAGAACTTGAATGCAGCCACAGACAATAGAGGAGAGATAAGGAAGTTCCCCATTGTTCCAGCAGCAGACCAAGGGGAAAGCACCCCACACCCCCAAGCAGGCCCCCAGCCCTGCCCTGCCCCACAGACCAGAGGGGGCCAGCAGGGGAAGGGCTGCAGGCGCCTCTCAGGGCCGGGGCACTGCACACCCACGGCAGCCTGAGATCTGCCGAGTAAAGGACCCCTGTCTTCTTTCAGTTTAATTAGCACAGGAAACCAGAATAATGCTTAATTGAAAACTGCGCTGGAAAGTTTCCTCCCTGATTTACATGTAAAGTATTGAATAGGGAAAGAGTCCTCCAGAAAGGAAGCCTGCGGGTGAGGAGAAAAAGGCCAAAGTACAAGAAGGTGCAGTCATTGCTTTGGAGGTTTCTTTCTTTCTGAATAAATTCATTTGTTGTAAATGGTCAACAAGAGCTTGGCCACAGTAGGAGACGCTAAAGTGACAGTCTCAAGATGGAACTCTCTAGAGCTTATTAAATCGTACACTTGGAGGCATCGGAAGTTCAACACCAGCCCGCGAAAAGGAAGAGGCTCAAGTTTCCAAGTCTGCTCGGGACTGGGAGGTGGAGGAGGGGGATGGGTGGTGATTTTAGGAAAAGAAACTTACCAAAGGGGAAAGACGATAATAGACGCGTGAATGGGACTTTGGACTCTCTAGCATGTAAAGGTGGAGAGGCTGAGGGGGGAATTGCTTCAGGTGATAGTAAGAATACCTGGTAGGCTGGTAGGAAAGCAGCATCTTGTCCTTCGGTCCCCACTGGCTAGTCTGAGGAGGCAGAAATATCGTGGCCCAGGAAGCAAACAGCCAGTCACATGTCTTTCAGCACTGTTTTGTCCCAACTTCTGTGACCAGCCGCAAGAAAGGAAGGCAGGAGGCAGAAAGGCTGAGCAAGCACAGTTTATGGCTCCGGGACAGCAGCTGAGACGGAGCCCCTAGGGTGGGGTCCTCAGCTACTTCCAATCCAATAAGGGGGAAGGGTCTCTTATATAGGTCCTAAACTCAGATTTCAAAGGGGTGACTCATCGCTGTGTCCCTGATGTAAGGCCCAGTTCGTTATCACCTTCATCTAGTTCCATCCCAAGGCAAGGACCCGTTAATTAGATGCAAGGCCCAATTTATTACCACCTATCACCTTTGGATGCAAGGCCTGATTTATTATTGCCCTTATCCAGTCCCTCAGTAAATCTCCTCATTTGGTCACTCCCAACAAGCACCCCCACAAGTGAAGCTGAAGCAGCGCATGTCCACTCCACAGGGGTCAAAAGGCAACATTCCCCGCATGGACTATGAAGAAGCAACCTGGCCTCCCCACGGGCATGTCCACCTGGAGGGGATGGACTTGGATGGCAAGAAAAGAACTCCAGCTCTGAGCTGTTGGTGAGAAATAGTGGTGAAGAATGAGCACGCAGGCCAGGCTTCTGGGGAAGGGCGCAGCGCCACTCAGATGGGCCTCTGAGACTCGGACGCGGGTCTCGCGGCCCCACCAGGTGCCAAGGCGCCTGCCCACACCCCCGGGGTTCACAGCTCACTGTCTCTGTACTCCAGGACCATGCAACGCATCTCGATTGCATTCTTTACTTTATGGCCCCTAAATGGAACGTTACAGACAAGCCAAAATATCACCCTAAGGATGCCCTCCCTCCCTGCTGATGACCACAGCCATCACCCTGCCTGTCCCACCACTGGGGATGTGGCCTTTGTTCACAACCCCACCCCCACAGTGTAAAGTCTGCACCATGTGACAAAGAACTGTTATGTCTTTGAAAGAAGAACTAGCACCCAACAAAGAAAACCAAGTCCGGAAATAACCAGGTGATTTAAAGCTTTCTAGATAATCACCAGCAACTAGAATGATAATACTTTAATAACACAGTATATTTAAATAGCACCTTTCAAACCCCATCATGCTAATCTACACAGCATGTTCACAGGTAAGGAGGGCTGGGTATCACCCCCACTTTACAGTAGAGAACTGGAAGGTAAGAGGGCGGCTCTGCAGAGGTGTCAGGGTGCAGGCGGTGGATCCAGGATTAGCCCCTCGGGGTGCCTTTCTCCTGATTCCAGGGCCCTGGGCCCACTTAGCTGGGAAGCCCCGCGTTTTCCTATGCCCCCCCCCACACACACACAGCCAGGAGAACTTCTCAGTGGTTTGACCAAATCTCAGGCTTTCTGCACATCCTGCCACCACCGGGTGGGTGATCTCAGCTGTCTTCCTGGGACCTGCAGAAATAACACCCCAATCACCCTCAGATCCACTTAGTCCTATTTGCTCCCGAGGAATGCAGAAACTCAACCGTGGTGCCGTGCACGGGCTTGTGGATTTCTCAGGGTGCAAATCTTTCTCAGAGTTTCCTCAACTCTGTTAGGTCTTCTGGTCACTCAACCCAGCTTCTCCTTGACCTTGCCCCTTGAGAAATGTCAGTTTGACTTTTGCTTTATTTCTGCCGTCAGACCCTCTGACATCCGCTGGGACCCAGCCTGCTGGGTGTCAGCGCAGACTGCTTTCCTGTGTGGGGGAAGGATGCAAGGTTCTCTTTCCAACAACTCCCGGGAATTCCACTGAGGATGCTGACTGGCAGTGGTGTGCACCCAGAAGGAGCGGCGGTCTTCTCGCCACAGCTAAGGTTGGCTGGCAGCGTCCAGCTGGCCCTCCCGCATGGATGACCCCCAGGCCTTCCCAGCAGGCGGGAGAGGAAACAGGTCACTTCCGCAAATTGAGACGGTGATGTGGGGCAGGAGCACAAAGCAGGCTTGGCCATGAACCATGCCCATCGTTCACGAAAGGCGACTTAGGTCTGGGGGTGTCAGTGGCAAAGGTGGTGTTGGGTTAAGGCAACGCACGCAAGGGGCCATCTTCTGCCCTGCTTGCTCGGCGTTATCTTGCTTATGCGAGGTCATAACATGACGACATAAGGGGCTCTCGGGCATTTCACACCCGCCTTTGTACCCCTGAGGTCGGTGGTGCGGGGACCGTTAGCACAGGGAGCTGACGCTAGGGAAGGGCGCCGTCATTGACCTAAGATGGCGCCGACCAAGATGGCGGCACCCTGGATTTCCTTCCCACGTTACACTTGCAAAACATGGTGGGGTGGGACAGAGCCGAACAGCCTCGAAGATGCCTTGCTCGCACTCCACACCCTTCCTGCTGACCCGGCCTGCCGCCCGCGGCCACCGCTGCTCCCAGGGCAGACGGGCTCCCCTTTTTTGCATTTCTCAGCCAGCAGGGTCCAAGCGCTCTCCAGGCCAGTGACCCTGTCCTTTCGCTTATTACAAAAGAACTCGGTGCCAATACACTGTTGATTTTGAATAGTCAGCGGATACCATGCTGCCTTCCACAAAGGACATTTCATATGATTGATCAGGGGGCCTTCACAGGTGGTTTTAGGAAGCTGCTCTCATCCATGTACAAAGTAAAGTGTTGATGAATTTTTTTTCCCCCCTTGGTGCAGGGTCTTGCTGCAGAGGAAGCCATGCACCTGTCTCCTTGCTTGTGTGGAAAATCCAGGAGCCTCTTGGAGCGTCCTTTCCGCCAACATACAGACCAGCCCCAAGCATTCTGTGATCTAGGAGATCATGATCCAGCTTTGCTACTGACCTGAGAATTCATACAACATTCACTTGATGGTTTCCATTGGCAACATGCTTTTTGAGAAGGAGGAAAAGTGAGCTTCGAATCATCTGCCACTTCGGAGCATCACAGACAATGTTACAGAGTCCCTGAAAATATGAGTCTTTTTGCAGTATTGCTAAATATTTAGCAAAGTGTTCACTGTTGTCTAAGGATGCCTGTCTGGCTGTGATGAAAGTGATAAATTCTAAAGTTAACAACAGTGATATTTTCTTGAGGATATTTTTAAGCCAAGTCCACTTGATATCAAAAGATATGCTTGGCTGACTTATTAAGTCATCTGTGGACAGAGCTGCCTAGGGGCTCTACAGGACATTCCTTCCGAGTGACCTAATCCATCCACTGGGCTCAAAATACCACCCAGATACCAACGACAATCAGCTTCATAGTTCTAGCCTGGCCTGAAGGTCTCTGAGTTCTTGGTTCATGCACCCAACACTATGTCTGGCATATTTACTGATCAGCGTTTCTTAAGGTCTCTTCAAAATTAAGGCATATGAAATTGACCCCCATGTTCATGCAAAATTTTGAAATTTTTAACTAAAAATGATCTTGTGTGTTCTTATTAATGATATTTTACCGGCATCAAAGTTGTTTTCAATAAGTTGCTTTGGGTTTTTTGTTTGTTTGTTTTGTTTTTTTCCTAATGGCTTTGAAGATTCTGGCAATTTAGATACACGTGCACACACACACCTACCCTACAGGACTCTTCACAAAAGAGAAAGGTCACAAATTTAATCATTCTGAAGTTGAATTCCTAATGCTTTAGAGAGTGAGGTCCTTTTAAATCATTATAATACTAATTGAAATATTGGATATAAAGGTACTAACTGGGCCTCCGGGTCGTCAATCGGTTGAATGAATCAGCAGTAAGGACACATTATCAGCGAAGAGCACATTTCCTGTTTGTTGGTTTGGGAACTGCTCTTGTATGTACTGGCTAATCGCCTATAAGCAAGAAATTATTTTATTAATGAAAATGGGGAGGAAGTAAGTTCACCGTGATGTGCTGACAGAGTCTCAGCTTTCTCTCACAGGTGAGGGCTGCGGCGCCCTGCCGCCCCCACAAACACAATCTGCCTCATTCCCACTCCCCGACGATCAGAATTTTCTGAAGGGTCACTGAGATCCTAAGGGTCAGCGCGAGGGATCCTTTTACACAGAGCAGGGTTTTCTTTGACAAGGCCCCCGTAAACAAATGCACTCTCCTCTGGCTCCCAGACTGGCTTTCCTAGCTCTCCTGTCAAGCTGCCACCACCTGGAGACCCACCTTTTCCTGCCTGGACACACAGTTGGCTTCCATTTGGAAACTCAGACGTCACGACCGTCATCCGCAGTCGGGTAAGGCTGGTCACCGTGAGAGGTTTGCGCAGCGAATAGGGCCTTGCTGGGCCGCCCCAACCCCCAAGTGGGGCTCCCTCATGGTGGTCTCTTCTACCTGGAGGGGGTCCCCACAACACCCACCTTGGGCGCCCTAAACACGAGCCCTTGTCAAAATTCAGCCCACGTGCTGCCCGGTACTCCAAAGGCCATCTCCCCCAGCATGGCCTGCCGCTCGGCGTCATCCAGACGCTCCCCACAGACTCTGAATTCCCACAGCCCCTGTATAAATATTGATTCTGACTCATATCCTGTGCCTCCGGGCACTGTGGTCACTGGCCAGTCCAGCTGAATGAATGCCTCGCGAGGCCATGGACTGAGATACTTGCTGCCATCAGCATATTTGGGTTCAAAGCTTGTTTCTGCTACCAGCGGGTCAGGTGCTAGCCTCCTGCCTCCGTTTCCTCCTGTGGAACACGGTCATCGTGCCTTCCTGCTCTCGTCCTTCTTGAAGCTCAGCGCAGAGGCCACCATCGTCCCCTTTTCCCTGACTCACCCACCTATTTGGTGACTGGAAGAAGCAGCAGCACATGCTTCTTAAAAAGCCAGATAACGCAAGCATGTGTAAGGTGCAGCGCAAGATTTCCCTTGTCAGAGCCGAAGCCCACTCTCAAGGCAGCTCTCGGGCTGATCCTTGGTTTCCTACTCGGTGTGCACGATGACTCTCGCATGACTGACTTTGTTATTTAATGTTTGAACAAATCATGAGCAAGCATATATCCAGTCTACATGGTATCGGTGCTGCACCACACCCCAGTGTGAAGCGGTGCCTAAGTGCGTTTCACAACCTGGCCCCTTGCGATGCTGAAACTACAGTATTTGCTTAGTACTGTTGAGCATGACCATATGGGCAATACCACAATGACCAGAATGGGCCTTGCATTCAGGTGTAAAGCGCCCTGAAAAAGCAAAAAGGAACCTAGCATATATGAGGCCCTTCCCCTACAGCACTCCCAGCAGCCGCGGACCCCACCCTCCCCACGCTCCCCACCCTGGGGAGCTGTGTCTCAGCTGCTGCCCAGGAGCAATAAACTCGACCTTCTTAGCTTTTCTGTCTCCTGACTTTCTTCCTTGTGGCGGACCCAGAAATTTGTACAAAACAAGCACAAACAGGCAGTGAGAATACTGTACACATGACCTTCGCATATTTGTTGTTTTAAGATTATTTTTTTTGTTTATGCATATAAGACCTGGGGTGCAGGCCAGAGGTGTGGGGGGATGAGAGGATCTACCAGAGACCGAGTGGGGAGCAGAACAGGCGGATCCACTGAAACCCACTGCTGAGGGGAGCAGCGGGGGACAGGAGAGGTCTGCTGTGCTCTGGGGGTCCCTCCCTGGCCGGGATCGACCCAGGGCAGCAGTGACTCCAGCAGGTTGGTGGTGCTGAGACTTCGCCCTGCACCACCAGGGAGCTCCCGCATGCGTGTCCAGGAACACCAAGTGCTTTCCTGGACCGTCACCTCCAGCTTCAACCCACGCCCGTGACTGGGAGGCTCGTGCTCAGTCCGGCCCCTGGTGAGAGCAGAATGAAAACCCAGACAGCTGGGCTACAGGCTGTGTTCCTCATCATTGTTATTCCACATTCCTCGTTGTATGAATTAATCATACTTTTTAGATTTTCAATCATGTTATGCTTTAGCATTCCACCGGTATTGCTAAAATGTTATTTAAAATTTTATGACCTAAAGTGACAAGCTTCTATATCTGGAAAATAATTTATAGGAAGACCTCACTTTTCCAACAATGCCGGGCAAAGAATGCTACACATATTTAGTGTCACGCTGATCTCTCAATCTCAGCCAGCTAGAAGGATACAGAACTGTGGGAACTGAAGGGAAATAGTTTCCAACCAGGATGCTTCGAAGCCTCCACACTCCAGCTGACTTGCTTCCTTCTGGGGGGGGGGCGGAACCCCCCCCCCGGGGCTGCACTCACACTCTTACCTTGGCCTTGAATGGTGAACGCACCCGGTTGGAAGCTCCTCGTGAGCAGCGGGAAGGGACTCCTGGGGAAAGTCCCCCCAAGTCTGCAGGAAGTCTTGAGCCTGGTCCAAGCAGCCGAGCACAAAGCCAACTCCTGAAGCAGAAGCCAGGTGAGATGCTTCAAAGGACAGGTAAATACTCCTGTGAGCAGGGCAGTGGTTTGTTGAAGGCCTGCAAAGCCCCTCCTAGCCCGAGGGCAGCGGGCGTCCTGTCCAGGGTGGGTTCTCCTGGCCCCCTGCATGGCCAGGCAAGGCCCTGGCCAGCGGTGACCGCAGGCCGGAGGGTGAAAGAATGAATACAAGCGGCCGTTGGATATAGGAAGTGCCCCGGCCCTCATCTGGATGTTCAGTGAGGTATGGGGAGCAGAAGTGTGCTTCAGGAGTGGAATTCTTGTTTATGTCAGTGAGCCTACCACTAAGTTGGGTTCGCTAGGTCCCATTTAAGCTAAAAGCCACAGTTCCCAAGGCCCACTGATGACCTTCGGTGGACTTCCTGTCCATGCGCGTATGTTGGATAAGCCACACTGGCCCTAATCGAATATAGATTGCTGGGCTTTTTTTTTTTTTTTTTTTTCATTTTTTAAGCTTCTACCAAAACCAACACCTTTTTTTTAAGATTTATTTATTTATGCACACAAGAACTGAGATATAGTCCAGAGGTGCTGAGGGTGAGAGGACTCCCCAGAGACAGAGTGGGGAGCAGACCAGGTGGATCTAGTGAGATCCACTGAGGGAGCAGTGAGGAAACAGGAGCGGTCTCTGCACCCTGGGGGCCGTGTCCCTGGCGGGGATCAGACTCAGGCTGTAACCCCTTGTGCCGCCCGAGAGGCCCCAGCAAGACATTCTTAATGAAGGGAAGAGTGTGGGGGTGGCTGTGCCATCTTCGTAGGAAATCTAACCCCGGTTGTGGGGTTGACTCTGGTCACGCTGCATGAACCGTCTCTGTCCCCCGGAGCTAAGCGTCTTCACCACAGGGCACTGGCAGGGTGCACACCTGCAGGCACTGCCGCCCGGCACCCCGGCTCAGAAAGCCCCCGGGGTCTCTCTGTCTCACACAGAGCCCCACTTCAGGGGAGCTTTCACACGGACATTGGAAACAGACCCCTGGCCTCAAACACAGAGTCGTGTCTCTACGCCTCGCATTTGGCGGTGACTGGTGAGCTGCGGAAGGCTTGGGCGGGGAGGGCCTGCGGGCTGAGGTGGGAATCAGCGGCTCATGGTCTGCCTACATCAGACATTTTAAGTGTGGAATGTAAGAAGCAACAACTTGTTTAAAATTTAAAAACCGTTTGCTAAAAATAATTACGATGTCTATATACGGTATGATCCCATTGAGGTCCAAAGACGGATGTTTTTAATTAGCTTTAAGAATGCAAACGTTTCACCTACAAGCTATTATTCAAATTGCTTTGTTACCTAGTTCCAGAAGGAGCCACGCACAGACACCGTGCGCACACACACACACGCGTGCCTGCACACACCTGCCTGTGTGCCGACGGGCTGAGCACGGGGCACCCGCACACACCAAGCTCACACGGGCACCGGCAGTTCCTGGACCCATCAGAACGTTCGGAGCCGATCCTCTCCTTGTGAAATCAGGTGCAAACACCAATTAAAAAATGAAAACACCAACTCTGCTTGTCAAAAACCTCAGCAGCGTCTGAGAAGAGCAGGGTCGGGAGCCGCCCCGCCGCTCCCATGACTGCACACACGCAGAGATGCTCTGCTGTGCTGTCTGTCTAGCGTGTAAGCGCAGGATTAGACACACAGCCTGCTCGACGCTGGCTACGAAACTCTACATTGGGCATGCAAGAAATGCACGTGTTTAAACGCATGAAAGAATCTCAAACTGCACATTGCATTTGAAATCTCCGAGGCCCCTTTTTTAATGCATCCACGTCTAACTTTATGAGCGCCTATTTCAGACAAGGATTCCTGCTTTTTCTGTAACTGCTATCAGAAAGAAGGGCTGACTATCTCCGTCTGAGTGATAGAGCCATCATTTTTTACAGAAAGTTGAGAGTTAACTTTTGTTCTAATGTCTGAGTTCACTTTTCTACTTTGGTGAGTTATTGTAAAATAGCAGATCTGTGTGTGCTTGGTGCAGCGATTTCCATTTGAATACCCTGACAGCAGTTTCTGGATGGAGTTGCTTTAATTCTGAAATAAACTGCGGCCCATAACAACTCTTTCTGCCATGTCAATATCGAGTTCCAGCCTTTCACCCCCCTGCCAACAGCGCCTCAAAGAAAGCATTTCCTAGAGAATGGGGAGAAGAATTGGCTTCTTCACTTGGCAACAGACCCCGTGTTGATGATTTTTAAAAGAATAAGTGTTCAGTTCAAGGGCCCTAGAGAGGCTGATGACTGCAGTTCTGGGCTGCGGGAAAAAGAAGCAAGATTTTTAAAAGCTGGGGGCGGGGCCTGGAATAAAAGGCATTTCCCTTTCATTTATAAAAATTTTAAAAACAAAAACAAGTTCTGAGTAAGAACATATGTAGTCCCTTATAATTAGATTAAAAGCACACAGATACATAGATTCATGTCTTTGATGTGTCTGGACTTCAGATCATTATACACATGCTAATGTTCAATTTCCATGAGAATAAAGCAAATGACAATTATATGTTGGCTTAATTTTGTTATGACAAAGACACTCTTCAAACCCCTTAACAAGAGATTTGGTTCTATTCCATGTGGGTTCACTCTCTGAGAATCAACAGAATTCCATGAAGAAGAAATTAACTAATTTGTGTAATAAACAAACCCAATACCCTTCGCTGGAAGTTTGGGCCTCAGCTGTTGGAGAATGAAAAGAGGATGAAGGGTCACTGGAGGGTTGTTAATCTCCCTTCAGGAGGAGACCTTAGGAAATGAATTAGGAGGTCGGTTGGTTTCCAGTAGAGAAGCACTTGGTCTTCCAGATGCTCTGGAAAGAGTTTCAGAAGGTGTCACTGTGCCCTTCGCACTGTCCCAACTTGCACTGTGATTCTTGTAAAAGAAACAATCCCAGGCTGTTTCCAGAATACAAAAATATTACTAAATATAATTTTACCATTTAAAAATAATTTCATTTCTACTGTGAGAAATTGTTAGCTAACATGCAAGTGAAATTCATATTCGATGTAATCATGAAAGACTTATTTTCCACTAAATAGCTGTGCGCTTCTGATTAGTCCACTCAATAACTCGCGGCTGAGTCTCGCCCAATAGCTGTTCAGGCTTTCCCAGCTCTGACCACTCCATGGTCCCTCAAGGGGTGGGGCGTGAGGGGGGCAGCTCTGAGGGCCTCAGTGGCCACCACTGGCATGCTCTCACCACGGCACAGACAAGGCGTGGAGCAGCCAATCTCCATTTCTCGGCTTTGGTTCAGTGTAGGTGGCTACCTGCAGGCCCCAGGAAGATTAGAATTGATGAGGAGGAGACTTCCAGGGGAGAACAGTGCCCGCTCTGACGCCCTCCCTCCCCATCGACTCTTCAGAGATGAGACTCGATGAGCTGAGGGCAACATCCACGCATGACCCATGGGTTCTGCCTTGGTTGCAACTGCTGCCTGGAAGGATCTATTGATGGAAATGCCCTTCCTAGAGAGTCCAATGCTCTTTGGAAGTAAATTATAGTTCCGAATATAAAATAACTGGTCACTGCAGCCCTGTTCATACTAGCCAGGATATGGAAACAGCCTAAGTGCCCATCGGTAGCTGACTGGGTAAAGAGGTTGTGATCTATTGAGGTATACCGGGTGGAATACTATGCAGCTGTTAATGAAGATGAAATTCTGCCTTTCGGACAACATGGGTTGAGTGAGACACGTCAGGAAGGGAAAGAACAAAGCCAGGTGGTTTCGCATGTATGTAAAATACAAATAAATACAGCAGATGACCTAACATAATAAACATAACTCTTAGACCCTGAGAAAAATAGTGGCAGCTACCAGTGTTTTTAGAAGGAAGGAGAAGAGCAGGAGGAACAGGTGTGTGTGGGGGGGTTAATTTGTCATAGTGAAAGGGGGGTGCTGGGTGTTGTAGCCACTCTTGTGGAGGTGTGAGGCCGTGCACCCAAAACTTATACAGTGTCGTAAACCAACGGTAAATCAATAAAATTTTTATTGGAAAATAAAGCAGTTGGAGAGAACAGAATTAAGAATAACCCGAGAGTTCACACCCGGGTCAGAAGCCCACCCGGCCTTCCCTGCCAGCACTGAGCAGGCCTTGCTAAGCCGAGGCAGCGCCCTCATCTGCCTGGAATAGGTGCAAACGCCCGTGTTTACGCTTACCACTGCGGCGGCCGTGATGTCTTTACTTCATTCAGATGCCATGCTAAGTGATGCCAGGCTCCCGGAGGTGGCGTTAATTCCCTCCAATAATAACCCCTGGGCCACTGAGCTGATGGCGTGGACTTTCCTCTCCTCTTATCAAGCCAGAACTCGGTGCGGTTCCCCCAGGCGTGTGCTGCCATGTCAGAAGGGCTCACACTTTCAAAAGATGAGTAACACCACTCTGGTGCTTTTAAAAACGCCCCTCTAACCTCCCTGCGGACACAGAGGCCAGGCTACAGCCCTGGGGACACAGACCACCGTCCACGGCCCCTGTGTTCACAAGGCCAGTGTGCAGCCCCTGCAGATGCTGAGGCCACCATCCACAAGCCCAGCGCTCCGGAAGAGGCAGGCGAAGGCCCTGGGCGCACAGACTGTATGTAGCCAGGTCAGGAGAGAAAGAATCCAAACCCCTGCCAGATGCTTCTAATTGGCTTCTCTTTAAGTGAAGCTGTTTCCCATCTTTAAATATAATTGCTGATCTACTTTTTTCCGAGACATTTTGAAGTGTCAAATGCTCTCTGATCCTCATGCTCAATTTCACGTGCTTCATTGACAGATGAGATACGCTTTTATTTCCCGGACTGCGGAGTGTGAAAGCCTCTTTCAGCCGGGTGATAAAATAGCCGAGGGAAGAAACCTGCCTTGATCTGGGCGCCAGCACCCTAAAGCACACTTTGCTTTAGGGAAGCAAAGTGTTTCCCTAAAGATAAGAACGTCCCCACGACAGCGCTGCTTCCCGCCCCGGACACGTCCCTTTGCAGACAGACGGGAACAATCAGCTGAGCATGCCCCACTCAGGGAGGCTCATGCAGCGTCGTCTCCAGGCCACCCCAGGTCCGGTCACAGAAATGGGGAGACCCTGAGGTCGAGTCTTTGCCCCATCTGCACATTGGCAGAGACGCGCCCATCCTTCCTTGCCCTGAGATGCGCTCAGAAGTAGCCGCAGATGTGAGTCACCACCACTGGGGATGGTGGACACTAGCAATAGAAGACAGGAAACCGCAGAGCACGTGCTGGTCACTGCCGACAAAATGCCTCTGAGGGCCAGCGCTGAAGAGACTTCTTCGTTTATCGAAGCAGCATTGCTTGACAACATTCTGCGCCTCGGGCTCAGCGCTGAGAATCAGACATCTAGGCCACATTAGCACTGAAAGTGCAGTTCTGTCCTTCACCCCACCACCGCCTCCTCCCTCCCCTTCCGGTGATCACTCATTAGCCTTAGAGTTGAGAAGCTTATTTCCCTTTGTCAAGTCATGTGTTTGTTTTCTGTGTATGCCGCAAACGACAGGGGCTGCCGTTTCTTTCCGGACTGTGCCGCGAGGTGTAGGCCCTCCAGGTCCCTCCACGCATTGCGTACGGCAGAGTTTCGTCTTTTTCACAGCTGCGCAGTATCCACCCAGGTCTACTGGCCACATCTTCTCTGTCCACTCGTGAGATGCTGGGCATTTAGTTTGCTTGCAGCTCTTGGCTATTGTAGTCTGCGGTGCAATGAACTCGAGGGTGATTTTATATTTAAGAACTACGTTTTACTTGGATAATCCATCTTTCTCCTTGGTGGAGGTCTGTTGCACAGAAGTAAGTGTGCTCCCTGACCCTGGCTTAGAGAAGCCCCTGTGCTTTGCGTCCACTTGGCCTGGAAATGGTCGGGTGTGTCTGCCCGTCTGGGGACCGAGGCAGGGCTCGGCCATGGTGGCTCCATCTAGTTGCTGCAGGACATGAAAAGGCTGTTCCGGACCGGGAGGCACATGAGTGTGCAGCCACAGTCATTCTACCTAAGCATGCGCTGAGGGCTTGCACTGTGGATGTTCCTCAGACTGCTAAAAGTGGAGCTTCCAGATGACCCAGCCATCCCACCCCTAGGTACCTACCCAAAGGACACAAAAACATGGACTCAAAAGGACACCTGCACCCCCGTGTTTATTATTGCTCTATAGGGAAGACATGGAATGAACACAAATGCCCAAAAATAGATGACTGGATCAAGAAGATGCAGTTGATACACACCGTGGAATATCACTCAGCCGTCAAAAAGATGAACTCACGCCACTCGTGGCAACATGGATGGAGCTGGAAGGGGTCACGCTGAGTCACAGAAGCCAGAAAGAAACAGAAAAATACTGGATGGTTTCTCTCATAGCAGGAGTATAACGGGCAGGGGAGGGTGATATATATGTGTGTGTGGTGTGTATATATACATATATATATAGTGATAAAGTGAAAATGAAAATCAACAAACAACTATAAACCAGACACATTCTATGGGGGACCAGAGGGGAACAGGATCAAAACTGGGGTGGGAAGAGCACACGGGACTATGGTGATGGCACAGGGGTGAGGTGGTGGTGGGAAGCGCACGGGACCACAGCTGAGATGGACAACATGAAGAAAGATGTAAAACATAAATAAATTAATGATCATGAAGCAGAAAGGACTTCAGCAGGATGCTCTGGGCCCCGTGAGGCAAAGTCCCCTCCGCGAAGTCACCGCAGTCAGGGCCCCGCTCGCCACTCGCGAGCGACCGTCAGCAGGTGCTCGCTGTACCCCAGGGGCGGGCTGAGCTGACCGACTGGCCGCGCCTGCGAGGTCCCTCCCCTGGGCAGGGATGTTGATACGAACATTCCCGGGGACTCTCCCGTTTTCTAAGCTTCTGTAGTATCTGGGGATATTTCCTAAGTCACCCACCGATATGCTTGACAGTTCCGGGAGAAGGAAAGGATTCTAGGAGACCATCGGCCTGCTGCTTCCGGTGCGCGGTAGGAGAAGCTCTGAAGTGTGACTTTTGTCCCCGGGGCTTCGAAGGTTCCCGGTGACAGTGTCCTGGAGCTGGCGAGCTGAGGCGCGGTCTAAGTGAGGACGAAGAGGCCGCGTGTACAGGCTGGAAGGTGGACACGCCTTGCCCACGTGACTGCCGGCCAGTTCAGTGGAACAAAGTGCAGAGAACAGTGGCCCGGTGCTGATGTATTTTTGTCTTCTCAAGCTGAACCTAAGTACTGACGGGGTTCCTGTGGCTCTTGTGGGAGCCCTGGAGCTTTATGATCAAGACTAAGAATGGCTTGCCCGTCTCTGGATTTTGATCTAAAACAAAGTGCCTCTTGAAGAGACGGCAGGCAGCGGGGCCCCGGTGGCCAGGCCAGGGCTCCACGCCTGCCCTCAGCCGCGTGGGCAGCCCTGGGGGCAGCCCCGGGGGAGCACGCAGCACTCAGCACCAGGTTTCACCAGCCAGATTGCCCAGGATTGTGTCATAGACCTGAATTCACTTCTCACAGCAGACACAGACAGCAAGATCAGCTTTAAGACAGAAGCTTCAGTTCCCGTAATGGAGACAAGATCATGTTCGCAGAGCGCAGAGAAGTCCCGACGAGCTGCACTTGAGCAGGGACGCTGGTGTCGAGCTGGGACTGGCCCTGGCGAGCACCGACAGCCTCCCTGGATGACAAGGCCCAGCAGCGGCCACAGGTTAGGAGAGGACAGTGGCGGTCACACGGTGAGGAATTCGCCCTCTGCCCACAGGTGGGTGAGACACTCGCGGCAGGTGCTCCTGCTATCTCTACCTGTCTCCCCACACACCTGTGCGGAGGGCCTTCCCTCGCGAGGTGAGTGTGGCTGGGAGGGCCGCTGGCCAGGCTGCGGACACACTCTCGTGCTCCCTCGTAAGCCAACGATCTAGACTTTCAGCCTCAAAGCAGAAAGAACAGTTGTTAAACAGAGATAATGTGAAGAGAGAGAAAGGCGTGAAGGGGCCACACAGCTCCGGTCACCCTCCCTGGTACAGGGGAGACCTCGCTCAGCCCCTGCAGCCTGGGGGTGCTCCTGTCCCTGCGCCCAGCAGCCCAGGGTGGGGGAGAAGCAGCAGGGAATGTTCTGGGCTGAAACTGAAGGAGCTGCTCTGTGCTGGGAGGTCTGAGGCAGGTAAGTGGCCTCCCCCCAGCACCCTCCCACCTCGCCTGCGGAGGTCTCGCCCAGCCCGGGGGTGCCTGCTGCTGTTTTCAGCTGTGGTTGGCTTTGAAGCTTCTCTCCTGGCAGCTCACTTCTCTCACCTTCCTGCCGCCCTCCCTTGTATTCAAGCAGAAAGGCCTCGTGCATTGAGAGGCTTAATTCCTTTTAACTTACGAATAATTTTTTGTGGTCAGACAGTCGAGCGTAGCCACCTCTCGTGGCCACCTCTGTCCCCAGAGTGCTCCTGCTCTCGTCCGTGCCTCGCACGCTCTCTTCCAGCTGTTCCATGCGCTCACCTTTGCGACGCTCGGTGTTGCGATTTCTCGCCTCACTGCTGCTGTCGTAAGTGGTGACGCTTTCTAGCTGTGTTCTGCTCCAGGGGGCCGTTTTTCCTCCTTATTTAAGCATGACCTTTATATATTAAAATCTCATATCTACTTGGATTTTTTTCATTATACCTTGGAAGCATCTTCATTTTTAAATGAATTATTTTAAAAATGAAATCGTAAAATCATATGACAGCTCTAGATACCACTAATGCATTTGAGTTGAAAAGGTTCTAGAAAGATTCTCACGCATTCTAAACACACATCAACTTAGCATATTATAAAGATTTTCTTTAAAATAACCCTGGATTTTTTTTTTTCCTTCAATGAGTTCACATTCCCTGAAGGATCCAAAGTGAGCTGGCTATTTTCACTTCATGCTTGCTAGCAGGGAAACACAATATTATGCTTTGTGATTTTTGGAATTAGCAAAAGTAATTATAAATTCTTAGCATATGGTCATGCAGAATGAAAGATTAATTTATTTGGGTGGTGGGGGCCAGCTTGCTGTGGAAAAATAAAAGTGGCCAGTGAAATAAACAATTACATGAAATCGTAAGAAGTCTTCGTGTTCGGCTGCTTGGGATTACCGTTCTCATGTTTCTTGCTTTGTGTGACGGTTCGTTCTGTCAGGCGTGTTTTGCAAGGGGTACAGTGATCAAGCATACAAGCGAATCAGTGTTACTGCAATGAATATCAAGCTATCTGCTGTACATAAAGCCTTTCCTCCCAAAACAGTCAGACACGCTGCGCTGTAAAGACTTGCTGTGGAAGTGGCAGTGGGCAGCATGACAGGAATTGATGTGCTTGGCCGGGGCTGGGGCCCAGCTAGGCCAGTGCTGCAAAACTAAGAAGAACGTGACCCATGCAGTTCACCTCGAATAAAATTCACTGGACAAAAATATAAACGGAAATAAAAAATAAAGGTGGTGTTCTCCCTGCCCCCACGCATGGGGAGTTTACTCATAAGTCTCCGTGTGTCCATCACAGGGCATCAAGGGGATGTGTGTGTTAGGTCTCGCTCAGAGATCTAAGCATACAGATCCAGCACCGTATATATATATATGGTGCTCCACCCCAGTTCTTGTATGTAACAATGAATAAAATAAAATAATCATATATATATTTATTGTTACATACATATAATGAATAAAATAAAATAATTATATATATATATACACATATATATTTATTTATTGTTACATACAAGAACCGGGGTGGAGGCCAGAAGTGTAAGAGGCGAGAGGACCCACCAGAGACAGAATGGGGAGCAGAACAGGCCGATCCACTGAAACCCACAGCTGAGGGGAGCAGCGGGGAGACAGGAGGGGTCTGCGGCGCCCTGGGGGTCCCTCCCTGGCTGGGGATGGACTCAGGCTGCAGCAGTGATAGCGCTGAGACGTAGCCTCTAGGCCACCAGGGAGATCCACCCTATACTTTTATTTGAAAATTCACAAAGTGCCCCGAGTCAAAGCCAAAGAAGACACGAAATAAAGCTCAAAGGTAGCAATTCTGAAATTTTCAAAAATGTTGTTTCTCGTTGGAGCAACATGTGGCAAGACCAAAAGAGCAGAGGAGCATGTTGGGGTGTGCAGAACCCACTTCCCTGGCCACCACTGAGCGCTGTGTGGGCGCACGGACAGGCACAGCTACCTGACACCTGCCTTTTCACTGGTGCGCCCCTGAAATGCACCCAGCGGCTATTTGTGACTCCTCAGTGCGAGACTCTGGGCAACAATCCAGCACAGGTTTTGACAGGCTTCCATTCAAGGCGTTCAAGGAGCAGAGACTGCCCACGAAGACACCCAGGAGCGGTCCGCAGCTTGCACCAAGCTGCAGGGAGAAGCCAGGGCGTGCAACAGAGACGGCAGAGCGTGCATCTAATCAGAGGCCGCAGAGCGGTGCTGGGATGACAGAGGACGCGTCACCAGACAGAGGGGAGCGCGCATAAGAGGACTGTGGATAAGCTAAGCAAACAAGACAATCATTGTTGACTGAGGAGCAGTCCCCTGGATTTGCAACTGCGTGTTCCACTTTTCACTGATAAAACTTGACACAGAGCTTCGTTTTTCACTTTTACCCAGCAACGGTAAGTTCAGGACCTTCCCGGTTCGGGTTGTGAGCGACCCAGGCACGAACGCACACACAGAGGGGCTCAGCCTCGCTCCCCAGCAGCCAGAGCGAGCGCGCGGTCTCCTCTGGCGAAGGGGGGGGGGGGACTCCCGAAGGCAGCCGCTCCGCTCCGCCTTACAAGGTAAAAAATATCCTTGGCGTAGCAACATCAACAACGACTGTTGACAGTGTAAGTGTGGTGTAACCGGGGGGTAATTATCTAGTTCTCTCCTTTTTTTAAAACAAAAACCAAGCTGGAAATCTCAGCGCTGCAAGTTGCATGATGATTATCCCGTTCATTACTTGGTAACTGGAAGTATAATTATCAAGTAATCTGCATGAACATAATTACGTATTTACATAGTCTTTGCCATGTAATTACAGAGGAGTGGGGTGATTATACAGTACACCCCTTGAAAAAGAAAGTGACACCAAAAAAAACAACAACAAAAAAATCTGGGTGAAGTAGTCCTCTCAGACACAAAGAACTAAACCCCAGACATTTGTCTTTGGCAAGTCCTAGATCATAGTAAGTGAAGACAGTAGCAAGTAGATCCACCTCCGGCCTGGCACAGCAACGCGAGTCCATTGCACCGTGGTGGTAGCTGAGCCCCGAGAGCTATTTCACCCTGGAAGTAACGTAGAATTTGCTTTCCACTCTTTTCCAAGTGAATGGGGTTCTTAAAAATATTTATCAGTCCAATCATCTCTATCTTCGTTTCTTTTCTCCCACTAAAGCCACAACTGTGTCTTCTGACTCCTAAGCGGCTTGGTAAGCAGGCAAAGAAACTGAGGGCGGATCAAGTTGCCTACTGATCTCTTAAAGGTCTGAGGCCAGTTTCTCACTGCTGAAGCATATTCAGCGTTGTGCCTCTGAAGAACTTGAATGCGGAGGGTTCATGAAATGGAGCTGTAACACGGTTAAGCCTTTTGCTATCTGCATCCTGGTCATTAAGACCTGTCTGGCGACAGACCACGCCCTCCCTGCGCCCCACGTGCAAGGTGTGGCCAGCACAGGGTCGATTCTGGCCTGAGAGAGCCCGGCCAACAATCTTTTGCACAGAACAATGCAATGTGATGTAGACATGAATGAGAAGCGCCGTCTGGGTATGTGCCAGTTGGGGTGATAGTGACCTGCAGGAAGAAAGGGACCCTGCTCCGGTTCCCCCTAAAGGGGCAGGTGATGGGGTTCCTGTTGGGCCCCAGCCGCCACGTGACGGTGCCTTTAGTTCTGCAGAGCTGTAGGATGCTCCCGGGTGGGCCACTGTTGCTGCGGAGGTGCCCAGGGGCGCAGAGAAACTGCAATGAGGCTTTGAATACCAGGGGCCTGCAGGTGAGGGCCTGCCAAGTCTTCACTCAGGAGTCTGCACCCGAGAACAGATGGACTTTCATCCTCACTAAGGTCATAGAGCTGTTTTCTTTCTTTATTTTATTTGTATAGAAAAAAATAGCATTGTGTTTTTAAAGAAATTCTACATCTCAATTTGAAAAGTAGCCCATAATCATGGAGGGCTCACCCCAGTGTTCTTCAACGGGAAAGTCATCTTCCCATGCCCGTGAGGATGGCCACTGTTCATGGTGTCCAGAGATGCCCCCAGCCCAAAAGTGGGCGGCTGCCCAGCCAGGGAGTCCCAGCACACCCACTAAAACCAGCTCTCAGCCGGCGCTCGGAGCCTTCTCATTCAGGAATCGCCCAGGAACCCTGAGCATCGCTAGCTCCATGTCCTTGAAGCAGAATTCAGCTGTGTGGTCACCACGGTGGCCAGCGAGGTCTGATTCTGCCTCCTCCAAGCTGGGCGAAGCCCGAGGGCAGGTGCCCTGGCAGCCGAGCCCACGGGGAGCACCTGCGGGGAGCAGGGCGGTCTCCTCCCAGCGGCCTGGCTAAAGGCACTGGGTTCCCACCCCAGGAAGGGTCTTCTCTGAGCGCCGAGACCGCCACGGCCCAGCTGGTCTTCTGTAGACCAGCGTGCGGTCAGGCCCTGTCTGGCTTGTGAACAGATTTTTGAACAATTAAATGTACATTCTCCAAAAATGAAATTCTGAAAATTCCATTTCATGTAAAAATATTGTACTCGAAATATTTATACTCATCACATAATTTGCACTTTACATTTAAATGTTGCACTTTTAGAAAGAATAACTTTAAAATACTTTGAGATTTAAAAGAATCTATAAGCATCGAAATTTTGCCTATTCTAAAGTCTGTATTTTAATCAAAATGTTCTCTGATGTCGGGTTCTCCCTGGTGGCTCGACGGGTTAAAGCGCAGCTCCACGAAGCTGGTCGCCACCGCTCAGTGCGAGTTCCACCCCCGCCCTGGAGCTGGCCACAGGGCGCGGCAGACCCCTCCTGTCCCCCCGCTGCTCCCCTCAGCGGTGGACTTCATCCATCTGCCTGTTCTGCTCCCCGCTCTGACTCTGGCGAATCCTCTCATCACCCCTGCCCCTCTGGCCTGTACCCCAGTTCTATCTGCATAAATAAAGCTTTGTATGCTTAAATAAATAAATCTTTAAAAATATATACATACACGCCGATGTTGAATGCAGTTACACATTTTAATCCTTCATGTCATTACTTCCAAAGAACGAAAATTTGTGAAAATATAAAAATAGTGATTTTGATTAATTAGAGCAAGAATCTTGACAGAATGCATAATAAATGTGCCAGTTACATAAGCCTTCATTTTCTACTCATCCAATAACCCTGGAACCTCTGTTAATGGGGCATCCAGATGGCCAATAAGCTTGAAACACAAGCACATTTTGCCAGCATTCAGCCATATAAAAACCATGACTTTGGACATGTGTTCAGTTTTGACATAATGAATGTATAGTTGTCAAAAAAGGAGCGTAAACATCTTTTCTTTAACATTTTGTCAAGTCTGGTTTGTAGCTCTTCAAAGTGTGGAGCTGTACTATTGCAGGCTTCTGTTGTTTTACCTTGTCTTCCTCCACAGAAATATGAAAAGTAAGGGTGCTGTGAAGTACTTCCTGTGCTGCTGATGGGTATTTTTTGCAGCGTCCGGGTAGGCTCCCCGTTTCAGCCATGACCACCACCTTCCCCACATTCTAGGGGGAGGCACCATGAGAATCCAGGACAGAAAACAAGGTGGGAACAGGCTGAGATTAACAAAGCAGGTTGATAGAAAGGAAGAACCCATGAGAAACCTGTAGCCAAATTAAGAATAGCCTGTGACATAAAAACTACAGGAAACCAGAAAAAGGAGAGTTCATGTCGATGAAAACCAAGCCATTGGCTGGCAGACTTGAAAAGACACCCTTGACAACAGACGAAGCAAATGGCAAGGAGGTGAAATCACCAGAGAGGAATAATCCTGCGAGATCCAGGACAGATAAGACATGGGGATGGTCAATAATCTAGAATTTTCACAGATGACAAGGGAGAGAAATCAACAACAGGTTGAAAGAATTCACTGCATTACAGGTAAACACCAAGAAAAATTTTATTAAGTCTAAATACATCCTGCCCCCCCCAAAAAAAATCAGAGGAGCGCGGGGCTCATTTTCTTAGGTAAGGAAATTGTGCTTGCAAATTATGCCTCCAATTAAGTTTAATGGAAGCCAGCTTCTTGCCCAGATTTTAGAGTATTTTCTTAGCCTTGTAGCAATGGTCTGAGTATAGCATGCATTTGAAAATCAGCGACAGTGCCGTTTGCTAAGACCTAGCCAGACACACTACACCGATACACCGACACCCCGGATTCTCACTGGTGACAGCCAGGGTCCGTGGAGAAGACTTCTTGGCCACAGGGAATCACCCACGTTTGGAGACCTTCCTGGTAGCCGTCACAACTCATGCCCACTGCCCTCCTGGGAACCCATTAGAAGTCTAGTTCGAAGAATCCCAGCTCCATTCAAAACAGCATTCGCCTTACAGAATGGAGATGCACTTTTCTTCAACTTCAGAAACAAAATCTCTGAGAAAATCAGTTCATAGACTATTCAGGTCCTTCTCCAGTGGAAAATGCAAACGCAAGCCAATCCTGAGTGAAACTCTTAAACAGACCAGGGCCCCCAGACCCCAGGAGGTAGCTGTGTCCCTGTCACCTGGCAGGAGCTCATCTATCCAAGGAGTTGCGAAGCGGCTTTCCGCACTCCCAGAGGAGAATCCTGCAGCCCAGCCTTCCGCCCAGCTCGGCGATCCTCTCTTCAGCGCCCTGAGAAGCCATCACCGTGTCACCATGAAGGCACGACTCACGGCCTCCTCCGTGACCGGGCACCTCTCTCCCAAATCCTTGACCTCTTCTGGGCCAAACTCGTGTCCTTCGCCTCTCCCTGCCACCCTCTGGCTCCACATATTTGCCCACCTGTTCCTCCGAGCGCTTGCGGAGAACCACGTTCTCTCAATTGCCTCCTTCACAGAGCTCAGTGGCTCAGCCGTCCCCACTTTTCTGCTGATGCCGCGGTGTCAGGCCACCATCACTCTTGTCTGGCTGCTCTCCCAGTGTCGCTTGGACACGTCTGCTGAGTACAAATCCCTGGGAGGGCGGCACGGGGCTTGAAACCAAACAGAGCTCAGAGATTGAAACCAAAGCCCTGGTTCTGGACCGAGGTGGGGGACCTACCCGCGGAGTGACCTTGAGCAAGTTGCATGACCTGTTTTCTGACCAGTGTAACAGGAGTTATACCGCCTGCCACATGTACAGAAAAGACTAGAGAAAGTTAAAATGATACCACAGCGCGCCCTGAGCGCAGCGTGGTGAAGCTCTTTTGATGCTGCCCATCAGTGGTGCGGGGAGAAGGAAATGAAAGTGAAGACATCAAGATAAGTAGGCGACTTGGCATGCGCAGTGAGCATGTGAACATTCTAGAAGCGAGAAGCTGAGTCTGCATGTCCCAGAAGGGTGACTTCTCCGGTGCAGCATCGTTCTCCCCGGGCCCTGACTCAAGGTACAGACGAATCCATTGTATTTTTGGCGTGTGTGAAGTGACACATTCTATATTTCAAGTATTTCAACTTCAGGAATTGAGCAGTAAAGTTTTCCAAAATCCCTAAGTAGTGCTTGGGGGTTCTAATTTTATTTGAAATAAATGATCTCCCAGATCATAAATTCTCTATATCATCAACGAGTTCTACTCCCAGGTACTGTAGGAGAGATTTGTGTTATTGCTGACAGTAAATCTGCACCAAACACCTCTTGCTCTTGCTAAAGAAATGACCGTGCACGTGGGTGTGATCTGGGAGTCGCAGGCCTCCGTGAGGGACGGCGGAGCTACTGTGCAGAGGAAGGAGAGCGACCCAGGCGGGACAGAGGAGAGCAGCGTCCCTCTCGCGCTGGCACAGAGCAGCCTCCTCGCCCCCACCGGCTCTGTGCCGTGGCCTGGGTGAAGCCACAGTCAGAATGGACGTGGAAAAAGAGGTGCCGGAACCTTCAACCCCAAAATACCCTGCGATGCCCGCGGCCTCATCTCAACCTTCATGGGGGCAACTGTGGCCTTGGCAGCCGCTTCCTACCTTGACCGACTTCTCCGTGTTCCAGTCTGACAGTCTCACGCCCCCGGCTGAAAGCCGGAGGGGTCCCAGGCAGCCAGGCGGTCACCCCAGGCAGGTCACCACCTGGGCCCTCCTCCAGCTCTCCCTCCCGCTCCGCCCCAGGTCCCCAGCAGAGCTGGCAGGCTGACCTGCGCGTCTGCTCTTGCAGGGGCCCTCCCTCGTGTGTAGGCACTGTCTCCCAGGCGGGGGGACACTCCGCTGATCCCCACCACCCCACTCTGTCAAGGCCTCTCTTCTTTCTTGGAAAAGCAGGGCATCCCACGGAGGAGAAGCCACACTTGGCCTTCCCCATGGCCCACCCTCCTTCCAAGCCGTGAGGAACCTGGTGAGGACAATTCTGGGCTCACCGTTCGTTGTCTCTGCACAGCTGGCACTCGGAGGTGGGTTCCCGAACGGAGGAAGGACGGGAGCACGAAGCAGGGAAGCCGGTCTCATAAGAAACAAGCGAAGTGCGTCACAGAGGCAGTCTGGGCTCAGACCTCGCGGGGCTTGGGTGAGGGTCAGAGACTCCACGACGCCGGCCGGTCCACACAGAAATCCAGTGGTCAGTATCGCCCAAGAATGCCTTGTTTTTCCTGCCAGGTGTCTGGCTAAGTCTCAGAGAATCTGGCCTGTTAAAACCATACAGGTCCCGGCCCTCCCTGGTGGCGCAGCAGGTTACAGCACAGCACTGAGAAGCTGAAGCCGCTTCCGCATGAGTTCGATCCCCGCCTGCCTGGGGGTGGGGAGGGGGTGGGGGGGTGACCACAGGGCACAGCAGACCTCTCCTGACCCGCCCGCTGCTCCCCTCAGCAGTGTGCTTCGTCCATCAGCCTGTTCTGCTCCCCGCTCTGTCTCTGGTGAAGCCTCTCACCGCCCCTGAGCCTCTGGCCTGTACCCCAGTTCTGTATGCACAAATAGATACATCTTTATAAAAAAAATAACCATACAGTTTTCCCTGTAAGGGAAAACTGGACCCCAGGAAATACCCAGCAGCGGTGGACATAGGGTGCCACCCCAACACCCACAAACCAAGGAGAAGGCCAGGGATTGACGCGGCCGGGGGGTGGGGAGGCGGGATAGTGCTGTCTCAAACTTCAAGACGCTGTTAAAGGGGACTGGGGTGCACCGCCCAGGCCCCCTCCCTCCCTCTGCCAGCCGGGGCGGGGTACCAGGGCGGTGGCTGGCCGGGAGAGCTTCTCTCTGCTGCCCGCCTCCGCTGCCTCCCCGCCACTCTTTTGCAGAAATGACACTTGATGGGGAGGAAAACCAGGGAGCGGCCCGTGCTGGGCAGCGACTTCCCCGCCCACGAGACCGCTACCTGCCCACCTCTCCCGCGACCTTCCATCAACCACAGCAACTTACTGGACTCCCCAAAGCAGCTGCCAGGAAAATGACAAGATTTGACTGGAATAACACGCGCTAGCTGCTCGGCGAGTTAAGCGAGGTTCCCGGCTCTGGGGCCCCATGGGCCCGACGTCAAGGAACTCTTCCGTATTCATAAAATGATTCTGTTTTAACCGAATGTTTGTTGTGGAAACCAGTGAACTGTTTATTCTCTAGCATAGAGATGTACAATAAAAATCAAATGTAAACAACTTTCCGTCTAAAATTTTGTCTAGATTCATTCAACATCTTACACTGAGTGAAAGATTTTAAATCTATGAAAAAAAAAAAAAGACTTCAGTGAAACCTCAACATTCCCCATCCAGGAAACACTAAGCTTGTAATTAGGGACTTTAAAGCCACTAAAAATGAAATTGTGTTGTTCTAAAGCATCCATCAGAAACACACACCCCTGCGGCAGGTGAGACTACTGATTTCAGAATGCTGCCATGCCATCCCTGGGTTAGATACGTGCAAAGAAATAAAACGGGGAACAAAATCAATGCTGTGTCTCTGTGGAATTTTAGCGCAGAGATGCTGAAACTAGAATTCAATCAGGAAAAGCTTTTCCAGGGAAATTCAGCACGAGACCTGAAAAGAGGCTCGAGTGGTAAGTCACGGCGTCGACCTTTGGTTTCCCTTTCACTAGTCTTATTTTTCACCTGAGATAAGAGCGCAGCAGCTGGCCGGGGACTGCCCTTGAGCAGCGCCGGGCTGAGCTGGAGACAGTGCCCACTTGGGCAAAAGCTGAGTTCAGCAAAGGACGCTTCACTTCTGACTTGTGTATTATACGTAGATTTCCGCATTGACACAGAGCAAGCGGCCCTTGCTAGTAACCGCAGAAGCGAGAAGAGGCTGGTGCTGGCCAGGGAGGATGGAGCAGACTGCTGTCCGCAATGTGAGTGACGGCTGGGGGCGGGGGGGGGGCAGCGAGGTGGTGCCACCCTTGGCCACCTGAAGAATTCACCTACTCTGGAAGGGAAGTTGGCTGAGGATGTGATGAGACTTGACAAACTCCCAGGCGGGCGAGACCAGGACAGACAGCCCCACTGTGGCTTAGTTTCCTCCTGTAATTTAATTCAGCGATTTAATTCACTCGTGCCCAGGAGGTGGCCAAATGAGAGCCTGCATGGGGATGAGACACCGCTGTCTTGCCACCTTCCGGGAGACACCGGGGCGCTACAGTTGGGGCTCTGCCCTGTGAAACACCTGTCCAGGTTGAAGATGAAGGAATGGTGAAGGCTGGGCTGTGGGAGACGCCTCTCAGTTGGCCTCGAGGTGCTGATGGGTGCCGAGAGACTGTCCCCCTCTTTCTAGAAAAGAACAAACAGCATGACGGTCCCGGGTTGGCCGTAACACTCCCGCTTTGGGACTCCCGTGGTCCACCTCCTTCTACTCTGCTCTGGACTCGTCGGGCCCAGCCACCCTTGCCCACGTGAGTGCCGTCCCCGCACCAAGGTGCCAGCGCTGCCAGTGTGGAGGGCATCTGGGACGCTGCGGCCTGGCCTGCGTTTCCCGAGGCAGTGACCGCTGCAGATGGCCTGTCGTGGTGGGTGGCAATTCGTAGTGTCAACGCTTGTTTTGCGTGGTAGGGCGTTGGGAGCGGTATTAGCTCCTTCAAAGACAGGGCAAGTAAACACAACGCTAGGTGCGACTAGGCCGGACGCGTGGAGCATTCTCTGCATAGACGGACGGTCCCACGATGGCCTCGACAGGGTAAACCGAGGCACGGAGCAGGAAGCTCTCCCGAGGACACAGACTTGGGGAGGCAGGGCTGGGAATTGAGGGGTAGCGCCGGCGTGGCATCGGCAGACACGCGTGCCTCGCGCCTGCCGGGCCCCACGTAGGTGGCCCATCCGTGAGCGTGGGAGGGGCACGGGCGGATCTTTGCGGCCAACCTCGAGCTCCTCCTGCCCCTCAAACCCACGCACAGGCCCTCGGGGTGGGGGGGGCTGAACACTCGGTCATCCTGTGGGAACAAGACCATGTCCAGACAGTGGCGAGACCGGCTGGAAGCACCTGTCTCTCCAGTTTCTGGGTTGACATACATGGCGGTGGCCCGGGTGGGCGGGGCCCTGGCTGGGGAGGAGGCGGCGCGCGCTGGGAGCGGGCGCTCACTCAAGAGGGCCCCGCGGGGCGCACAGGCAGGCGCCCCAAGCTGACCGGTGGCGATGGCCACACGACCAAGGCGGGGCGCAGTTGGGAGTGGCTGCCGGCAGCGACCCGAGACCCTCGCCCCCACTCTGTGCACGCCCGGGTGTTCACCCACCTCTCCGCCCCTGCACCCGCGAGTGTAAGGCCTGGACGCTGAGGGAGCGAGGCCGGCCGCCCCGGCGCCCACCTGTGACCGGGGACCCCGCTGCTGTGCGCAGGACTGCAGGGAGGCCAGGCCGTGAAGGACAGCGAGGCCCGTCACTGAGGACGCGACGGCCACAGCGTCGCCGGCTGCCTGAGGTCTCCCCTGGGCGAGTCTGCTGCCGGGAGGAAGGAACGGCGCGAGCCAAGGAGACAAGATCCCTCAGGATGCCTCTTGTCTCCCTCCATGGCCCAGTTTGCTGCTCCCTACAGTTGTCATTGTAGGGGATGATGTGGTCCCCACTCCGCCTTTTTGGGTTTTATTTAACATTTACTTATGCTTACGAGAACTGGGGTAGAGGCCAGAGGACTCCCCAGAGACACAGCGGGGAACAACACAGGCAGATCCACTGCTGAGGGGGCAGCAGGGAGTCAGGAGGGGTCAGCGGTGCCCTGGGGTCACTCCCTGGCCAGGGATGGAACTCGTGCTCAGGGGCTGCCGGCAGCTTCACAGTGCTGCGCTCTGAGGCTCTAACCCCCGCGCCCCCAGGGAGGGTCTCCACCTCCTCCTTATGACCAGACAGGGACTGCAGGGTCTCTGGGGAACCCCCGGGGCCCCACATCCGCTGAGACGGTTTTTGGCTTCGTTTGTACTTTGGATCTCATTTGCAGCTATTTGGGGTCTTTTCCCTCCAGATTGTGAAAGTCTTCAAAGCAATTTCAAAACATTTTCAGGGTACAGAGGGAAGCTACGTTGTTTTTGTTTTTGTTTTTTTAATTCAAGGATTCTTAATTATTATCAACGTAAACACAATAAATCACATGGGGAGGTAACATATTTGCTAAGTTTCCATTTTCTGAAGCAAACAGAATTTCCTTTCAAAGGATAATAACGTAAGAGTAAGTGGCTCAAAATAAACAATACAAAGGTAGGGCTGGCGTGTGTTTTTCTACCTAACCGACTTATCTATTGTTTGGAAATGCTCCTGTGTTTACTGTCATATCTAAGAGGACTTTTGTAAAAATTGGCATGTGTGACCAGAAAATCTTTAGTCTGGCCCTCTCTGGTGACGCAGTGGGTTAAAGCACAGCCCTGCCAGCTGGCCACAGCCGCCTCAGTGCAAGTTCAATTCCTGTCCCGGAGGTGATCACAGGGCGCTGCAGACCTCGGCTGCTCCCCTCAGCAGGTGCTTCATCCATCTGCCTGTCCTGCTCCCCACTCTGTCTCTGGGGAAGCCGCTCACCCCCTGCACCTCTGGCCTGTTCCCTAGTTCTTTGTGCATAAATAAATAAATCTTTAAAAAAAAAAAAAGAAAGAAAAAGAAAATCTTTGTTCTGACTCTTTCAAAGCCATCTGAGTCCGAAGATGCTAGACCAGGCCAGTGGAACCCGACCTCCTCCCGCCCAGGCTTCCCTCTCGGGCCCTGACTTGGGCCCCATCCGCCACCTCTGTGACTGGCCTGCTCAGCGCAACAGTATTTTGAGATCTTTCCCTTTATCAGGGCATTTGCTGATATTCACCCTGGCAGGGACCCCTCCCCTCCCACCAGATACACAAGGTGCATTAGCAGGGCTGAAAGGGACTCCTGCTGAGTGGCCTTGGTCTACAGTTACCGTCAAAGACCCTTTAGAAACTAAGGTTTTACGACCCCTCTGCACGCGTGAACAATGAGGATGCGACCAGTCAATTGTCGGTGACAGGAATAGACTGTTCAGGCCTCGCTCTAGGAAAGTTGCGGAGACCCAAACAGAAACATTCCAGGAGAAAGCAAGGCCTCACAGGCACGAGCTTCTGCGTCTCCACCGCAGGCCCGGCCATCTTGACCCCCGCAGAGAGACTAAGCCAAGGCGGCCCAGGCCCACTCTGTACCCCCAAGGGCCTGGGGAAGAGGAGGTCTGTTTATTTCTTACTCCACGCCAACATTTCCACAAGATCTGAGATACTGGATTACCTCATTCTTGAAAGCACGCAACGGCCACAGATGATTAAACCTTTTTCCAATTTAAAGGTTGTATAAACACTTACGTATAACTGCAAAGATAATATTTTTTCTTAAATTGTTAGCTTTTTATTTTTAGAATAATTTCAGTGTTTGAAACCCTTCAGAGGCTATGGTTTATTTTTTTAATTGTACTATTTTTTATTGAGGTCATGTCGGTTTACAACACAGTATGTGATTTAGGGGTGCAGGTTCACACCTCTACAGAGGTATGTGACCAGCACACATCTACCCCAAAGACCTCATCACCCACCACCACCATCCATGGGGACCCCACTCCTCGGCTCCCCATCTTCTTGGGAGCCCCAATTCCGTGCTCAGATGTCTAGAGTTTGTCTTGGTTCAGTTTCGTCTGTTCATCCGCTATTTGTCTTTCTCCTTCGGACCTTCACATGGAGCACCACGGTCCACCCAGGCCCACCCATGTGGCCAGCAGACCCGCCTCCCAGGGGTCACACAGAGAGTAGACCTGGACACACACCCAAGAGATCGCTGAGCCTGTGATAGAAGCTCAAATCGTATGATTAGAAAAATCCGTGCAGATCCGTTTCCTTGAAGACTCGCCGGCACGTCTGTCCCCCCCGTTAGGTGTGAGAAGCAGCTCCAAGCCTTGGCTCTCACCCGCATGGTGAGCCGACCCCTCCTCGGGCCCCGCGACGTGTTGTCGCTGTGGCCATGTCTCTTCAATGAACCTATATGCATTTGATTTTGCTCCACAGAAGAATGTCCCGGCAGTGGGGTAGAGGAGGGGGTGGGTAGCAGACCAAATCTTCACATATTGCTGTCCTGAGATCAAAGCACAAGCCTCATCCCGAGTGACAGTCCACTCCCACCCCCAATCGGTAAGCCAGCGCGTGAGTCTGGTGCCTGGTCCCCAACTGCAAGGAAGCACAGCAGTCACGCCCAGGCCGCCCGCCGATGAGTCTGCTCTGCAGCTTATTTGTGTTGCCTTCTCCTGCTTAGACGGGATTGACTATGTCAGCCCCTTCTTGCGTCCTAAGCCAGAACGCTGTAGAGGAGTTTCTGCCCCAGTCAAGTCAGTTTAGTGTAAAACTGCCAAAAGTCTAAGAGCTGCGTGGCCTCCACGTCCTCGGCCAGCGGCGGAAACCGTCTCCAAGAAAAGCCCAAGGTGGGCGGGGAGCACCCTTGACCGCAGGAGCTGCCGGTGGGAGCCTGGGCTGGTCTGGAGTGGGCAGGGTGAGCAGCGCCTGGGCGTAACTACCCCCACGCCACCCTGCCTAACAACACCGTGCATGACGATTGAAGCACAGACTCGGCTTGTGCCGCTAAATATATTCCACATTTTCTGTGATCAGCCAGCATATCATATTCTCGTGAGTGTTCAAAGTATTGGCAAGCAGAGTATTTCATTTTCTGAATATGCCTATCTCCTCCTGGTCCAGACAGAGAATTTTCTAGAATGTACTGTCCAAAATCATATTCTTTTTTTTTTTTAAAGATTTATTTATTTGTTCATACAGAACTGGGGTACAGGCCAGAGGCTCAGGGGCGGTGAGAGACTTCACCAGAGACAGAGTGGGGAGCAGAACAGGCAGATGGACGAAGCACACTGCTGAGGGGAGCAGCGGGGCGGGTCAGGAGAGGTCTGCCGCGCCCTGTGGGTCACCTCCGGGGTAGGCGGGAATCGAACTCATGCGGAAGCGGCTTTAGATTCTCAGTGCTGCGCTTTAACCCGCTGTGCCCCAGGGAGGGCCCAAAATCATATTCTTAAACACGCATCTACATGAAGGAGTTTCTTCCACCCAACTGACGTGGTCGGTAGACTTAGTACTTAAACAGTGTTGACGGTACCTTGGAAAATAAACAAGTAAGGAATTCAACAGACAAATCTCTCCGAATGCCATTTTTCTTTACTATTGAGAAGGCCCTCGTGTTTTCTTCAAACCTGTGTTGCTTCACATTTTCAAAGGAAAAAAAAAATGCCTTCAACCTTCAGAAAGTAACTCAGACGCTTTCATTTCAAATAAGCGGAGCCACGAGGGAACCGTTACTTTATAGTGCGGCTGTTGTCGAACAGAAATTCGAATCTCCTCGCTGTGCGTTTCACGAGAGTCCATCATCATCAGCTCCACATAAGCTTTCGAAGTTAGTTTATTTTGGATTATTGCTTCATTCCCCAAAGACCTCGCTATTTAACAAGGAGTTACTACACCTTCCACGCGCAGGGGAGAGATAGCGGCCGAGGGAGCGCGGGCGGGCAGGCGTGATGCCGGGGCCTATAAACGCGGCTCCTGTGGCGTTTCCTTACGCAGGGCCACGTCGTGAAATGGCTCCACTAATCCTCACACCACCTCCCCCACCTCAACCCAGAACCAACAAAATCTTCAGCTTATTTAAGCCTGAAACCTGAGAAAACAGTCTTGCCCTCTTTGGGGCCCCCGAGTGCAGCTATAGGGGCCGCTCTGAGACCCTCCCCGAGTTGGTAGACACCTCAGTAAAAGAGTTTTATTAGCATTTAATTTATTTAATTTTGAGGGGATTAGACGCAATGTTAGCGTGACTCGCTGGGCCTGCATTCCCCGCCCCTGCCCAGGACTGTTACCTCGGCTAGAAGATGGCCCTGTGTTTGGGAAAGGGCTTTCCGTGGTCAGCATATTTTGCAGTTCTGGTTTCTCTGCAGGGGAAAGAGAGATGGATCATCTGAGGTTTCCCTGCTAACTAGCTTCTTAAGAAGGAAGCAGCCAGCAGCCAAAACCTCCGTGAATCGTGTCAACTTGTTTAAAGGCAAACGCCTGCCTTCCTCTTCATTCCAGGATTCATAATTGAGAAACTACTCTCTGCTGATGGCACAGGCTGCGTTCCTTGCCCTGCGCCCTCAGAATTGGGCGGTGAATTAGGCCATATTGGGA
This sequence comes from Condylura cristata, assembly GCF_000260355.1. NCBI lineage: Eukaryota > Metazoa > Chordata > Mammalia > Eulipotyphla > Talpidae > Condylura > Condylura cristata. The sequence continues at coordinate 1,130,917 of NW_004567111.1, read as the reverse complement.
AAAACTGTTGGGGCCAGGACTGAGCTTTCCGAGAGCTTTTCTGCTTTCACCAGCCTGGGGAGAAAAGCATGAACCCTTGCAATAAGGTTTTCCAGACTCAATTTTTAGGGGAACAAATGGACCAGAACCCACCCCGGGGATGTCCTGCTCACAGAATCCCCTCCTGAAATGCGTTTTCCGTTCCCGTCCACGTGCCTGGTGCTTTATGCCTGGCGTCTCCTGGACACTGTTCCCAGAGGTGATCTCCAGCCAGCAAATTAATTGTGAATCACGGAAGGGGAAAAAAAAAAGAAAGAAAGATCCCTCCAAACAAAGAGAATTACCTGCTGGTTTCATACAAATCCGAGCTGGCACTTGAAGGCAGATCTGGCTGGTTGCAGCTTCCAGCTCCTGGCATCTGATGACAGTGAGAGGCTTGCCAGTCTCAGCTGCGTGCCAGCCTATCACTAGACAGGCTGGCAACCCCGGAAAAAAAACAAAGACCAGATTAGTGGCCTTGAAAATATCAAGACGGAGGAACTGCTGCTTAAGAGGCATTTCAATCATCTTCCTAGGTCTCTTAACAAGATTACCCCTAAAAGCCCAGACTCGCCGGCCCCCTCCCCAGGTCCTGTGCCCCGGGGCTAGCGAGCTTCCGGGCCTGTGCTGCAGTCCTCAGCCTCAGCGGCTCTGCCTGGCGTCCCTGCGCAGAGGCCCGTGGTCCAGCCAGGCGAGGACAGGGAGCCTGGACCTCGGGGATCGTGGGAGCCACGCCCCTCAGGCCGACCTGGGGTTGACTCTCCTGAGCGTCCACTCGGCAGCCCCAGGGAGCCCCGGGCCCATTTACAGTTGGAGAAAGGTGGTGAGAAGTCCGTGAGGATGGGGAGAATCACCGCCTGTTGGGCGCCGTCCCAGCACAGACCTCCCCGAGGGGCCTTCGACGGCAGGTCCGAGCTCTCGGCGGCCGCGGCCGCGTCTGAGGCTCCAGAGCACCTCCGGGAGCTGCTTGCAGACACAGAGCCCGGCCGGGCTCAGAGCTCGGACCGCTCTGGGGTGCAGAGGAGCAGACCCCAGGGAGGCCGGGATCCCCGAGAGGCAGCGACAGGGACCAGCGCCACGATGGAAATTGAATTTCTACGTTTCCTGTTAATCCAAAATTGCTCAGAAACATTGTTTGTCTTTAATTATTATAATATTCCCATTCAATTAAAAAAATTAGGTGCTGTAATTCAGACTTTTAATTAAGCGAATTAGCTTTTGACATTTTCTTGGAAAAAGACGTTCCCAGCCTGGCTTCTCCCTGCACCGCAACAGCCACCCTCGGGCCGTTTGCATGTGCTGGGCCGTGCTGGCAGCCCCGGGCCAGGTCTGCAGGCAGGGCCAGGTGGCGGCTAACCCGGTGGCACTGCGGGTTGGGGACTCCTCCGGCCACCCCACTGTTTCATAGGAGGGAGGCTGATACCGCAGCTGGGCCTGCAGCAAAATCACTTTTGAGACTGGAGAAGCCCCCCGCTGCCCCTCCCTGCCCCGGGGGCTCTGCTCTGTGCTGGACACCCACTTACTCCAGGGCCACCTCCCGCTCCTGCTGCTGGAGTGCCGAGAAGCGCTGGCGGCTGCGGAGGAAGGGCTCATCCGTGTTGGGCCCACGAGGGCTGTGGTTGGAGTGGGAAGCAGAGACGACGCTCTCCTGGCTCTCCGCACTCATGGCCCCGGTCAGTCACCGCCATGAGACAATGAAGCTGCGTCCTGCAGAGACACCTGTCTTCTGTCTGCTCACAGCTCTGCTGGGTTTGAACTGCACTCAGGGTGACCCTGTGTTAGCAAAGAACAACAGTGAAGATGCTTGATTTCTCTCCTAATGACTCTCCACGCTGTTTGCACTTGCAAAATATGCTGTTCATTGTGTGGGTGTGAAAGTGCTTGGCAAGCGGGTTGGGGACTGGACCTGCCTCCTTGCATGGACCCTACCTTGAAAGCCCCCCTCCCCACCCCACGGGGTGACTTGATCCAGCTCAGGAGCACGGAGAATTGATCTTTTATGATTCATAAAATAGTTGGTCCTTCAAAAAGAATGAAGGAAATAAAACACAAGTGACTGTGGATGTGTGTATTTGTGCCTATTTGAAATCAAGTTCTTTGATATGCAATACTGATCCTATCACCAGAGAGTAGAAAAAAACTTTAAAGAATGCTTTAAAACAAACAAAAAAAAGTTCCACTTCATTTCATAAAACCTGAAAAACTCTGGAAGTATATCTAGTTATTCATCTTTGAAGTCACCTGCTCAGTCAAACATTCTTAGCTGTATATCTGTGGTTTCAAATGTTTGCTTTTGTAATAAAACAATTCTAACCTTATGAGACTGTCAGCCCTACAGAATAAGATCAGCTCACTAAAAGCTTTTGCTTTGGTTTTTCAACAAAGCAACAGAGAAAAAAATGAAAAGGAAGACGAGGACAAGAATAACATGGCATTCACACAGCTTGAATGAATATGGGAACGAAAGTCATCCAGAAGAAGGTATTGAATAATAGCCTGTGATCTTATCAATTTTCAAAAATTAAGCAGGTTGAAACTGGTCAGTGTTTAGCTAGTAAATGTGAGTGAATTAAAAAGAGCCTGATGAAAAGCAAGTACCGTGAACTCGATTTTATCTGTGGGCAGATTTACCAGCCTGGGGGTTATGGTGTCATCTGATCTTTTGCCCACCAACGAGTCTTTGTGTTGTCTTAAAGTCCCAGGCCACCAGGGTGACCACCTCGTCTGCCTGCCACTGGGCAACACTGAGAGCCACCCCAAAAGCAGGTCACTGCACGAGCAGAACAAAGAGAAATCACTTCTGCAAGCTCACCCTCAAGGACGTTTTCCTCCAGTGTTGATGTCTAACACACTTCCCCCCTTAGAAAATGTCACTGCTTGTAAATTCCGTGTCGGGCACTTGGCCAAGGATGTAAGTGCAGGTGAGCTCACTTAATCCTCACAACACTGTGTGGAAGCAGCTATTATCGTTTCCATTGTAGAGGTGCAGACACTTTGCAAATAGAATCAAGTCCTACAGCAATGAACGGTATCTGGACGCACGACTGTCTTCCTCCACAGCACCTTGAGGGCACCACGGCTGGTCTAGCCAGCATTTCTCGCTCTTTGACACCAACTTCCCACTAAGAAAGAGAGATTTCCTATAGCAAAAGAGAGTGAAGGTGCCAGAGGAAATAACATGTGACCTAGCAATTCACTCATGGGCTTCGACCCGAAGAACATGAATCCATCTACTCAAAAAGTCACATGCTTATGGTGTTCAATGTAGCATTATTTCTGTCACTGGGGCATGGAAATAAGTGAAGCACATGCTGACAGAGAACTGGATAAGGAGATGTAGTCTATGTCCGTGGTGGAATACTATGCAGCCATGCGCAAAGACAAAATTTTGCCATTTACAGCAAGAAGGAAGTCATCCCCGGGAATTATAAATAAGTAAGTCAGAATGACAAGACAAATATCAGATGCTTACATAGCAGACAATTCAAGGCAAAATGCTTATAAAAACTAACTTAGATTAATCAAACAAAGCTCTGAGGGATATAAGGGATAGTGATGAGGAAAATTAGGTGGGCTCATGGACTATAAATGATCTGTACCTTACTTTTCATTGAGCAAATAAGTCAAAGATTATTCAATAATGGCACATAGAGACCTACCTCATCCATTAAAGAAAAGAATAAATCAAGCAGAAGTAGAGTTATCATATCCCACCACTGCCCAAAATCCACTCCAAAATCAATGAAGTGCCTAATAAATACCAATAGCTGAAGTCAAAATGGTTCTTCACAATGAACTTGACAGCTTGCCCGTGTACTGATAAGAAGCTCTCAGGAAATTAATTAACAGGATATTTTCTTAATTAACTACCAAATTGCAGGTTGTAAAGCAAAACTCCAGTGAGTCGTGTGTGGTCTTCAGAAAACTTTGCTGGAAGGAGGAATGATGGGGTGGGGGGGTCAGGGAGGGTTTGGGGTTGGTGGGGTCACCAGCAGGAAGAGAAGCAGCCAGAATACCTGTCTTTCATCTTTTTAAACTAAGCTTCAAAAAATCACAGCGTCACCACGTGGAATGAGGACCCATCCTCTACCAGAGAGATCAAGCTGCTCCCCGCTCCCACGTAGGGGGCTACATGCCTCTGTCTTTGAAAGGAAAACGCTTCTCCACATCCACAGTGAATGGGGTGGCCAGCCTAGTAAGTGGGTGACCCTTGTCCATGGGCTGCCAGAGCGGGTCAGGGTGAGTGCATCTGAACGGGAACAAATCAAAGCTTGCAACTCCAGCATCTCCACATCTGCCTCAGGTGCCTCTCAGCCATTGGTTGAGACCCCACACGAGGAGACTTATAAGAGCCTTTTATCCCTGAAGGCCCCACCGTGAAATCAGAGCGTCTGTCTGGACACAGACCTCTGGATCCAATAGCAGTCTCTCCCTCCCCCACTTCACCCCCGCCACCTGCCAAGGGAACCAGGCAGCCCCATGGGGAAGGCTGCTTCTCTGACATCTACCTGCACTCACCTGCTAATCCAAACCACCACGCTTGCAGGGTGCCCTGCACTTGCCACGATGCTAACCAAAGCCTCTCTAGTTCTGTCAGACCGACGAGCAAGTGCGCCAGCAGCCAGGCAGTGCCTTCCAGTGTTGGTTTTAAAAGAAACTATCAGGGGCCAGAAAACGATCCAGTGGGCAATTTCTTTCAAGATTAAAAATGTGCATTGCCTGCAGCATAGCTTCACCTGACACCCAAGGGACCCGTGGGCCCTGAGAGCACCCGGGGGGCCGCTGGAGGCCAGGACCCGGCAGAGTCACAGCTTCCGGGGGGCTCTGGGCTTGCAGGCTGCAGCTGCCCTGTCTGCGGCTGTCACCGGGTGGAGTGGCCCAGTCTGGCCTGCCTTCCCGGCCTGCCTTCTGGGGGGCAGAGGGCTTTGGAGGAAAAGTTAATTAATCCCCAGGACAAGAAAGATAAATAAATTAGACTGTGTCGAGCTGGCCATATTATTGTTTCTGTTATAAGAATTGAAACACAATGACAAAATCTGTAACCTACAACTGGTTTTTAAAGTCCCTGCAGACTGGCACATAGACATGAGAGTCTGTTATGGCCAACAGTCTCGGGCACACTCCCGTCTCTCTCTTTGAAGCATAATGCGTTGCTTAACGCAGCACTTACCGCATTAACACTCCCCTGAACATCACGGCTACGAGGGGAGTAGAGGAAGGGAATGACTCAGATGCCAAGTAACACCGGGCCTGGAGCTGGGGCGTGGGGTCCCCAGGAACCGAGAGCAGGAGCAGGAGCAGGGAGATTGAGGGCGCGTGGAAGCCAGGAAGGGGGGGTGGTTGCTCCGCAGCCAGGACACGGGCCCACAGCACAGGGGCCCTGGAAGAGGCAGGTCTCCCGGACAGCGGGGCCATGTGCTGACTGGCCGGGGGTGGGCCGTGCGGACTCTGCAGTTTTCTGTCTCCATGACCTGCTGCACCAGGCTGTCCCCTAACTTGAATCTCCCGTGTCTGCCTCTGCCTGTGGGCGACTGTTCACACATCTCAGCGAGTCCAGTTTCACTCAATGAACTGTCAAGATAGGAAAACAAGTCGTTTCTTTCCCTCATCTTCCTCAAAGCACCTTCTCTCCCCAGACAGAGCGGCTACATCCAGCGTGGGGACCAGTGAGTGCGCCCCTGAGGGCCAGGGACGGGGTCTCCGTGGAAAGGCCTGGAAAGGGGATGACCTGAATCGAGGCCCCTGGAGCAAAGGTTGAGGACACGAGACGGAAGAATCTCAGCTTCAGCACTCACAGAGGAAATACCATCCATTAGCAGCGAACTTTTAGAGCAGTGTCTTGTACAAATAAGTGCTTTGCTGATATGTTTATTGAATAAAGTCAGTGGCTAAATCAGATGAGCAAAGAATCTGAAGGAATCAGTTCTAGGGTGTTGTACCCCAGAGATCACAGCACAGGCCGGGTCAGCCCGCCTCCATCTTCAGAGACAGTTTTCCCATTCAGGTTTGAGCGGACATTGAACAGCATAACAGAAGAAAAAGCTTATGAAGGGGGCGTGTCTTAGAGACCCCGCAGCCATGGGGATGCTCCCCGTGGGGTCGAAGTGACTCTGCCGTCAGGGTGTCTTGTGCCAATAGCCCCAGGACGAACCCCACATGACACGTAACCTACAGACCAGAGCTCCACCCTGGGTTAGACTCCTGGTTTTCATCTCAGCATCGACTGCAACAAGAGAAGCCCCATCGGGTACAGCATTTGGGGGTGACACCCCCTCTCCTGGGCTTGGGGCCTGTTTCTCTCATTGTGAGATGTTGAGGGGGGAAGATCTTCCTTCGGGCTTCTGGCTGGTGGCGTCGGCCTCACTGTGTCTGCCGGCAGAGCCTGTCTCGCCAGCCACGCGCACCCCGGGACCCCTGCTCACCGCCAGGGAGAACTGAGTTGCGCTGACATCCTGCAGATTCCATCAGTTGTTTCTTCTCCCAAGTCTCCGGTTCTACTCCACTTCTATATGCAGTGATACACCGGACCTCACAAGATGGTGGCCTCTGGTGCAGCAAGGACGGAGAGGTAGAGGGACATGCTTCCTGCCTCCTGCATGGAACATGCAGCGATGTGTTTGTAGAACTTTTCCAGAGAAATGGAACCAAAAGGATATGGAAGGGTGGGAGGATGGACGGACGGGTGGGTGGATGGATAGATAGGTAAGGAGGTAGACAGACAGATAGATATTGATTTGAGGAAATCAGCTCCCACAGTCGGGACTGGTAAGTCTGAAATCTTCAGGGTAGACCAGCAGACTGGAGATCCAGGGAAAGGCTGGTGTTGCCGTTGGAATCCAAGTAACACAGAGACAGAGTTCCCTCCTCTCACAGGGGCTCAGTCTTTTCTTTTAGGGCCTCCAACTGGTTGGATGATGCCCACCCACACCCAGGTAACTGAAGAGGAACATCCAGGGAGGAAAAAGAAAAAGCAAAATCTTGGTATCTAAGAGAGAGACAAACACCGAGAAAGCCCTACTGCCAAATGTCGCTGTGGCTGTATAAGCAGCTCAGCCCCACACGCACTCGGGGACAGGCTTACAGGGGACTTGGGGGGTGCTGGAGGGGGCGCAGCCCCGGCAGACACCTTCCCTGCAGTGTCTTCAGAGGCCCCCAAACTCCCTTTCACAGGCAATTGATCACCACAATTTGTAGGTCTCATTTTATTTTGTTCTTCTGCTTTTAGTCCAGACAAACTCTTCATTGCTGCGCAAATGTGAAGAGACGGTGTCGGGAAGCCTTACTCAGGTACGTTTGTACTCCAAGCACTATTTTTAGTCTCTCCCATTAAGGGTCTGCTCACACAATGCCAAGCTGCCAATGCAAACTGAAGGAGAACGATCTGACTGAGGTCTGCAGTCCTTTTGGCCTTGGCATTGTGTGTGTTAACTAATGTGGTGTGTGAGACCTTAAAACACAGAAGTTTAGTTGCAAAACAACACATTGTCACTCCGGCGAGCGCCTCCCAGCGGCCATGGCTTCAGGGTGGATGCTGTGGATACAGAGTGCGTGTGGACGCACGCACTGGGCTTTGTGACCGTTGCGTAGACACAGGGAAATTCTTTGCTTTAAGTAGTAAGTAGAGGAGAAAATCTGATGGGGAAAATTTATTTTTTCATATTTCTCATTAAGAGAAACCTGCCACAATTTTTTTCAGAAGTGATTCTCTGCTTCCCCCACTTGCTCTGAAGCATCTGGTGTAAACAGCATCGTTTCTCTTCACACCTCATGTGAAGCTTGTGGGGGTGGAGGGAGAGACAGGCTACTGGGGAGAGCCTCCACCTGCCCGCCCTCTCCCTCCTCCACCTGGCCCCGAGTGTCCCTCACGCCGTGCCCCAGGGGCAGAAGCAACCAGCCCCCCTGAGCGAGGAGGGAAAAGGCAAGGAGACAGTGATTTTACTACTGGAGGGAAGTTATATTTTCATAAATTCCAAACAATTTTTGAGGTTTTCAAACTTTCACATCATCTTTAAAGACACCCTCCCCCATTTTTAGAGCCTTCCTGGTGGCGCAGGGGTTAAAGGCTCAGTACTGCCAAGCTTTCACCAGCCGCGCGGGGGCTTGAGTGTGACCCCCAGCCAGGGAGGGATCCCCAGGGCGCAGCAGACCTCTCCTGTCTCCCGCTGCTCCCCTCAGCTGTGTATTTCAGTCAGTCGGCCTGTTCTGCCCCCCACTCTGTCTCTGAGGGGTCCTTCCACCCCCCACCTCTGGCCTGCACCCTGTTCTTGTGTGCATAAATAAATAAAAGTAAAGCTTAAAAAAAATAAAGTTAATTTCAGAAAGAAACAGATGTGTTATTAAATTAAAAGGAGCATATAAATGTGGTTTCTAAGTAGGTTGAAAATTAATATTTATTAAATATAAAAGTCCAGAAAATATCTTCCTATTGATTAAGTCATATTTAGAACTAGACATGGCTGAATAGACTTTATGGCCTACGTCTAATTTCTCTAAAAATAAAAATGGAGTTCAGAACCCGGTGGTCTATAATGGTTTTAAGAGTTCATGACTACAAATGTGGCTTAACTATCACACTTTTAGATAAATTACAACGGTGGGATTTTTTAATATTCTCTGTAAGTTAGAAACTTTTCTCATAGGTCTCAAAATAAGAGTTTACAACCATTTTAATAAGAAGGGTTTGATAAGAAATGAAATGAAGAGATTGAATTTCATTAAGTATAAATCAATTTCTTTATTAGAATTCCTTCACAAAAGGTATTAGGTAATTACCCTGTTATATTGTAATTCATGCACATAAAATATCACAGCAATGAAGGTTAATTGAAGCTCCCTCCTCATCACTGAAAAATGTCTCTAAAGCACTTTGTCTCGGGCAAATTAAAACAAAAGATATTCTTTAATAAATGTTCAGAGAAAATTGATAATAGAGCCATACTAACCTCATAACTGATGCTTCCTGATATATTTAAAGTTTCGTTTTTAATATTCTTCATTTATTTTCCAGACGTGTTTTATATCAAGTATAGTTCATATAGAGAGCAAATAAATTTATGAACCATATTTTGTTTTCTTAATATAGAAATCCAAGAGAAATAAAGATTACTGAGTAGAATTCTAATGGTTTGATTTTATAGCGTATAATTAAATCCCCTTTTTCCTTATGATTTTTATTCTAAACTTACACAAATAATTAGCAGTATAAAAATGCTTTTTCGAATACATTGTATCATGTTGTCCAGAATTTTGTTAATAATGAAACTTGTATTTAATCTCTTAGTTATTATTCTGTATCTTGTTAAACTTTCTAAAGGGGACCCAGGGCTGGCTACAGGGCGCAAGAAGCGGGCGGAGCGGTGAGGGGCTGGGGGTGGGCGCTGGCAGAGGCGATAACAGACGGCGAGGAGGGCCTCTGAACCCCTAACTCACATACAGCCTTGTTAACCGATGTCACCTCAATAAAAAAAGCACACTATTTTTAAAGCAACCCAAGTAAAACCGTATAATGTGACCCCTATTAAAGGGAAAATACGCATGAGCTTCGTGGACTTTGCACTTCGCGCTCCCAAGCAGACCGTAGGGGGGCGACGGCCGCTTTCTGCTCCCTGGACCTGGGCTGGCCAGCTCTCCTCTGCCCACGCAAGGCCGCGGCCGCGACGCCAGGCGCGGGGAGCCGAGCGTGAAAAGAAAATCACGGTGAGCCAAGTTGAGGTCTCCACTGCGAGCGAAGGTTCCAACGGACACCAGACGCCAGAGGAAGCGGAGGACAGCAGAGACCCTGAGCGGTCTCCAGCCGGCGTCTGCCGTTCCGCGAGCGCCTGGGAGCGGCCGGGCTAGAGAAGGCGCGGTCAGGTCCCGACCGCCCTGGAGAGGGACACTGTCCGCTTCCTTCATCTGAACCCCGTCTTCTTTCAAGTCCTCCTCAGGCAAGAAACGCCTGAACCGAACGAAGAAGAAAAACGTCCAAAACGACCCCGCAGGGGAGAGCGCCGCGCCCCGCTCCCCGCGCCCGGCCGGCACCTCCGCCCCTCCAGCGCCTGTCTGCGCACGACGGACGACGCGCGGCTCCTGCACGACCTCCAGCCCTTTTTAAAAACTTCACCCGCCAGGGCCAGGAGTCCGAGTCCGACGGTTCTGTCCGGGCTGGCGGAGCAAAGGCTGCCCGCCGCGTCCCGGAGCCACCCGGCCTCAGCCGCCCGTCGCGCGCAGGGAGGGCCGTGGGTAGAGGCCCTTCACCCGCCAGCCGCTGCAGGCTCCTGGGCGCAGATGGGCGGGAGGCAGCAGGAGAAGGCCGGGCCAGGACAGAAGCCGCGCATACGCCAGCGTCCTGACCCGCTTGGGCAGAGGGGGGTGCAGCCAGGCCCAGGCGCCCAGGTGGTGTGGGCACAGCAACAGTAGGAGCGGGCAGTCAGGCCGGGGCAGGTGGGGGCAGCGAGACCACGGGGTAGCGGGCAGGTAGCATCCTGCATGCAGAGCAGCTCTCTACAACAGCTTCCCACATGCTGTGTGCTCTGCTTATCCCAGAGCTTGTCTCACCACGCGGGTGCGAGCTGCGCACAGGTAGGAGTTCGTGTTTGTTTTGTTTGCGGGCGTCCCCAGAGCCCCAAACACTGCCTGCACACGGAAGGAGCTCATTCAAAGCTGTCAGGTTTGTCAAGAGCTTCTGCAAATCTCTCAAGTTCCATATTTCAACATAATAGAAGTTCCCACAGAATAGAAATCAGGTATTTTGTCTAGTCGCTTTCAGGGCAAGAAGAACCTGTAAACAGCCCACACATCAGTGGACCCTCCAAGCCTCTGGTTTCTCAGGCGAGGTCACCTCAAATGCAAGTGACACAAAAGTAGGATTTCCACCAGCAGCAGGATCCTGGAAAACATCTCCTCTGCCCCCATTGTAGAATTTCTTTGTTCTCCAATTCCCAGAATCCTTTGATTTATCCCTGGGTACACAGAGGCCAACTCATCGTGGCTCACAGATCTCCAAGAACCGCCAAGTAACTCTAAATTCCTGGAAAGACCCTCCCTCGTCCAATTGGCCCAGGGCAGTGTGCACAGTTAGGAAATTTGCAGGAAAGCAATCTTTATAGGAGTGGCAGTTTGACTCACCGGGTAGAAAATGCATCACCTGCTGTCCGCCTGCAGCGTATTGCCCAGCGGCCGTCCATGGGCAGCCCTGTCCTGTCTCACCCCAGGTAAGGCATGCAGGGCCAGGCACTCCCTGGCACCCGCCTCTATAGGCCCTGACCTCTGAGAAATGTGGGCAGTCTTCAGGGCACCTGGACGTTCACCTCCTGCTGGGCATGATCGCAGCAGTGGGCAAAAGCTCACAGGCCAGGACTTCAGCGTCTCGGAGACGGTTTATACTCATTGGCAAAGCAGCCTGAGCAAACACGCCTGACTGTTGTTCAGTCTGATGTTTGGTCTCTGTAGGGAAGAGGAACTTAAGTCAGGTTATTTTCTGCCCTCCCGAACTGGCCTGCGTTCCAGCAGCTAGAGCGTTCGGGTGGTCAGATGTCCGCCCTCAGCCCCTAACCTTGGCCCCACGCATAGACTGAGCAAGACGAGAGCGGAGTGGCTGACTGCTTGAAAGGTTTTCGAAGCCCTTCTTGTGGGCAATATTTCACTGCCTTCTAAACAGCCCTTCCATGTGCATGTGCTTTAGGACCAAATAAAATGCCGAATGCAGCCGAGCAGTGGACTAACGACATTTTGGTTTATCAAGCAACCAGAATATAGAAAATGCAAATCGGTGATTTGTTTCCTCTGCAAGCTCTATTGAGAGAACTAGTCGCTGGTCCGGTTGGCTACTCAGTGTCTTTGGGCTGTTGTACGTTTCCTTTTGTCTTTGTTAAGATACTGCTGATTTGGCGTATGAACGGTTGTTTATTTCTTGCCTGAGGTTTAAAAGTACACGTTTCCACTGGCAGATACAAACTTTAACTTCATCATTGAAATGGTGTTGCAGTTGGTCGAGCAAAAAAGTGGGGTTTCTCCCCATGTTTATTGGAAACATTACAATTGGAAAAACATGGAAGCAGCCCAAATGCCCCAAGTAGATGACTGGATTAGAAAGATGTGGTACATATATACAATGGAATATTACTCAGCAACCAAAAAGAGAAACACATGTCTTTTGCAGCCACTTGGATGGAGCTGGAAAAGATCATGCTTAGTGAGATAAGCCAGAAAGAGAAAGAAAAATACCGGATGGTTTCACTCATAGCAGGAGTATAATGGACCAGGCGAGAAAATAACAAAAATAATGAACAACCATATACCAGAGACATTCTGTGGGGGCGGAGTGAGGAATGGGATCAAAAACGGGGTGGGGAAGGGAGGGAAATGCACGGGACTATGGTGGTGGCACAGGGGTGATTTGGTGATGGGAAACCCGTGGGGATTACAATGGAGATGGAAAAAAAAATGTGCAAAATGATGTAAAAATAAACTTTGTAATAAAAAAAAAGTGGGGTTTCTTTCACTGCACAGAAAGACTTCAGCATTTTGGGGAGACAGCACAGTTATGGCTACAAAAACAGATTGCGTGGATACACTAACCCAGACTCAGGCTGGGCTGAGCAAACCTACACTGTAGTTAGCAGGTGGGGAGAGGACAGAGGAACCCCGAGGCCTCACCGTGACGAATCATCACCCAGTCCAGATAGATGCTCTCCAGGAACACCGGGCAGAGCTCCCGCAGAGACCCACGTGGAGGCAGGCAGGTGAGGGGTGCGGGGACTCACAGCCAGTGGGACTTGGAAACCTGGTGGCCAGCCTCTAAGAGACACGAGAGGACAGAGGGTAGAGGTTCAGTGTTATTAAGGAATTAATGTCCAAATTTTAGGCATCATTATTGAATTGTGATTTTACAGATACATGTTCTTGTTTCTCTGCAAATCAACTTGGAATATTCAGGGGTGAAAGTCACCCTGTCACCCCTGTCAAGCACATAACATACAGCACTATGTGCAGCCAAAAAAATGGACCTGCTGAAGTATATGTAATATAGTATGTATGGTAGGCTGGAAAATGGAAAATGCCTGAGCCCCCCCACACACACACACACATTTTGATCTTTGAAATCTGTGTTAATTTTTGCACCCCAACAAAAGGTGTCTTTAAATTCGTGGTTCTGTTTAGGATCTCAATGAGAAGGTTTCCCTGGATTCTCCGGGTTAGCCTAAATGCAGTCACAGTCCGAGGGTATTGACACCTAGAGGCGAGACGAACGTGAAGTGGCAAAGGAAGGCGACCCGGCCTGCAGGCCAGAACGAGGTGCCACAGGCCAAGGGCTAGAAGCCACCACCAGGGTCGGACAGAGGCAGAGAGCACATTCTCGCTGGCGTCTCCTGGCAACACCCAGACATGGGTGAGTGACCCCACTTCAGACACCTGACCCGGGCCCCCAGGCACGCTCTGCTGTGGGGGCCTCTGTGCCTGAGCCGCTTCTCACAGCAGCCTCGGGAAGCCGGTGCTGCACTTACGGGATGTTATGACAACTCTCTGAATGCTTGAAATTCTTTAGGATAAAAAATGTAGGTGTGGAAGCATTTTATTCATGAGATTCAGTTGTAGCTGTTTTAAGGAGAAACAATATTCTTTAAAATTCCTTCATAAAGAAGATAACGTATTCACCAAAATGCATTGATAGCTGATCCAAAACCAGAGGCACCCCAAATTTGAAAATCCTCTTTTCCTGCATGCTTATTTTTAAAACATCTCTCTTTTGACAATTGTTAAATGACTTCATGCCTAAGCTGGTGAGTCATGCATTATGTCATAGGGATAAAATTGTATGGGAGCTAACCTTTCAAGAACCAGTTATAGTGATGAAAAATGGCACTGGAGGATTTCTGGCTTTTAATATTGTGGATTCCAAGTCATTCTTAATTTATAAACTGTATTTTTTGGTGAATCTCCTCTTCTCTGAAAATTATAACAGAAGTTATCCCAATGTACTGCCATAATCAGAGTGTATTTTGGCAAAGAAAGTTATTGGCATGAAATAAAAATTGTGGCTCAGAAAAGTATGGGAATCCGTCAAGGGCTCTATCATATTTTGTATGAGTTTTTTTCCATCACAAGATGTTTTGGCTCAGAATTTAATGACCGACAAGAGCAGATGAACTGTTATATCATCACGCTAAAGGAAGTCGAACGGAATATGTCTAATTTATAATGAATTTTCAAATTAATTTCCTTTTTTCAATGGCTCTGGATTTTGCAGTGTCGATAAACCGGCAAATGTTTGGCACAGATGTACGAGAGTAATCCAGTAGAACTCATGAGCAGCTTGAAGAGAAAAATTATCCAGTCACCCTTTTCTAAGCCAACTTTTTTCTAGAAAAAAAGCACATATTTTAATGTTTGTGTGCGAAACAGAATTTATAGGTAGAGAATTGGGAATGGAGGAAGCCACAAGTGGAGTGAAGTTGGGGAAATATTTGAAGACAGTAGATAATCCAAAATGTAATTGCATTTGGAATGCAAATTTGCTCTTACATTTTAATGTACCTGTGTCTGATGTTCTTGTAATTCACAACTGAAGTAGAATTGCAAGTCTATATTTCAACCAAGTCTTCAGGATCTGGGGAAGTGCCTACCTTTTACCACTGGGTCCTGTAGTGACTTTTTTGTTTGTTTGTTTGTTTGTTTGTTTTTTAAAGATATTTATTTATGCACACAGAACTGGGTACAGGCCAGAAGTGCAGGGGCGGTGAGCGGATTCACCAGAGACAGAGTGGGGAGCAGAACAGGCAGATGGATGAAGCACACTGCTGAGGGGAGCAGCGGGGAGACAGGAGGGGTCTGCCGCGCCCTGTGGGTCCCCTCCAGGGCGGGGACAAAACTCGCAATGAAGTGGCGGTGGGTGGCTTGCAGTGCTGGGTCCCCACCAGGGAGGGCCTGACTGCCTTTTTCTCATGTTCTGCAGCTGGCACATGTTTGAGACTGACCCAGTGGACTCTCCTCCCTCAGAAGTAACTGTCTCAGTCCTTCTTCTGTGAGCGAATAGAAAGTGAAGGCAAATTGCCTGTGGTTGGGGAGAATAACATAATCAAAATGACTGTCCTGCCTAAAGCCACATGTAAACCTAACATAATCCTAATAAAAATATCCACAATGTTTTTCAAAGAAAGTGACCAAAAAATACTGAAATTTATTGAAAACTATGAAAGGCCTCAGCTAGCGAGGATAACCCTGACAAACACGGACAGACATGGAGGCTTCAAACTTGACTCCACAGTCACAGCCCTAAGATAAGCTAGTGGTGGCAGAGATAGATGTGACCAGTGGCCCGGAGCAGGACACATCCGAGCACAAATCCATGCACACGTCTGTTCTGAATCCAGGAAGAAACAGCCGGGCCAGTCCCCAGGAAAGGAGGCCCACGCAACAGTGTTGCGAAGCTGGTCAGCAGCACCTCCGAGAGCCACACTGGGCTCTCTCTAGCGCCTCACAAAAGTACATGCCACTTGGAGCAAAGGTTTACACCTAAGACCTGCATCAAACAAATACATAGAACAAAACATCGACCATGTGTTCATGCCACCGATGATCAGGTGACTTCGGACTCTCAGCCCCCGTGCCAAGGGAAATCAAAGTAAAAGTGAACACTTGGGATTACCCCAAACTGAGAAGTTTTTACATGATTGGGAAAAGACACGAATATTAGTAAAGGAAGCCTACTGCGTAGAAGAAATGTCACACAGTATAGAACCAATGACTTAATAGCTAAGGTTTATTTTAAAAAATGCAACTCAGCAATGGAAAACAAGCAACCCTTTGAATAAATGGGTGCAGATATGGACACACAGTTCACCAATGAGCACATCCAGATGGCCAACAACATTTAATAAAAGGGTTCATCGGGCCCTCCCTGGGGGCGCAGCGGGTTAAAGCACAGCACTGAGAATCTAAAGCCACTTCCGCATGAGTTCGATTCCCGCCTGCCCCGGAGGTGACCACATGGCGCGGCAGACCTCTCCTGACCCGCCCGCTGCTCCCCTCAGCAGTGTACTTCGTCGATCTGCCTGTTCTGCTCCCCGCTCTGTCTCTGGGGAAGCCTCTCACCACCCCTGCACCTCTGGTCTGTGCCCCAGTTTTGTATGCATAAACAAATCTTAAAAAATAGTTCATCGGGCCCTCCCTGGGGGCGCAGCGGGTTAAAGCACAGCACTGAGAATCTAAAGCCACTTCAGCATGAGTTCGATTCCCGCCTGCCCCGGAGGTGACCACAGGGCGCGGCAGACCTCTCCTGACCCGCCCGCTGCTCCCCTCAGCAGTGTACTTCGTCGATCTGCCTGTTCTGTTCCCCGCTCTGTCTCTGGTGAAGCCTCTCGCCGCCCCTGAGCCTCTGGCCTGTACCCCAGTTCTGTATGCACAAATAAATAAATCTTAACAAAAAAAAAAATAAAAATAAATAAAAATAAAAAAACTAAAAGTGGGAGTATGACCCAGTTGTCCTGCTTCAGGTTCCCAAAGACCGTGAAACCATTGATGTGAGGACACTGTGCAGTGGTCACTGCGGCACGACTGGCTACTGGTCACATGTCCCTCAACAGATGGCTGCACCAGGCTGGTCTCACCACACGATGGAACCTACCTACTCGGCGCAAGGAAGGCCACAACACAGCCAGCGGCGCAAAGTGGAAGGAGTCTGTGGGGTCTGTGGGGTGGGCAGGTCAGAGCCATGTGACAAATAGCAGACCTTCACAAAGCAGCTTTGACAAAGCCAAATACTTACAAAAACCAGCGGACAGTAATAAATGCAAAGGGCTGTGAGGGAAAGGCGTAGGAGGAGAAAAGGAGAGGAGGAGGTGAGGGTGGTGGGGGCCGTTAAATAAAGAAGAGGGAGGGAGAGACACAGACTCGGGTTTCTGGACACGTGCTGACACTGTGGCTAGGTCAGTTGCAGGGACTCTGCGGGGCTGGACGGTCACTGTTCTTATGGGGCAAATCCAGACTACAGGTCAACCACAGAAGCGCCCGTGGCTGAGGACCGTGGGCATTTCCGAAGCGCCTTGGCAGCAGCACCACCCTCCAGTCCGATTCGATGCCGCCTTCACGCCTGAAGCCTTAGCCTGAAAAGGCACAGCTGATGGACGCGGCCGCCCGCGCAGTCCAGGAGGCACAGAGACCACACTCTGGGGTACGTGGTAGGCAACACTCTATGAGTGGGGTTCTCAACACGGGAAGGACAGAACTTCTCCACTAACCACTATGTGGATGAAGTGTGATTATAATAAAACATTTAATGATTCTCTTGGAATTTTAATAAAATGATTCCAAAGTTTCTTTGGAAAGCTATGTTTTCAAATAGGAAAAAAAGCGGAGGAGCAGAGAAAGTAGTGTTGTTCTGAAGAATAACCGAACGGCTAAGACAGGTTGCAGAGAAAGGTGGCGGGAGGCGTCACGTCGAGACCGAACACGGCGGTGTCACAGCAGCGGGGACCGCAGGGCAGGGATGCAAGAAAAACGCTTATTATTGACAGTGTTGGCGGGGCTCACTAGTCATATGAACGGTAAATGAATAAATCAGCATTTTCAGCTCACTTTCTAACGCTAAAATAAGATCCAGATTGAACAAACATTTAAAAGTAAAACATTAAGATAATGGAAGAAAAAGTGTCTGAATATTTTTATATTTTTGGCAGGGTAAAAGTGTTCGAAGCCCAGTGCTTGGAAAAGCATATATAAATTAATATGGCTATATACCGTACCAGAAAATAGAAATTAATTCTGTGTCAGAGAAGTAAGTAAACTTTATAAAGTGAAAAGTAAAACTAAAATAAAGATTTGCCATACATCTGACGACAGCTGATTCTCTTGCTATTGTGAAACCGAGGGACGGAAGGTCTGGTCCATGTCTACGGGGACAGGGTATCGCAGCCATGTCGCAGAGGACAGGACAGGAGCAGCCACTGAGCCTTTAAACACCTAAGTCAAACCCACAAATAATTAAATTCAAGGAACAATAAGATATCATTTTCCAAGCATCCCACTGGCATGGTAAAAGATGAATAACACCCCGCGTTGGCAAGAATGTGGGAAAACAGTTTCTGTCGTGTGTTGCCAGTGGGAATGTCAGAATCTGCTGATTTGGGGAAGGAAAATCGCAGTATCCAGTATCTACTAAAATGTTTAATGCTCATGTTCCTGGACTTCAACCCTTAGAATTGTCCCAATGAAAAACTCACACCAAATACAGGAAAGAAATATGGATTTCTTATAATAGTGGGAAAAAAATAGGAACTATTTTCATGTTTGTTTTTTTTTTAGGTATTTGGATGATTTCATTAGCACTTAATTGCACAGCCAAGAGTTGGGTTTCAGCAGCTTCTCCGAGGCTGAGAAAGGGCTTGTTTCAGACACTGCCTCTTCCCAACATTTTCCTTCTCTCCTCTCTTCTCTCGGAGTTTCCCCACCCTGCCTTCTTTTTCCCTCCCAGCAGCATGCACTGAGCTCAGCGTGCTGTCTGGGAGCCCGGTCCAGCCCCGTTCCCGGCTGACTCTGCCCCCCCCCACACCGGCCTGTTCCATGGTCCGATTCCTTCTTTGTGCTGAGGCGGCTTGCTCGGCAGCTCTGTGCTGAAGCTGCACAGAAAGGTCTTCGGGCCGCTGCAGTGCTCTCCATTATTTTATTTTATTTTATTTTTTATTTCATTTCATTTTATTATTTCTGGCCAAGACCCCACCCCAGTTCTCTTATTCCTCCCCATCTTGGCTCCCCAGAGACCCAGCCGAAAGATCCCCACTAGGGAGCTGGTGGGGGCCCGGGTGACCGTTAGTCTGTGTCAGGTTTGGGGTCACACTCATGCACCCCTGAATCACCCTGTGCACTCACTGCCCTGCATAGCTGTTGCATACGGCAGGAGTTGTTCCTTTTCAGGACCGAGTAGTCCTCCACCGCGCACCCAGGCCACACCTTCTTCCCCTACTCCCTGTCACTGTACAATCAGGTTGCTTGTATCTCAGCTGTTACATGCATCACTGCAGTGAACATAGGAGAGCCCATAGCCCCTTGAATTAGTGTTTCTGTGCTTGCCTGATGCGTAAGTAGAAGTGGAATTACTGGATCGAAGAGTAGCTCTATTTAAATGTTTTGAGGAACCTCTCGCTATTTTCCACTGGCCTGACCTCCCAGCCAACTGTGTGTGGGACACCCGCTCTTTCTGGTCTTTGTGAATTGGGCCACCCACAGGTGTGGGGAGGGACCACCTCATGGCGTTATTTTGCATTTCACTGACTCAGAGTGATGGTGAGCATTTTTACAGGAGCCTTTTGACTCTGTCTTCTCTGAGAAGCATCATTGCAGTTCTCACAACGTATTTACCTCACAGGAAGCAGAAGACTTCACTGGTCTGTGTGGTTTTAGGGAACAGGACGCTAAGAACAGAAGAGCAGAGTTAAGTTGCTTGAGTTTTATAATCGTGACAAAAGTTTCTGTATTTTAGGTCAAACCTTAATCGCCGAACACCAGACACAAAGCAGTAGTTGCTTTGACACGGGAAGACACGAGTGTGAAGCCATAAAGAGAGAGACGCATAGACAAAGAGTACCACTGGACCAAAGGCTGGCAGCTTTGACATCGTCTTAAGCCCCTTTGAGACCAAACAGTCACCATGAGCAGCATCCAAGCCAGAAAGCCCACTACAAAGGCCATCAGGATGCGTGACCCCCAGGCCCTTCACTTGCTAAACCAAGGACGCAATTTTGCAATGTGAATTCTGGTGGATGGCTGAGAAGTCTGTAATGAGACACTATTTTCCAGTCGCGCCAGGGTGTCAGGGTCAGGAGCTCCAGACCTGGAGTCAGCACATCAGCTTTCAAATGACCTCCCTGTCCTCAGCACTGAGGCACAGGCACCGGCCCCTGATTCAGCCCTCAGAGCCCTCTCTGCAGCTGTGACGTCCGTTTGTCCCACAACAAGAGCTCAGTTTTTCTCAACTAACACTTTTTCTTACAAACCCCCAGGCGCAAGTCCCAGGTGGGCACTACGTCATGTGACCTTGAGTTCCATCCAACACCATACTCGGGTCTAGACTGAAAAGAGAACACGGCCCAGACTCAAGAGCCAGGGCTCACTTGGGGTGACCCCTGCCCGTGAGTGGTCCCTCCTCATCAGCACAGAGGACTGCAGGGAAGAAGACCAAACTGACGGTGCATTTTATGAAAGGCTAGCGTGAACCACCCAGCCTAAATTTCTTTCTTGCAGCTCTTACTTTCAAAAAGTTCTGATTCACAAAAAAAAAAGCCCAACACGGAGAAAGCTAAAATAGTATCCATTGTATACAGAAGGAACTGGATAAAACGGTTGCTCACGACCCATACCCCAATAAGTCAGCTTGAGGGATCTTGGACGTGCCTGTTTCCTGTCAAGCAGAAGAGTGGTGCCGAGATGCCAAAGCCAGGGAGTGCGATTTGATTCCAGGATTTTTTTCTTCATTAAACAAAGCACTTGTCCAAATCTCCCATTAACCGTGACTGTCTTATTTTATAAATGGGAGACTCAAACTATTCTTATAAATTGATGCCAACTTGGCCAGAGAGTATCGCTCTTTGAACAAAGATTGAAATGTCCTTGCTGGGCCTTGCACTAGGGGCTGTATTGGAATACAAATGCTGGGAGACTGTCGTCTCAGACTTGATCTGATGCATTGAACTTGATGATCTAATCACAGTTTTGTCATTATTATGAAGCACTAACACTTGTCAGGTAATGGAATTAAATTCAAATAGAAATGTTCACTATTTAATGGCTAATTTGGAAGAATACGGTTTTAAAATTCAAAATTCATTTAACAAAGAGCTATGGAGTAATTATATGCATGAAGATTGCACTTTCATCTGAGAAACACATGAGAATTTGAAGCATTGAAAATTTCAGTACACACTCAACACAAGCCATCTGCTTTAATACACCTGCCCACTTTTTCCTTGGTTCCGAGCCCAGCGTTCCTGCTGTTTCATGGTTCTTTCAACCTTCTTTTTTCCATAGAAGCAAATCTGCACAGCTCCTGAGTTACTCCGGGACCTTTTTCTCAGCCAGCCCGGCCAAGTTCTCACAGGTCAGGCCCACCTGCCAGCGAGCAAACCTCCAAGCCAAGCCCTTCCCCCGCTTTGCACCGTCCCCCTCTAAGGTGAGACCCTATCAGAGCGCTGAGCCTGTGTCCGGCCACGGGGCTGGATGAAAGTGATGCTGTTCTGTGCGTTGCGGCCACGGAGTCACAGCCGGGTCAGGGACGGTGGGGGCAGGGGTTTGCTGTAGCTGACTCACGGCTGCGGCTCAGCAGCCGACAGGTAAAACAGGTAAGTGTTCAGAGATGTCGCAAGCAGGCTGTTAAACCATGGTTAGCTTGACAGTGACCAGGATGAGAATATTTAAAGTATTTTCCCATGAAAATCAGAAAACTCGTCCACCAGGTTCGGGGCGGGGTGGGCGGCCACGGCTGAACCCTAGCCAGCTCTCCACGGAACACTAGAGAGAGCGGAGTCTGCTCTGACTCTGGCCACAGCAGCATTTGCTTTGTTTGAGCATCTACTGTGCTTTGCGCCTCCTTCATTAGAAATCATAGTAACTGCACTTTATTCTCACTGCAACACCGCCACACTGGCCTTGTGACAGCCATCTTTATCAGCGGAGCAACCTGCCAGGACTTCCAGCACCCGGGAAGGATTCTGAGGCAAAGCTCAGTGTCCCCCTCTCCTCCCTCGGCTCCACCTACCGCCCTTATTCCCCAGGGTATCAGAGCCGGGAGAGCCTCAAACGGGCTCCAGCCCCATCAGCCAGTGGGCTGCACACACACGGTGCAGAAAAACCCAGAGCCCCGCCATGGCCACCCTGTAGACGCCGCTATTCTCGGAAGGTGCCCCCTACGTTGAATCAAAAACCCCTACTGCCTCCGAACATGGTTCTCAATCTCAGAGAAAGTCTGAGTGGCAGAAACTCTCGGCGCCCCAGGAGGCCCAGGAGAGGCACAGGCGGAAAGGCAGAGGCACCTCGCCATTGCATTCTGCCCGCGCGGGCATCCAGCCCAGCGTGCCCAGCCGGGCCACACCCCGCCCGCCCCCGGCCGCCCGCAGACCAGCTGTATTCAATGGCCCCCGCCTGCACACACAGCACTGAGTGGAGCTGGCCTGTAGGCCCTCGGCGGCCTGGACCCCACCCACCCTCTGCGTGTCCCCAACCACCAGCTCGAGACCCCATCCAGGTGCCTGCCCAGCCTCAGCTGAACCCGTTCAGTGACGGTCCCATGGTCCCCGTGAGTTCTAGCTGATGAGGTATTTTTTCCGAGATCCGGGAGCGCCGAGCCCTGGGGCTGCGCCTGGTTGCACAGATTCTTCTCCTGTCCGAAGGTGGATTTTTAGCAGGCACCAGAGCCTCCTGGTTTGGCCCCCTCAGGGGCCCGACACTATTTATCTGCAGAAACAGCTGCAGCCCCCTCGCGTCAGCGGAGACTCAGGTGGGCCGACCCTGCAGCAGGTGGGCACCCCCCCCCCGGCCTGCTGGCTGGGCCTTCCCGGGGGGCACGGGCAGGGTGGGGGCTTGGGGGTGTCGGTGGAGAATCCAGCCCTGGGCGCAGACAGGTCCGCACCTGCTGCTCCAGCCGCAGGGAGGCCTGTTTCTGCCTTTTCTGCCCCAGGGAGGAGACACCTTCACCTCGTTTTTTAAGCAGTGGCCTTCGACCTGGAGTTCACCCCGGGAGGTCCGTCTTCTCAGTCGGGGATGATTTACTTGATCCAGAAACAAGGAAGGAAAAAAGGGGAAAATATCCTGATAAGCTGCCCTGCGCAGCCAGTCGGGGTCACGGCGCTATTTTAACCCCGGGCCTTCGGGGTCTTTGCAGCGCTCGGGTTCGCCTGAGAGTAAATCTGCAGGAACCAGCCCCGGCGCACCCCGCTGTTCCAGCAAAGCACATCTGCTCCAGGCGCTTTGAGGTTTGGTGTTATTCCGAGACAGAGCTAACCCCGTAGGGTGGGGTACAGAGTCGCCTGTGTGCAGAGGTCTGAGATCTCTGTCGTCAAATTACTCTATGAAAAACGGACTCCCCAAAAGAAGACCAGCTCAGAACCGCTCCCCTAAGACACCTTCAGAAAACTCACCACGGGATCTGAGCTCTCAGCCCCTTTCCCATCCCAAGCTACCTTTTGTTTTATTTAACTCTTGTTATTTCCTCTTAATGTGTGAAGTAGAAAAACCCGCTCCTGGGTGGCGAGTGTGCCGCTGAGGGAACCCCCCTCACCAGGTCCCGCACCCCAATCCGGGGTGCGAGGCCTGGGTGCCGCCACCGGCTTCTCCTTGGCTTGAAGAGGGGGACACCCAGCGGGCTGGCAGGACCTCGAATGGCCCTGTCACATTCTCGCTGCATTTTACTCAGCTGTTTAGCACCAAAGTCCCACCTCATCTTGCCGCCCAAACCCAGCTCCCACGCCACCCCAAGCCCAGGACCAGCCCGAGCCCCACGTTCCCCCGGGGAGACGGAGCGCACACTCCAGGGGCCGAGGGGGCGCCCCAGCCCAGCCTGACGCCACACCGGTCGCTGACGCCCCGACAAGGAGCGTGACCTCCCGCGCCCGGCCTGGTGACGGGCCAGGCAGAGCGACCCTCTGTAGCTTGTGCTGGAAACAGGTCAAGTCCGCATCACTCTGCTCTGAGGCGGAGAGACACCGCCCACCGGGACCGGGCTTCCTGAGCTCCCTGTGCGGGCACACAAGGGCGGCCCGGAGTTTTCGTCCTGAGAAAGGAAGGAAGCTCGAATGAGCCGGCCTGACTGCCGGCTTGCACGTTTGGGCCGGTGCTGCACGGGGCGACTCCCGACCTGGTGGGGATTTCGGCCAGGAAGGTCACCATGTGGGGCACCCCCACCAGGCCGGGAGAGGCCCTGTGCACATGATGAAACGGATCCCCCCTCACCTTTGAACAGGGGTCTCCTGCTCTGGCACTGCCCGCCGCGGGGCCCCGGGGGTCAGGCTCTGCATGCCTTGTACTCCTCTGTAAACAAGATTCGTTTGTAGCCCCCAACCTGCTTCACGGGCGGCGCACATCAAGTTCATCATGTCCTCGGAAGCCTCTGGCACATCAAAGGCGCGCTGTATAAATACTGTATTCTTAGCCGCGTTCCCGGAGAAGCGGCCCAGGGTCCTTTGATGCACAAATATTTCATTGATGGGGCCAGGCAGACCAGAGGCCTCAAAGGGCGCCTGGCCAGGCGAGGGCCCTGTCACGGCTTCCCGGAGCTGCCTCATCTCCCCCCTTCGTTGCAAAGTAACTGCGCGTTCTTTCTGCATCGTCACAGCGAGAGTCTTCACAATTCCAGGTGCCGTGAGGATGCACAGAACGTGGGGGTTGAAACCTCCGGGGGCAGCAACGGAGCCTGCTTTCTTTTTTGTAAGATTATTTATGCACACAGAGCTGGGGTACAAGCCAGGGGTGCAGGGGTGGTGAGAGGCTTCACCAGAGACAGAGCAGGGAGCAGAACAGGCAGATCGACCAAGTGTACTGCTGAGGGGAGCAGTGGGCGGTCAGGAGGTCTGCCGCGCCCTGTGGTCACCTCCGGCCGGGGATTGAACTTGCACCACAGTGGCGGTGGCAGGCTGCAGTGCTGTGTCCTGACCCGCTGCCCACCAGGGAGGGCCCCGGAGCCTGCTTTTAAAGGGTGCGAAACCCTGAAATCCCAGGCCTCTGATCTCAACACCAACTCCTGATTCTTCTAGATCTGGTTTTCCTGCTCTGAAGGCTTTCTGGATTTAACTTCATTCCATTTCTTTAAAAAAAAAAAGCACCAAGTGGGAATGGGTTTTCGTCATCATTTGAAGAAGGCACCAGGTCAACGTGTGCGGGTTCTGACAGAGACGGACTCAGCGGCGCCTTCCTGCGTCACCAGCGGCACTTGTCTTACGGCACAGGCAGAACAGGCTGCTTTAGCCAAAGTCACCTTATCGCTTCAATCTAGAAATGTTCCCTGTCTGCAAAACCAAAAGGAATTCTGGGACAATTAGCAACTGGAAATGTTTTCTAGATATAAATTCTCCTCAGCAAAAATTTGAATTTTAGTGACCGTAGATCTGTGTCGCTTCTTATTGAAAATTACTGAGTAGGAAAGTCAACTTTAGGAGAGGTGAGAAGTATTCTTCCAACTCGAACGAACCCCGTCCAGCCAAAGGGAAAGGCAGCAGTCAGCCCGTGAGCCGCTGTACTCACCCAGCTTCGCCTCTTCTCTGGCTGCCACTCTGCAGACGCCGAGAAGAACAAAATGACGCAGGAAGAGGCCCCAGGGAGGGCGGGTCACTCCCCTGAAGCCCACCCCAGCGGGGTGAGAGTCCTCGCCCGGCCGTGCACGGCCGATGTGGACAGACGCAAGTGCAGAGTCGTCGACCACCAGGAGCTGAGAAAGAAAACAAGACCCGCTTAGCCCACAGACCTCGGCTTTGGTATCCTGCCCGACAGGTGTGGCCCCGGAAAATACAGATGTATCGGCACCTTCGTGCTCGGACACGTGCCAAACCTCTAGGATATCATCTTATTCGTCACACGCCGGCCCCGCCCCTCGGTCCACTCAGTGTCCCGGTCCACGCGCCCGCCCCCCGTACCAGCTCACACCGGGCCGATGTCCCACCTGTCTGGTGGACGCGGGTCAGGTGTGTGAGATGCCCAAGCACAAGAGGGCTGCTGATGCCGTGATGCTCGTGGGGAGTCTGTGGGTGCTGGCTCGGGGGAGCATGTGGATACTGCGCGTGGCTGGACGTGATTCATTATGGAGGGTGGGGGTCAGTGGCCCTGATTAGACACCACAGATCAGTCACCCTACGGGCATCAGGTCAAGAAAGTCGTGTGGGGTCGTCTTCAAATCCAAGTCCTGGCAGGTACAATGCAGTAGGGGAGGGGCAGTATTAGCCGATAACCGGAAGTTCCTTCTGAGCAAAGTTATCGTCGAGATGTCACTTCATCAAATGCCAACAGAACATACATTTCGTGAAGGACCACTATGGGTTTAACGATCTCTTTGTTGGGGTCTAAAGGAGCCCTACCTCAGACTGAAAACGAATGATTCTTCACATGCGCAGCTATTAATTTTCAATCCCCAATTTAATGAAGGCCATCACAGCAATACAGTTTTCACTTTCTTTTAATACAGTTCAACGTTATTCCTTCTTTGAAATTGGGTGACCTTCTCAAGTGTCTCCTCCAGTAGACACGGTGAGCCCCACAGATCAGCAGAGCTGTCAAAATCCTTTACCTACAGCCAGAGGTGTAGGAGTGGTTTTATGATGAGAGTCACTAGAAAATCATTCCTTCAGAGAAGGAGCCAAGAAATGTGCGAACAAGTCAAACACAGCATCTCCCCACAGGAAATTTGTGATCTGAAACAGTGGAAGTGAAAATGTCCTCATGCATCACTAAAGTGGTTGTGTGTTAGTTTCTCTAAGAGGTTCCAGAAAGCGGAGCTCTCTGGGGACTTGGAGGGAGGAGGTGTCCACTTCTACTCAGCGCGATGACAGAAATGGTGCAGTGATTCCCCTCAGGAAGAGGCTGCTTTTGCGACCTAGGGAACGGAGGAGGTTTATTTACAGAGGGAGCTCTGTAAACACAGATGTGGGAGTTGAGCCACCACGCCCAGGACCCTGTGGCTAGGAGCAGCGGGAGCTGTTACCACCAGAGGTCAGAGGGACAAGTGTCCCATCAAAGGGAGCATGGGAGGAGGGACCGCTGGGGAGAAGCAGCAAATGTTAATGGGAATCTACCCGCCAGCGTGACCTCGCAGCAGGAGCGCGGATGGGTTTCCCTGACTTCTCTCTCCTCCTTCCTCTGACCACCCACCAGGGATCCCCGGGGGTCCCCAGCCAAAGCCTCAGGTCTGGGGACCAGTCCCCGCAGCCCATACAGCATCTTGGGACACAAGAAGGGTGTCCTGGAGGGGACAGGAAGAGAGCAGCAACAGAGGGTTTTATGGAGGTGGCGTGAGACCGGAGAGTGAAACCCCAGTTGAGGAGAGCAGACGTGCGCTGGGCTGGGGAATCACCGCGCACCAGACTGGAAGCACCAGCCAGAGTCACAGCGCCGTCGGCTTTGCAAACCCTGAGTGAGACACGAAATAAAAAATGAAAGGCGGCTCAGGGACCAGGCGGAACGACAAATACAGTGCTTGGCGTTACAGTTTGGTTTTGCAGAAGATGATGAATCTCTGGAAAGACTAATCAGCCACAGAGGCAAAGAGAGACGTGAGAGAGGAAAGCAGAGAAGGCGCTGGAGGACTTCTGCCTCTGTCGGATGCTCGCCACCAAATAATCTAATTAGAGTCGTTTTACTCTGAGCAATCATTTAAATGCACTTCCCAGAAAATTAGCTGTTCAGCGACAGTCAGGGCCCTTCCGTGGCCATTAGCATGATGCATAAGAAATATTGTGAGGAGAGAAATTGATAGCACTCTTGGACATGGCACGGTGCACTTCGGACCCGGCTGAGCAGAACGACACAGCCGCTGTGCACGAGAGTTTGACCGTTACTCCAAGAGGGAAACTCAGCTGCCACTGAGCCCACATGTTCAGCCCCAGGTCCAGCTTCAAAAGAGCTGAAAACAGGGGCGCCAGTAAGTACTTGTACCCCCATGACTGTGGTAGCAGAATTCACAGCAACCCGAGTGTCTAGCAACAGACCAACAAACAAAGTGCAGCAGGTGCCTGATGCCTGAAATGGAGGCAGGCCGGGCTGGGCTATAATAACAAACCAAATATGGAATAAATGTAGAGGTGTGGTGGGATCCCCGTTAGCCGTGAGAAGGAGTGGGGGCTCATGCATGCTGCAGCATGCACAGATCTGAAAGCATTATGCTAATAATAAACCAGACCCAGGACAAACACTGCCGGTTCCATGTGTGGGAGCTGCCTAAAACAGGCAAGTTGGTAAGGGCAGGTCCTCCCTGGTGGCGCAGGGGTTAAAGCGCAGCACTGTGAAGCTGCCAGCGGCCCCTGCAGCGCAAGTTCTGTCCCTGCCAGGGAGTGACCCAAAGGGGACAGCAGACCTCTCCTGACCCACCTGTTGCTCCCCTCAGCAGTGTATTTCAGTGGCTCTTCCTGTTCTGCTCCCCGCTCTGTCTCTGGTGGGTCTTCTCACCCCCCACAGCTCTGGCCTGAGCCCCAGTTCTTGTGTGCATGAATAAATCAGTCTTACCAAAAAAAAAAAAGAGACTGGAAGTGCAAAAGAGGTCCCTCTCTCCAGAGGGGAGAGTTTGTATGAGGACAGGAGCGAGGTGCAGGCAGTTGTAATGGTTTATTGGGCATAGAGCATCTGCTTGAGATGATGAAAGGTCTGGGGTAAGACAGTGATGGTGATGGTCATCCATGGGTTTATTGAGAAACAATTAAGTCACATTTCACCACAATTTTAAAAAATAAAAACCACCTAAGCACCCGTGAACAAATATGGCATCAGTGTTTATTTTTGCAACAAACAGGAGCTACACTATTGACAAAAACGTTTACATAATATACTCCAGCATGTGCTCGGTATGATTTGCCTCAAAGTTTTTTCTGTCTGAGAGGGGTCCAGCGCCCCTTTCCAGCGCGTGTCTAAAGCGCCAAGCCACGAGTGGACGGTCCAGCAGGGCTGGGCTGTGGCAGTAGTGGGGGACGGCTCTGCGCAGGCACCCTGCCCGGCTGGTCACACAGGCACACTCGGTGGGGGCGGGGCAGCCCTCCTTTGTCTACTCTAAGAAACTATTCTAAGAGACCAATTCACATGGAAGGAAAGCCCTAGTTGTGCAAACTGTGGCGATTTTACAAACCACACACTGGACTTCCTTCAAGAAAAGGCTGTGATTTTAACGTTACACAAGAAAATCAAAGAGGGCCTTTGTCATGCAAATGGGCCTTTCAGGCGGTGAAGGCTTCTTGAATGGTGCAAAAGTTGAGTTGTTAATGAGGTTTGTTTAGTTGCTTTTAGTTGTTTTTTGGTGTGTTTTACTTTAATCAGAGTGAAAAAAATAACAGAAAGAGAACAGGGTGCAAGGCAGGGAGCTGGGAGTGCAGGTCAGACCTTCCAAAGCATCTGCTTTACATTACAAGACAGGCAGGCACCTTTCCAAGAGGAGGTGTGAGCCGAGAGGAAGCATTGAGAGGTAGGGCGCGAGCTGTCCCTGCCGTCCGGAGACGGGAAATCACCCCGACACCGCCTTGAGTTGCGGGAAGTGTCAGTGCCCCGCCTGGTCTTCCAAACCTTTCCCTAGCCTTTCAGCAAACTGGGCTTTTGAAATCTACATGAAGAGAGCATTGGGGGCACATTACAGACCCAGGATGGATGACAGCATCTTTGTGTCCCAACGAGGCTGCTTCTTCTATTAATCGTTTCTCTTGAAAATTTTCTTCAAAGAACTTTGTTTTATGTTCTAAGGTAAGGGAAAGCAGAAGCAGCTTTGGACAACGCCAGAGGTTGCTTACACCAAATAAGTCACAGACTCTTCACTAGAAACGAGAGACTATTCCATAAAGGACCAGACGGATGAGCTTCTGATTTCCTTTTTAAGGAAGGAAGTTTTCAAAATCTCCCAGCAGGCATAAATAAGCATAGAATAGTTTCCGAAGCATGTCCTGTTTCGCTTTTGTTCATCACAAAAATAGTCTAAAAAGATTAACACTGTCCTTGACACCAGTATTTATCACAAAATTTTGCTTTGGTCGTAAGGGAAATGGTGCAATTAAATTGGTGCTTCGCATCTGTTACCACGTTACCCAAACTCCTCCTTTAGCTGAGAAGGTGCCTTTGACTTACGAGCCTAAAAGCACCACTGACCGCCTGGGTGGGCAGACGCCGGGCAGGGCGGCGTGGCCTCAGCAGCCCTCCGGGGCCAGTTTGCAGGTGCTCCTGTCCTCGCTGCGGGTGGGTCTGCCCCTCAGCCTGCACAGCCCTCCCGGTGTTCCACCCGCGAAATGCTTCTGGTGTCAGTCTTCAGATTTCTAGCCTCCACTCCTCCCCCTTTCTCCTTTTCGATTCTTAACTAGTGAAATAAATCTCCTGAACGGCTTTTACAACACAGAATAGACTATCTTTGCCATCAAGCGGACCACAATGGCCTCAAAGACGTCGCCGGGGAGGTCTGCGGGTCTGAAATGCCACCGCTTCCAGATAGCGCGACTCTGGCCTTCCGAGTACAATGGGTCTAAGAATTTGCAGCAAAAAAAAAAAAATATGCTCAAAGAAAAAAAAATGTAGACAGTCTTTCCATGAGCACTTTTGTTTTTCATGTTTCTTCGAGCTTCTCAGACAAAATTAAATGTCAAAGGCAAGTCTTTGAACACATCGGAGATCACCCCTTCCTCTAACAGGGTGCTGTAGTTTGCATCCCCCCCTACCCCCCAGCACCCAGGGGCCCGTGGGAGGCACGGGGAGGGGTCCCTGGAAGCCGCTGTTGAGCTGACTGCAGGTGACAATCCTGGTCAGAGGAGAAGACGAACACGGAACACGGAGACCGCGCTCCCACGTGGGTGTCGAGGAAGCAGGTGAACCAGAGAAAGCAGAGACAAGCCTCTAGGCTCCATCAGCCTTTGTCCTTGGCCACTAGCAGAAGGGGAAGAGCGGACTGCAGCAAGAGTGGACGAGAGGGGCGCTGGGCACTGGCCAGCGTGCTCGCCATTTCCACTGGTGGCGCGGGGGGGGGGGTGTGCCACGTTCCCTTAACAAAGAAAGAAAAGCACACAAGGGAGAAGTGTCAGCATTTGCAGGTCCCCAATAACGGCCAGCCCCGGAAGTGCTTCCCCAAGTTGCATTCAAAAAGTATGGCAAGCCACACGCACATGAATAAATGTCTGCTTAGCAAACAACACCCGGTGGGTTGCTCATGTTGTTCCTGAATGATGTCGGTGTAGAATCTCACACTTTGCGTGGCTTCCCAGTGAGTAGGCAGTAGGGCGTCACTGCTGGCATTTGGGGGTGCTGGAGCCACGCACACCGGGCCCCCGTTTTCATAGCTACGAGTTTCTCATGTTGGAAGTCCGTGGCTTTTTTCCCACGGACAAGCTGAGGCTGTTATTACTCCAGTCACGTGTGATGTTTGCGTCCCTAGTGCTAAATATCTACCCGATTGCACTCCTTGTGTATATTTTAAAGTTTCGTCAACTTCAGTGTTTTTCATATACTAAATTTTGGGGCAAAGACATGTCTCATACAGGCTCCAGGTGAAGGTAGCCCCCAAATTCCCATTTTTCCTTACTATCCTGGAAAGTGTTCCTTCGACCTGTCTACTTGTCACTCCCTCAAAATTGACGTTCTTTTCTAGCTCAAATGATCTACACCATCCACCAATCTATCACTTATTTGCAGCAAACAAAATCTAAGTGTCACGTCAAGGTCGACCAACATCTAGGATGTTCTGAACCCCCCTTCAAAAAGTACCATCCGGTGCCCATTTCAATTTTTTTTCTGTTCATGAAAATACCAATTAGTATCACCCCAAAACAGCATAAAGCAATAAAAATCCATTTTCATGGCTCCCTGAGTTCGTTTATATAGTGATTATAGTAGAAATACCACTAGACAACTAACACAAAGACAGTAACAGAAATTCCTTTCGAGTTCTAGTGCTCAGAGAATCATGCCAGTCTGTGCATCGCTCCGGTTAAGCTGAAATAGCAGCTTCTACCTGCTGTCCACTTGGCTCCCGGTAAAGAAGGGTTGTGGGGAGGAAGAACAGTACCCCTAACTGCAGCGTCAACAGCCAGACCATCCTCAGTAGAATTCAAGGGGGCAAAATCTTCAAAGAAAACTTCCCTGGGCTGGTTTTCTCCTTCCTAGTTAGCCTTCCTCTCAGCTCCTTCCTCACCCCTTTTTCCTCCGAAACACCAGGCTTTGTTGGGATTTTCAGTCAAGCTCTTCAGACTGCATCTTCCTCCCGACCCTCTCCGGAACGTTCTGCAGCCATGCACCAAAGACGGCACCCGCCCCTGGTCCCACCGCAGCAGGGAATTCTTTAACTGAGACAGCTGTGTACGAGGTTCAGGTAGAGTCGGACAGAGATGTTCCCTCTGAGCTGATGTTGGGCCCAACTTCCCAGAATTACCCCTTTAAAAAAAATAAGCTCACATGATAAGAAATGTCTTTTAATAAATGCAGCTGCAGTGGCCAAAGCAGACCCGCACACCGCTCCTCGGGATCCCGCTCTTGTCGTGACGCATCCGACCGACAGTCTTTGCCAACCGTGGGCTGAGGCTCGCAAAGCCGCTCAGTGACGGCGCCATTTCGCTTCGGGTAACTCAACGCCTCGGTGTTGACAGAGGGTTATTGAAAATGCCGAGGGCGAGGCAGGCCAGCAGCAACACAGGGACCGGGCGGCGTGAGCTCCGCTCCATTCACCAAAATGCTTTTGGTGCTGGGAAGTCAGATCTCTGAAATCCACTTATCCTGTCGGAGACCAAGAGGCCGGACAGCTCCCTCGAAGGTGCAGCGTTCAGCTGTTCGAAGAACCGGAGGACAGTTCTAGACCAGTTCTAGCGACACTGCTTAGTCCGACAGATTTGATAAATGCAAAACAATAATAAAGAAGAAACACGGCGTCGCGGGCCACAGTGGGGTGCACGGAGTCAGCCCTGCGCAGATGTGCTGGAGGCCACCGTCTGCCTCCAGGTGGAGGCTGGCTCTTGGCATTCCGCGGGGAGAAGCCAGAGGCAGGGCTCCGTCTGCAGCCGCAAGGCCTCCTCCCTGCCCCCTGCTCACACCTCTCTCGGGCCGCAACTCTGGCCCTGCCGTCATCTCAGACCCAAAGCAACTCATTTCATCGGATGCAATAACGGAAGGCAAACGCTGTCTCCAGGTCCCCGGCGCCACTGCCCCGCCAGCGGCGAGGCTGCAAGCCCCTGGCAAGCCGCGGCCCGCTCGCCCGCCCTGCACAGCCCTGGGGATGCGCAAAACCTCAGCAACTGTTTTTAGAGGACCCCGGGGCCCCGCCCGGACCGAGGAAGCGGGGTCTCAAGCGCAGCCCCAGACCACACGCTAACCAGCTCCCCCGCGCACAGGCGAGAGCCGGGCATGGACGCAGGTGGGGCGCGAGGGACCCCGCCCTCCCTCGACAGGCTGCCGCCTCCAGCCGCTGCGAACCCAGGGCGGGCGCGGGGCCAACGCTCGTCTGCGCCCGGGCCTGCGCTCTGCTGTCCCTGACCTGACCAGCGCAGCAGCGTCTGGGAGGCTCTGGCTACCCACCGTCCAGCCGCCCTCCTGCCACGCCGCGGCCTGGGCGCTCGGCACCCGCGGAGGCACCTCCGAAGGCCCCCGGATGCCTGGTGGCCACAGACGAGAGCCGCGGACGCCGTCCCCTGTCTGTGGGTTCCGTCCTCCCTGCAACTCTTCCTAGGCTGCGCCGTGCGGTGCTGGGCCTTCGCTCCTGGACGTGCTCCTTAGGTCTCCAGGACACTTTGGCCTCTGGCCTAAGTCACCCTTGGGCCGCTGCCCCCTACCCACCTTCCGCGGCCCCTTGCAGAGATACCGGCCGCTGCCCCTGACCACCCCACCCCATCAGCTGGCCTGGAAGCCCCCCGGCCCCCCCCCCACTCACATAGGAGGCCCCAGCTGCTGTTCCCTCACCACGCCTAGGCGGTGAACCTCATTCTTTGCATTCTTGTCTGCTGCTTCCCCATCCACATATTTACGATTGCAATCAGCAGATACAAGTGGTTTCAAGCAGAAATGGGGAAGCTCGAATTCACCTGCGGCCCGGGGGTGGGGGTCCGGCGCCCCAGGGAGTGAGGATGGGCCTGGGCCTGGGCGGGCAGCCAGGTGCCCCGGGCAGAGCAACCGTCTGCTGCACCCCGCAGGGAGGGTGACGGAGTCCCTGCAAGCCGGTGGCATGGACATGCTGCAGGGCAGAGCTCTTCCCTGCAGCCTCTGCAAACAGAAGAGCAGACTGTCCTGGGGAGCCAGGACCCTAACAGGAGGGAGCAGCAGCTTGGGGGTGGGAAAGAAGTCGGGTGAGCAGGGCTGGGAGAGGAGGGAAGACCAGGGAAAGGCCGTGAGCGCCCGGAAACGCTGATGCTGGCCGAGCCCTGGGAAGGGGCTGAGGTCCCTGCCCCAAGGAGCCCCGAGGGGCTGCGGCAGCAGGAGAAGCAAGGGGAAGGGGAAAGGGCAGCGAGGACACTGGAGGCGGCTGGAGGAGCAGAGACGGTGAGAAGCCGCGCTGTGTTCTGGGCCTTGGCCAGGGCCGGGGGCAGCGAAGGGGCGGTGCGAGACTCGGGGGCTGGCTTCTGCGCCCTGACTTGACCTGGGTTCTCCTTTTGCTCCTTCCCTCCCAGACGCCTGGCCCCTCTGCCCCTTCCTCTGGGCGCCCCCAGCAGGTGCCTTAGGCTGTGTCCGGCCTCTGGTGCCCCTGTTTGGCTGGGCACTTGCCCACAAGGGGATGAGTGACTTTGGAAACTACTTTTCACTTTAATTGGAAACCACTTTAACTGTACCCCTTCTCTTCGCTCTGAGCACACTAATTGTGCTCAGGCTGTTTTCCTGTGAAGGTCTGAAGCACTAGAATGCGTTTGTCCTGCTGCAGCCGATGGCAGGTCCCACTTAGGCAAGGCAGGCTGGGGTGTCCTGGGGAGTCTTCACCCTGCCTGTGGCCTAGTGACCACCCCGTTGTCACCCAACAAGGGTCTGAATGGCAATGAACCTCTCGGGGGAGTGTCTTTCCCTCTTTCTGTCTCAGCACCCGCACAGAACATGCCAGAAATATCTCTAGAGCAAATAAACAAGTGAGTTTTGTCAAGCCTTTATTCGTATTAACCACTTAAAGTCGAAGATACAGGCGCTTATCATGCAGGAAATTCCTCCTATGTAAGTTTCTGGGAGTAATACTCTGTCAGTTAGCCATGCCCTTTCGAAAACAGCGCTCAAGCCGCACAAGTGATCTCGATGCATATATAAGTACAATAAATCATAAATTATGAATTATATTAGTCTAACTCAAGAATCTAGCCATTGGTTCCGTTCACGTCCTGAAAACAGAATCAGAACTGTGTTGTTTCCTTGGAAAACATCAACACATCCTCACACACAGTCCACACATCTTATTTAATAGGGCGATTTTTTATAAAGATTTGTTTATTACACAGAACTGGGGTGTAGGCCAGATGTGCAGGGGCAGTGGGAGGATTCACCAGAGACAGAGCGGGGAGCAGAACAGGCCGACTGATGAAGTCCACTGCTGAGGGGAGCAGCGGGGAGACAGGAGAGGTCTGCCGCGCCCTGTGGGTCACCTTCAGAGCGGGGATCGAACTCGTACCAAAGTGTCTGTGCTGGCTTGCAGTCCTGTGTCCTAACCCTTTGTGCCATCAGGGAGGGCCCCACACATCTTACTTAGAGCAAAGAGCCGGGGGAGAAAACAGGAAAGAAGACTTCGTTAGTGATTGTAATTTCAGACTAAAACCACCACTGGCCGTATTCCCGTCTTTCATGAGTTGCCTTACACGGCCATTAACATTGGATGTCATTTTAGAAAATCAAAGTTCAACAGAAATTAAAGTGTGTTCACCAAGACCTGGAAACATGGTTGCTTTGCTGCCAAGTTTGCATTCAAAGTACTTCTGAGTAGTAGAAACGGCCCTTCTTTGCTCTCAAAGAGTTTAGTCACTTTATTGCACCTTTTGAACCCGGGCATGTAAATCATGCTATGGCTCACATACTGACGAGCACAGATCAGCCGTGAGCATGACCTTGCCCAGTTAGAACTACACGGTAGGATGGGGAGAGGCAGGATTTGAGGTGCTGCTGCGGGTTGTACGGACGTGCGTGGCTCCTTCTTGGGGAGACAGTTTCCATACCTGTAAGGTGGGGGTGTGCTCCCCCGCCTTCCGGCCCCTCCTTTTCCTCAGTCACTGCTGAGGCGCCCAATGCCCCCAACTTTGAGAAGATCCAGGAGGACAGCGTCTCAGTTCTGGATGCACCCAGGGGCCTAACGAGCCGCTAGAGCCGGGCCCACCTCTGAGGACGAGCCAGCCGCACGCCACCCAGGCGTGTTCCAAAGGCCCCAGGAGCCATTGCGCCCTTAATAGACCCTCAAAGAGCCACCACAGCACCCTCAGCCCTGGCCCCTCACTCCTGCTCTGGCTAACTGACTGCTCTCAAGGGCATCCAGTCTCAGGCAGAAGAGAAGAGAGCACGGTTGTACCCTCAGCAGCCAGTCAGGGATAAAGTGATTTACGTAAACAGGGTCTCCCTCCTGGTCCCAGGTCTGCTTCAAAATGCGCCCCAGAGGGACACAGGAGCCTCCCAGCCCTCTGGGGCAGGTGCTGCCACTCCCCGGCCTGCGGCCTGCGTAGAAAGGGGCACCGAGAGGTGTTACCCGGGACCCCCCAGCTACCAGGAGCCGAGCACAGAGCAGGCCCACTCGGGCCACGCCGGCAGGCAGCAGGCGCCCACCGTGGGCTGCGTCCCCACAGAGCTGAGTCAGACGTCACACAGGCTTTGAAGGCTGGACGGTTATGACAGATGAGAAGGACGGTCGGAGGTTGGAGCACGTGGAATGATAATCTGCTCCCAGAGCAACTGGCCCCCTCCTGGCTTTGATCTCAGGAGATGAGGCCCAGAGGACGCTGCCATGCACACAGCACTCAGAGCTCAGGCCCCTGGAATTTGGCAACAGCCCTAGATGGGGCTGATTCAGAGGCCCAGCTTCCGGCTCAGCTTCCACTTATCCTGTTGACTTTAAACTCAGCCTTTTGCTTCAAATGTAGATTTTTCCTATTATCTAGTCCCTCAAGGCAACCCCCAGTAACAGATGTCTATCTGGCTGGTTTATACTAAAGCTTGAGACCCAAATCCCCTTATCAATGGAGATTGCAGTCTTTGACGAAACTCAAAGGCAACCGATATCTGGGTCCAAGAAATAAAGACCCAGCCCCAGACCCCAGCGCCTGCTCTGTTCGCCAGACTCACCACTCAAGATAAGGTAGGTTCTGGGTAGCAGGAACCCGGCAGCCTCAAGGTACTGAGCCCAGGTGTCTGAAAACAGACCTCAACCAACCCAGGAAGTGAGCAGGGCCTGCCTCCGGTCGGCTGAGTGTGCAGCTCCCTTCTGTCTCCTCATCAAAACACCACACTGTCATTTTCAAACTTACAGGCCCCATAAAATGGGGTTGGGAGGGATTCAGCACTGGCCAGGGAGGCCAGTCACAGGGGTTGCTGGGACCTCCAAATCCTAACTTGTTCTCATTTACCTTTTAAAGGAAATACCTGCATTTCCCCTTAAGAGAAAGCAAGTCAGAAAGACAAAATTTCTATTTCATGATAGGCCTTTAAAGTTATCACCCAAGGCCATAAAATTTAACACCCAGTAAAGAAAAACAGAGACCTGTAAAGCGTATGTCATCAGCTGTGAGTTTATAGGATTTCCCAAGCAAAAATGCTGCTTTTGATTTGTAAGTGGAGAAGTCCCATGAAGTATTTGGCTTTGGGAGATAAGGCAGCCCAGCCGCAAGGGTTTTCCAAAGCAGAGATGCAGTTGCTTCTATTTTCCCAAAGGCTGAAGGCACTAACTTAGCAGAAGAGCAGCCCTTGACCTGGCCACCCCGACCCCAGCCAGGCTTGGGGGACGAAGCTTAAAGGCAGGAGGTTTCGGGAAGACGTAGATGGTCTCACAAGTCCAACTGGCATTTCTCCAAAACTGCACTTGCTCCTTACAACTGTGCCAACTTCATTAAGAGAAAAGAAGCCTTCGGAATCTTCTGAAGGAAGAGCCAAGAGCACAGATTAATTCACCTGAATTTTCCTGCCCTGTTCACAGGAAAAGCAATTTTCCAAATACCACCGGTGAATCTGGCGGGACCCAGACGTTGCTTTTAAGTGCGAGTTCATAGAGAGATGATCAGACTTTCGGCTTAAATGTTTTTTGCAGCTGCGATTCCTTGCTGTTTCCTGAAATCTGGAATTTGACTCTTTGGGGAAAAGATAATTTCTGAAGGATCTTTCTTCAGAAGTTTATGGTATATTCCCCTTGGAAACGTTTTTGAGTCTAGAAAATATACGGGATGTCACCCACTGAGGGCACATTTGTGCCAGGTAGAAATATGAACCACAGAAGTAAAAAAATAAGCTAATGACTATCAAACACGGAAATCAACTTTCATTGCCAATCAATGCTACTTAACTCCGAGAAACATCTGTTGACTCTACACTTGCAACAAACACATGAGTATCTGCCCTCATTAACAAGAGAAAACCTCTGCTCTCCTATTTACAAAGTCCATTTTTCAACAGAAAATATAATAAGCCAAACCAAACAAAGATGCCCACACACTTTGCAGATACTTTGCTCAGAGCTGAAAGCAGAAAGCGAGTGCGAGGAAGCACTGTGGAAATCGTGGGGGGAAAGCAACTTAGAGGTGCAGAGAGGTTGGTCACTTGCTAGGGCTGACTGCACCAGCATCCTGACCTTGCCACCAAGGTCAGGGGAAACAGCTCCTCTCCGCACCACAGGACTCCTGTTCACACCCAGGAGCCATGTTGACACTCCAGGGCTGGGAAATTTGCATTCAGCTGGCTTTCAGGTGTTGCTGTGGCAGGCGAAAGGAAGGCCCCCTTTGGGATGCTGTAGAAACACCCCCACCTGGTCACTGGAGACTTTGTGCTACCCCCAATTAAGCAAGTGACTTTGTAAAATTAGTAAACGTGTCGCCTTTTGCGGCAACATGGGTGGAGCTGGAAGGGATCAGGCTTAGTGAGATAAGCCAGAAAGAAAAAGAAAAACACCGGATGGTTTCACTCCT
Organism: Condylura cristata; assembly: GCF_000260355.1. Lineage (NCBI taxonomy): Eukaryota > Metazoa > Chordata > Mammalia > Eulipotyphla > Talpidae > Condylura > Condylura cristata. The sequence continues at coordinate 1,092,173 of NW_004567111.1, read as the reverse complement.
AGCAGGAGTATAAAGGACCAGGGGAGAAAATAATAATAATAATGAACAGCCATATACCAGAGACATTTTATGGGGGTGGAGTGGGGAATGGGATCAAAAATGGGGGGGGGGGGGGAGTGCACGGACTGTGGTGATGGCTCACGGGTGATTTGGTGATGGGAAGCCCCCGGGGATGACAGCTGAGATGGGAAAAGAAAAGGATGTAAAAATAAACTGTTATTTAAAAATTAGTAAACATGTAGCAAATACATTTAAAAATATTCAATGATGTTTTACATAAAAATATTTAAGACTGTTTAATGCCTTCAAATGCTGCATTACTTTTGCCAATAGGTGATTACGACCATGCTATCGGAGTAGGCGTGACCTGGCTCCGTCACATCACTGCTGCAGTGTGTGACATCAGCCAGGCCTCCGGGCTGGGGGTGGCGGCGGGGAGTGGACAAGGCAGACATTCAGGCCCTTGGCGCTGGTCCCTGCTCTCCCAGTCAACGCCTTGCATGGATTAAACGTCATTGAAAGATCGCCACATCCTATTTCTCGGTTTCACCTATACTGGAGATAGTATAGTTCCAGGTACACTGGGAACAGTGGAAAGAGTAGCGCAAAGTCTGCTACTGAGCACAGTCCGATTCGAATCTTGCCTCATGTGGAAGCATAATCCAGCGAGCTGCCCAGGAGCGCGCCCTCCATCCCAGGGGTGCCGGGGACCTTGTTGAGTTGAAAGGTGATCGGGGCCCTCCCGGGTGATGCAGTAGGTTGGAGCGCTGCAAACTTAAGCCAAGCCCTGGCTGCTTCACTGCGAGTCCGATCCCAGCCCCAGAGGTCCCCAGGGCACAGCAGACCCCTCCTGTCTCCCCGCTGCTCCCCTCAGCGGTGTTCTTTGTCGATCTGCCTGTTCTGCTCCCCACTCTGTCTCTGGGGAATGCTCTCACCACCTCTGTACCTCTGGCCTGTACCCCATTTCTGTATGCATAAATAAATACTCTTTTAAAAAAAAGGAATTTAAAAAAAAGAAAGGTAATTGAACCTGGGGCTGTACCCAGCAAACCCCACATTCATCTGCCTCACCAAGGCGCTGCCGGGGAAGAAGCCGGTGCCAAATGATTCCACCAAATGGCGAACCACCCCACACCCCTGCCCGGAGGCTCAGCGGGAACTCCGTGCACGCATCAGATGCCTGAAACATCAGAACAAGCTGTGCCTAGTCAAACACAAGGGGCCGAAGCCACTTCGCTAACATTTGCTAACACGCCTCGCTCCCTGCCATGTCACCCTAGTGTCTCCGAGTTGGGGTTACTTCCTAAGAGGATGAATTAACAGGTTTTTAGTTGGTTCAATACTACTTTTGGTCTGGGTTGCAGAAAGAGTAAAAGCAGAGCAAGACAAAATCAAAGTTGTGGGAAAAGAAATAAGAGCGTTTCCTAAAGGTGGTGTGTGAGGGTGGCTTCGTGGGAATGACACCCACAGAGGCATTTGGCTGAGTTTTGGTCGAGGGTGGATTCTTCTAAACTTACAGAGAAAAATGATAAAAGTGGAAGTTGGCCAATAAATAATCGTTTAAGATAAGATATTGAAAGAGGCATTTTTTATTTTAGTTTTAAAGATCCTGTCATGTTTTAGGACTTGAAAAAAATCTCAAATATTATTTTTAAAAAACGTATCTTCAGGCGTTTTTCAGACAGCATATGGTTAGGAAAAGGTCAAAGAGTAGTCCAGATTTTAATCTGTAAGAATGTGCATACTCCATAGGAAACAGAGAAGCAATTCCACCTCCATCATGCCAAGAGCATCACTGTGATGGAGCTTGCCAGGTAAAATTAACAGTAGCGTTGTATTATTTCCTAATTAAAATGGGCACAAGCAAGTAAAACAAAAGCCAAAAAAATGAGAGAAATCTGGCTCTATTAATTGATTCTGGCTTCTTCTAATTTTTAAATGTCTCAGGTGAAGCAAGGGACACATTTAGGTTCTGACAGAAATGTGTTTGCTACTTCTTTCTCTTTTCCTCACCAAGTTAAAGCAGCAGCTCTGGCTTCTGTGAAGAATACAGCCTATCAATCTCTCGGAGACAGGCAATATTCCTTTTTGAAAACCGTTCATCTAAACAAAAATGTTAACAGCCGCTGATGGTCTTTAATTTTTAATGGGTTATCTTTTCTTAATCCTAAAAAGGATTGCAACAGGAACTACTGTTAATGTCAATTAAATAATTTCTAAGGTGTCCTTATTCCTCAAGCTCCTTTAAGTAGTACCCCCCCCTTCCTGGGAAAATATATGAATAAAACACTTATTGTGTGAATTTATGTGTCTCCCAGTTAGTCATTCCATGTGAGCAATGACACACACACACACAGAAAGAGACACTGTTGCTTTTAAACTCACTCACACAGGGAGCAGGCGCTGCTCAGTGCACAACCCACCCGAGTGTGCAGGACAGACCTGTTGCCTGGCAGGTTTAATCATTTTACGATTGTTATTTCAAGCAACATCATGATGCTATGACTAAGTCCTGTTCATCAGAACCATCCTTTAGATATCTCACCTGGATCGTTGCAAACCACACAGAGGCAGGGAGAATGCCTCTGGAGATTCCGGGGGCCTTAGTCACTTGACAGCTTCTGCTGCTCACAGCAGAGCGGCGACGCCCTGAGGGACAGGCACAGACAGAAGGCTGATTCCCAGTCTGAGACTTCAGAATAAAGGACAGAGCTCGATGTGCTCGAGCTCAGACACTCGGGAAACATGACAGTCATTTCCCGGCTCTTCCTTGCAATTTCTTTTCTGAAAGCAACGTGAATTCTGAGCCTTTGATTAAAGAAGGACGTAATCACTCTTTTTAATTCCCTCTAATTTCATCGCACAGGAGTGAAACTATCCCAGGCCCCCTCACCCCAGGCTAGATCTCCCTTCAAACCAGAGAATGACAAAAAAAAAAAAAAAACTATTTGAAGAACTGTTCCAAATGCTTGGAAATTCAAAAACTATGGGCATATAGTCACAATGCTTTTCCTTTCTTTCTTTTTTTTTTTTTTTTTTTTTTAAGAAATGAATGGTCCTTATCTGCCAGGGGTTAAGTCTATCAGATACAAAATGCGCAGGTTTCGCGTCCAGCTTCATGTCCAGCGGGCAGCGCCCTTTCCTCCAGGGCAGCGCCATTTTCTCCGGCGTGGCGCCAATGGCTTTCCAAACGAATAACGAAAAGCTGCCCTTTAAAAAATTATAATAAGTGATGTATTGTGTTTAGAGATAACCATCTCAGAATCGTGTCCATTTTGGGGCCAGAGCCAGGGATTCTGCTAACACAGCAGCGGGGCCCTGGAAGAGGCCCGCGGGCAGGTGCTAATTGATAAGTGCACCGCTAAATAAAAGGATGGAAAGGGCTGAAAAACTAGCAGCCGGGGCAGTTAACACCCCAGAGCTGGCGAGCCTGGCCAAGTAATCGGCCAGTTTGTTTTCACAGCTTTGCTGGGACATCAGCGCCGGCCCGGCTCCCCCGCAGAGCCTGAGAGGCAGCAGCCGGCCAAGATACCGGAGGACATTGTTTCACCTGCTGCCAGATACTCAGAAAAAACACCCGCGTTTGTGCAAACAGCCCCCCGCCCCGCGCCCCCCGCGCCCCACGCCCTGCGCCCCGTGCTGGCGACTCCTTGGCCTTCCCCGCCGGGCAGGGACGAGGTGACCGCGACAGAGCGGAACCGGCGCTCCCAGCGGCCGCCAAAGGTGCCCCGGCCCTGGGGACAGGTTCCCACAGCCCCTGCCTGAGTCAGCACCTGGCGCGACTGGGGGAAGCGGGGTCCAGGAGGGCCCCCCGCCCCTGCGGCGGAATCACGTGGCTCGGAAACTGCCGGCTCAGAACCCCAGAGGCGCTCGCCTCCCTCTGTTAGCTCCGAGGCAGCGCCGTCGGCTCCGGCGGGGCGCACGCGATAGGAACTTTCTGATGAAGCTGCAAATCTTGGGCACAGATCAGCAATGCCGGGTTATGAGAGCTGGTCATCGGTTCCTTGCGTTTCTCTGACAGCCACATGCCCCGCGTCCTGGCTCCGACTGGGGGAGAGATACCCACACCCCTGTTCGTGTGGGGGTGGACTGGAGGGACAGCAGACTGAGGTCTTCATCACAGGGTCCCGGCGAAGGCGGGACAGGGCAGACACAAAAGCAGCCTGTTGAAAGTAAACCTTTCTCACACGCACGTACACACACACACACACATCAAGTGTTGCTTGGTGATTAGAACATGAAGAGCGAGGTGTCTTCTAATTAAAATTCTTCGAGGGGTAGCGAATGTGCGAACATTGCCACTGTACGATTTCCTGCCTCCTCTCCTGTCTTCCTTATATTATCTGTTTCTAAAAATACATCAGGTGGCATTTGGGGGGAGCACCCCATCTCTCTGTGCAGATGGAAGGAAGCCCTCTCACGCAATCCCGGGAAAGGGGGCCAGGTCCATGGGAAAGGCAGACCTGCCAGGCTCTCCCTGCATGGGGTGTGGGAGGCGCCCCCCAACACCCCATCCGTCACCTCCGCGTGTCACCTCCTCGTGACGCCCCGCAGGCTGCTTGCAAAGTACATAAAAGGGGGTCCCAGGGAGGGAGATTTATCGTGCACACGAGACACCTGATCAAAGGCCTGCCTCCCCCCAGGAGGAGACCCCTGGCTGTGGGGTCTCTCCAGGGGCTGCGCACTCAGCCTTCTGGGGAAGCAATCACACGGCTCTTCCCCACGGGCCTGTCCCCTAAAGCGCTGTTAAGACAATCATGAGGCTGCTTCTCGCAGGGAGTTCAGGGATGTCCTTGAGGGTCAGGGGTCTCGTGCTCTGGTCCCACGCGGGCCAGCGGCTGGGTGATGGCAAAGGAGTGGGTGAGCGCACTCTCCCATGCCTGGTCCGCGCCGGGGGCTGGCCTGCCTCGGGCCTCAGCCCGAGGAAGTCCGGTTACAGCTGCGTCTTGAGAACAAAGCCCCAAGAGCGGAGGGAGGACTGCACCAGCTCCCTGGGGGCCAGGGGTCCCAGGACTGCGGTTTCTGGCGTGGGGGTGGCGCTGCCTCTCTGCCTTTTGCACAGGGACGCTTGGACACACCCCACCCCACATGGCTCCAGGTGGCTTTCCTCCCGGCCTTTCGCGAAAGAAATGAGCCCCTTAGAGCTGACGACACGAAGCTGATTGGTTTTTATTAATTCTCCTGCTGGGCTTTCTTTCTTTCTCCGTATGCTATCATCACTAGACCTGAAATTTCCATGAAAAAATAAGTCCTCTCATTTTCTCCGTAGATGTGGTCACTGTTTCCAGAAAAGAGCAGCCTGGAGATCCCGGGGGCCTCCAGGCGTGGGCGCAGGGTCAGAGAAGCGCAGCTGCTGCGGTGGCCAGACCGCTGGCCACGCCGCTGGCCACGCCGCTGGCCACGCTGCCAGACCCGCCGCCAGGGCTCCACTGTGGCTGAGCGGGTGGAGCAAGGCACCCACGGGTGTGCAGACACTGGTCATCATCCGAAGTGGCCTCAGATGTGCCGCTCGTGTCAGCACCCAGTTTCCCGAGCTGCTCTGTTTTTCTCTGCCCGATAACACTGTATCGGGCCGCGGGCTCTCGGCTCTGCTCCGGAACGGCCGGGCAAGGAAACGCACATAGACCGCTGATGGCGCCGTTCTGGAAGCCGAGCGGGCTGGACTGATAAAGGACCAGAGCACACAGCTGGCGTCCTGGCGTCCAGGCTGCTTTCTGCCCCAAACGGTGACTCGATGGGCTTCGTGTAGACGATCACATTCCATGCCAACACCTGGAAAAGAGGCACTCGGGGGCGGGGGGCTGCACCCCCTTTACAACACCGTGTTAAAAGTGAATATTTAGAGTGAGCCCCTCCCCCAGATAAAAGGACGATATCGGGGCCGTCTCTGCACTAGTCGGGGGCAGCAGTCTGCTGCCCACCTGTGTCTATACAGGTGCTTCTTCCCACCCACTCTCTCCCTCTGCAGGGCTGCAGCCTCCTGCCTGCCCGGGACCTGCTCCATGCCGGGACTGCTCTACGCTGACCTCCCTCAGCAGAGGCTTCTCTCCTAAGGCCGCTCCCTGCAACCATGCAGACCTCTCTCAGCAAAGCCGTTCCCTTTGGGGCAGCTCTTCCTGCCCTCTTGTACCTATGCAGATATCCTTTACTCCTTTGTCCTTTTCCCTAATAAACCTGCTCTTTAAATACTAAAAAAAAAAAAAAAAGTGAATATTTAGATTATGTTTCAGTACGCTAACACCGCTGCAAACTTAGAATAAACAAAAATACTTCATTCTTGATTTGGATTTTCCTTACCTTCAATCGGTTCTTCGTTTAAAACGCCAAAGCAAAAACACGCGCATTCTTCAGGGTCGTTTCTTTTGAAGACGCCCAGAATAACCAGCAGTCACGGTGCAAGCTCGGACGACCTGAAAGATGGAGACCAGGGCTTTACGTGGGAAAACAAACGTCAGGATGGATCGCACCTGCAACGCACTGGTGTCTGCTAGTAACCGGCACGTCCCCTCGCCCTGCCACCTGGGAGGGACCAAGACCCCGCGCTTCCCAGATGAGCTGAGAAGGGGTGTCCGTGCGGACTCCTGAGTGTATGGTAGCCGTATCCTCATTCCCAAAGGGTGCGGACAACCGAGATGCCCCCCCCGCCCCCCGCTGTGTGGGATACATAGACGGGCCGTCCAGGCAGAAACAACGGAGGCAAGAATTGAGCTGTCCCCAGGCTGTGGGCTGGACGGAGGGTGGTAGGTGAACACGCAGGGCGTTAGGACAGTGAACGTGCTCTGTGCGAGGCTCCGTGGTAGCCACGTGTCATCTCTGTCAAAACCTTCAACTGCAGGTGCTGAGCATGGGGCCCCGTGAGCCATGTGTTGGCCGGAATGGCGATCCCTGCGGCCGGTCACGGGGAACAGGAGGATACAAGACACAGCAGCACGGAGACCAGTGGCGGCAGAGGGGCTCAGCCCTCGCTGCTCAATTTTCTGTAAACCCAAAAAACGGCGCTAAAAATAAAAACCCATTAGTTTCTTAATTAGTCCTAAAAATATACACGACTAATGCAAAATGTCATTGAGAGTCTGAATGTCACTCACAGATACGCCTTCTAACAACTTAGCATGTTCTGAGCTCCATTGTTCTCCAGGTAAAGTCTGATCCGTGCAGGTAACGTCCACACCCCGGCCTCCAGGGCCGGGTAAGCATCACCGAGAAGAGGCACTGCAGCCCCGCTCAGCCAGCACGGCCGCTCCGGGGGATGCCGCCACCTGCACCCCGAGTCTGTACTGCACCCCGAGTCTGTGCTGCACTGACTTTGTGGATGCGCCTTACCAAGAAGGTGCCTGACCCCATCACCCTGTTCAGTGGCAGATTATTGTCTCCAAGACGGCCTCTGCTTCCCCGGAGTCAGTGTCCTCGGGGACCAGACCCCAGGAGGATGTTAGTGGCCACTAGCAGCAGGGCACCTGGGGGCCTCCCCAGGGATGCGTTCTGCAGAGGGGCACAAGGCTGGCTCGGGGG
>NW_004567111.1:1080590-1083384 GCF_000260355.1 Condylura cristata | reverse complement strand
AGAGGATAGTCTGCAAGGCCAGGGAGGAAACCAGCCCGCCACCTCCACACTGCAGACTGGGGCCCCCCAGCCCTGCGCAAGCAGCCTGCACTGGCCTCCTTTCTTGCTGGGCAAGCTCAGTCCCCAAAAAGCCAGTTCAGCACTCCCAGGAACACACTGAGTTGGAGAGAGATCACCGCTCCTCCATCAGAATATCATGAATATTAGGTGAGATGAATACACTGTCAGTCCTAACGACACCCTCCTCCCGCTCCCTCATAAAGAAGTATCGAGAACACATAATTGCCCTCAAAAGATGTCTATTTTATGATCATCATTACCTAAATATTACACACCAGAGACTTGTACTATTAAAGAGGGTTGAAATTACTCCTGAAATATTAGCTGTGTTTTACTTAAGCTCTTTGGACCTAATTCATAAAAATTAATTCATGCTTGATAAGAGTGATCTCTGTGTCTTCATAGAACACTTCTGTAAGCCATCAAATGCTTTCGCCCTCACCCATCACGTTGGTTCCTGGTCTAGCCCTTCAGAGAGGCAGCAAGACTTGAACACGTTGAAGAGACAGGTGTGTGGCCAGGACCCTCACAGGTGCTCAGGAGCTCACTGGCGCAGACAGAGCGGCCAGACAAAGGGATCAAGCCCGACAGAGCCGCTTGACAGTATCCTCGGGGCGATCTGAGGTAACAGTGAGTGAGGGAAGTGTCCTCTGGGGGACTTCTTTGAGAGATGCGGGGCCTTCCTGAGTCGGGAGTTGTGACCGGTGTGTCCAGGCCATCTCCCACATCAGCCACCCTCATCACCGGCTTTAAATGCCCTGCCCAGGGGCTCTGGGCCCTGGTGGAATCTAAGGGCTACTTGGCCACCAGCTACTCAATTCACAAGCGTCCTCCAGCGACGCAAGATGCCAGCTCAAGACGAAGGGAGCTAGTTCCCTCCACCAGCACTCAGGAATGCCGAGCTTCAGTGTTTTATTGATTTGACCCTCCTCTGTCCCACCTCGGGCCAGAACAGCCCTGAGGCCAAGGCCTGGACTCCCTCTTTGACCTCCACATGACTGAATTTCAGTGGCTGTTTCTAAATCGAAGACTCACCCCTGTTAACAAAGGCTCTGTGGCCAAGTCACCGCATTTGAGTCACCGTCCATGGATGACTTTCCGGTAGAAACAGAGACGCCAGGCCCTCCCTGGTGGCGCAGCGGGTCTGAGCGCTGCACTCGAAGCTAAGCCAAGCCATGGCCGCTTCAGTGCTAGTTCGATCCCCGCCTGCCCCGGAGGTGACCCACGGGGCGCTGCTCCCCTCAGCAGTGCACTTCGTCAATCGGCCTGTTCTGCTCCCCGCTCTGTCTCTGGTGAAGACTCTCACCCCCAACACCTCTGGCCTGTACCCCAATTCTGTGTGCTTAAATAAAGAAAATCTTAAAAAATAATAACAGAAGCTTACAAAGAGGAGAAAAATGACGTCCTCAGTGTCGCTTTCTAGGAGTAAACAGGCGTCAGGCTCACACCAGTCCTCGGAGGAATTAGGGCAGACTTCCCACCCGCACTTTCCAACGAGGGACCCCGAGATTCAGGAAGTGAGTCCCAACGCAGCGCAGACACGGGACCCGGCAGGTGGGGGTCACAGCTAGCCCAGCAGCGGCACGAGGCCCCGGGCCCAGCGTCACCCGCCCCTGAACAGCCCTGGCGCGCGCTCGGCGTGTCCCTGTGCGGAACACTGCGGGGACACGGCTCCGCCTTCAGGCTCCTGTCCAGCTCATTTCCCTGCAGGACTTGTCCCGAGGGAGGCTGGGGAGAAACGCAGTGTGTGTGGCGTCCTGGGGGTTGCACGTGGCCTCGTGGCGGACGACTACAGGAGGCAAACACAGGTACAGAAGCCAGATGGCCAGGCTGCCCGCCGCTCACCTGGGGCCGGGTGTCTGATCCTCGTCCTCACAGGCTGGCTCTTGTCCCTGGTCACAGCACCCCGCCGAGTAGGGGGGAGTCACCGGCTCCCTCGCGGAGTCTGTCGTGGCTGCATGTAACTCCAGCTTTTCTGGTCTTACTCAAGTCCCCACTTTGAAATCCCAGGCCAGGGCTGGATCACACGCTCTCCTCCAGGGCAGGGGAGGTGAGTGTTGGCTCCCGCCTCCGGTTGTCTCCCCCAGGGAGGAAGGTAGAGTAGGTGTCGCCTGGGCCTCCGAAGGTGTCTGCCTCATGGGGGTGGGAGTGAGTTTGTCTAGGACAGAAATTGCAGGATGCCATGTGACTCCCTGTTACAGGAAACTGGGTGTCAGGGAGCCGGGGTGCTGAGTTGTATACCCTCCCCAAATTCCCATGTAGGAGTCCTAACTCCCAGCCCCTCAGGTGAAGAGCTGGTTTGGAAACAGGCCAGTGCCGTGATGATTAATTGCGATGAGGACATGAGCAAGAGGCCTAATCTGACATGACTGCAGTTCTTATAAAAGAGGGGGGTGTTCTTATAAATGGGGAGACGTCTCCAAATAGGGAGAACACCGTAGAAAGCTGACATCCATCCATGAGGCAAGGACCAAGGTCTGGAAAGCTTCCCGCCCTCAGGACTCCCGGGGACCCCACACCACAGGATACCGGACTTCGGACTCGTCTCCAGACTTGAGACTGTGACGGTCTGTAGTCCAGGTGCTCAGTGTGAACAGTCCCCAAAACCGAAGCAGCGTGGCTTCCTAGACACCTCGTCGAAGTTTGTTTGCCCATGGCACATTCGTCACAGAGCACGTCAGAAGTCTCTGTGCACAGGGCTCGTTTTGTCTCAACACCATTGTAGTGGAGAGGA
>NW_004567111.1:1076741-1080105 GCF_000260355.1 Condylura cristata | reverse complement strand
ACACTGCTGAGGGGAGCAGCGGGCGGGTCAGGAGAGGTCTGCCGCGCCATGTGGTCACCTCCGGGGCAGGCGGGAATCGAACTCCTGCGGAAGCGGCTTTAGATTCTCAGTGCTGTGCTTCAACCCACTGCCAGGGAGGGCCCTGAACTTCTTTTATTTTTTAAAGTAATCTCATTAAAGGATAACAAGCCTGGGTCTCATGCAAATAAAAAGCCTGCCTTCCGATAATGGCCACAGCAGAGTCACACCTGCTGTCACACCGCTGCCAGCAAACACCACCAGGCCGCGGCTTCTCCCCAAACAATGGGCCGCCCCAACTTCCACAGCTGCTTTATTCATTCTAAACATCACATAGCACAGTACAGGCCCTTCGCTATCAAATCAGGTCTTATTTTCTTCTTCTTTTTTCCTGGTGTTTACTAGGATCAAAAAGATAATTTACGAACCCTTGATAAATGTTCAAGTACATACCTAGCGGAAATGTATATATACACTCCACAATGCCACACACGAAGACATTTCATGCAAAGACTGTTTGGAATAGCCACACCTGGAAAAACCCAGTAGGTCAGCAATAACCTGATGCCCAAATCAGACAAAACAGCACAAGAAAAGAAAACAGCATCCCTTGTGGGTGAAAACCAACGCACTGGCAAGCCAAAAACTATATATAAAAAGTATACACCGCGATCCAGAGTGCTCGCCCCAGGAGTACAGCTTAGTTCAGCACTTGGAACTCAATCAGCGTAACCTGCCATATTAAAAACGCTGAAGAAGACAAAGTACGTGAGCACGTCAATTGAGAGAGAACAATATTTTGACAAAATAAATTTCAACAAAAAGTCTGCCTAGCAAGCTAGGCAAGGAAGGGACATGATACACAAGGCGCCTCAAACAAAGAAACAGCTCTCAGTTAGCTCTGCCCTTGATGGAGAAAGACAGAATGTGTCACCCTGAGATTCAGGAGAAATCAGAAAGGTGCTCCCTGTGCTCGTCACCCACCGGTCCCACGGGCGTCCTCCCCAGCGCAACGGGAGGCCCACAGGCTGTAAGGAAGGAATAAAACCACCCTCTGGGCATGATAAGATTGTCTTCTACCAGAAATTCAAAGAAAAACAGCCTCCGGAATGAAATGAATATTGCAGGATAAAAGACAAACACACAAAAATCAGTTCGATCCCTCCCTACAAACACTGAAGAATTTGAAGCGATTGCTGAAAACGCAGTTTCTCACAGGGCGGGCGCCAGGCAGCACACGGGCGCCTCCCACCCAGGTGCAGCCGCCTTGAAAGCACCTGCAGACAAACACCTTGAGCTCTGGTTGCACCTTCACGTCCTGTACAGGTGGCAGCACAGGCAGCGCCTTCCTCCTCATCTCCTTCCTCCTCATCACCTCCTTCTGGCAGATTCTTTTGGTTTGCAAAAAACAGGTAGGAATTAGGTGTAGGTCTCCCTTAAAAGTGAAGTTATGCGGGCCCTCCCTGGTGGCGCAGCGGGTCAGAGCGCAGCACTGAGAAACTAAAGCCGCTTCCGCATGAGTTCGATTCCCGCCTGCCCCGGAGGTGACCCCAGGGCGCGGCAGACCTCTCCTGACCCGCCCGCTGCCCCCTCAGCATTGTGCTTCGTCGATCTGCCTGTTCTGCTCCCCACTCTGTCTCTGGTGAATTCTCTCACCCTCCACATCTCTGGCCTGTACCCCAGTTCTGTACGAATAAATAAATAAATCTTTAAAAAAAAAAAAGTGAAGTTATGCAAGAGAGCTTTGGGGAGCAGAGAACGGTAAGTGCAGAAGGAATAACGCTCCTTGTAGGCAATTCAGAGCTCTGTGTTATCATATTTTTATTTTTATGCCTTTTCTTTGATTTTAAGACTAGTATGTCAGTGGTGCGAAAGAGAAATGAAAAATTTTAGAGAGCCCACGGGAAAGGAACCCCAAGTTGATGGCTCAAAGCTCCAGTCTTTAAATAGTTTCGCTTCCTGCTTCAGCAGACAGGGTGTATTTCTCCCGAGAGTTTTCTTTTCTTTTTAAAATTTCTTAAAGACTTATCTATTTGTGCATACAGAACCGGGGTACAGGCTAGAGGTGCAGGGGCGGCGAGAGGCTTCACCAGAGACAGAGTGGGGAGCAGGACAGGCAGACTGACAAGGACCCTGCTGAGGGAGCAGCGGGTCAGGAGAGGTCTGCTGTGCCCTGGGGGCCACCTCGGGGCGGGGACCAGACTGGCACTGCTCAATTTACTTCCAGGTCAGCGCTCCAACTTGCTGCACACCAGAGAAGGTCCTCTTTTTAAAATGTTAAAGATAGTCCCAGGGACAAGGTCACCTTGGGGGCATTAGCACAACCTCCCCCCGGACGTGTTAATTTAGGGCCCAGAGGGAGCTGCCGGGGTGGACCCCGCCCAGCTCCCCGCCACCCCTTCACCCAGCAGACGCACAGTAGGATGCAGAGGAAACAAAATAATCTACAGCGAGCATTTACCACCGAAAAACACTTTGTAGTTGTTATTTCTGAAGGCCCAAGCTTTCAAGAGGAAAGACTTGTTTTTCTTAGGAAAGATTCACAGTAAGAGGTCAGGCCAGTGGCCAAAGAAACACTGGAAGGAATTCCACAGTCACTTCTCAGCACCCGGGGGCGCAGAGAACCCTTGCGCTTATTTGGAAAAGAACAGTTCAGAGCAAAGAACCCAAGTTGTTTGAGGTAATTTTAGAAAATCATTTATTGAAAGGAGGGCTGCATTGCAGGTGAGGGATGTTATGATTTGCATCCTTAAAGGGATGAAAAAATTAGAAATCAATACTGAAGAGCCATGAATGACAAGAAAGGCTGTGCTCCCATTAGTCTGCACACATTTCACTTGTGACTTCAAGCTGAAGCGACTCGGGACTCGTGTGCTTCTAGCCAGTGGTAAATGACGAGGGGTACCAAGCCCGCCTTGCTCCGGCCACTGTAGCTCGGGTGAGAATCCTGGATTGATAGATACTGAGAATATCTATTAACAGCCTAGACATTAACCCCATGTTCTTCCAAATGGTTTAATATGCAGTGAGAGCAAATGTCTATTAACCCTCTCAGAGGACACGTCTCGGAAACGGCCAGTGGTACGTGGAGACGCGCGGGAAGTGTGATCTGGGGCCGCACAGCTCCCGGCCACCCCAGCCCTGCGTCTCAGGGGTGCGCCCTGCACGCCGGCCCCGCCCTGACTCTGGCGGGCACGGTCCTCCCTCCTCGGGCTCCCTGGCCCCCTCCTCGCTCAGCTCTTTCTCCTCGAACGCCTCTGGTGGCCCCCAGCAACCTGGATTCGCTTTCCCTCAGGCCTTTGCCGGGGCGCCCACGCAGGCCGCCTTCTCCGCAGGCTGCAGGCAC
>NW_004567111.1:1070581-1075667 GCF_000260355.1 Condylura cristata | reverse complement strand
GCCCTGTGGTCACCTCCGGGGCAGGCGGGGATCGAACTCATGCGGAAGCGGCTTTAGATTCTCAGTGCTGTGCTTTAACCGCTGCGCTCCCAGGGAGGGCCCCAGTTTTGCTTTTAATGTTTCAGAACCGATGTGTCCAACTTGAAAGTGCTGTGGCTTTTATGTTAAGTGTCTCCAGCACTCCTGTCTCCTGTCCCCGGGGTGGGTAAACTCTGAGCCCCTGGGGACAGGACCAGCGAGCTCTCCTGCCTCCGGCCTCACGCGGCCCGGGCATCAGTCCAGGCGTGAGCCTGGTGCGGACAGAACAGAGTCCACCCTGTCTCGGAAGGAGTTCAGTGCAGCAGCGAGGAGCTGCGCGGAGAGTGGCTGGCGTGCCCGGGTCATCGTGTGGGCGCCCCACGGTGGGCTGGGGGCCCCGGCCTGCCTCCCCGCGATGTCCTGGGCAACTCTGGACATGGACCTGTCCTCTGCCAGCACAAATAAGCAGATTCAATTGCCGGTGTCCTGAAACTCTCCACGCCACGCTACACCACAGGAGTAGAAGAAGCCACGGTGGGAACAGACCTCGAAGCTCAGGCGCAATTCCTGATCTCCCCAATTCTGAGCCCAATAGCTGATCAAATGCTGAGAACGAGTGGGGGCTGGGCACCCCCAGACAGGACCATCTGTTACTTATTTAAGCCGTTCTTCGACAAGAATATATTACTTTTCAGGGGGAAAAATATTGTTCTTTCCAGAGGACTAGGAATGTGATATAAACAATGAGATGAGATAAAGCTGTTTATATCAAAGGGGGAATCAGATTCTAACACTGAAAAATAGAACACGTTTCCTGTTATTGCAGCCATAAGTAAAACGGTATCTGAAAGACAAATGACCGCGTTACTATTCCTGAAACTCTCAGGCTCTTCTATAAGAAATGACATCTCGTAGGTTCCCGGCTGCCGGCTGGCCCAGCACAGACATGCCACGCACCCGCGCCACCGGGGGAGAGAGCGGCCGTTTCACCTTCAAAGAGGAGAGGGACGGGAGCCTGCCAGGTTAGGGACCGGCCCAGGCTCCACAAGAGGATGGGGTGTCCAGGGAACGTACCCCGAGTCTCAGCAGGCGCCGACGCACGGCTCCTGCCCGGCTGCCCAGGGGACCGGCCGGGCCTGACAGTCCAGCCAGAAGCAGGCCAGGGCAGGCACTGGTCACCCCAAGTGACCCCCGGGAGACAGCCCAGCGGAGGCCACTGTGTGGGTCGCCCCGTCAGGGGCTGCGGCGAGACCTGCAGGCATCTGAGCGTCACCTCGCCCCAGGCTCCTCCCTGAGCCAGAGCGGGGTGCTCACGTGCCTCAGGGTCCCCGCCCTCCGCCACGGTTCTCTTGGAGGACGCCCGGTGAGCTCTCTCCTGACCGCGGCGGCCGGCCGCAGGCCCCGAGTCCCCGAGGGGCGGCCTGCCCAGGCGCTGCGGGCTCTGGCCTGCAGGTGTCCTCCGCTGGGAGAGCGCGGGGCTGCCCGCACGCCGCCGGCAGAGGCTGAAGGAGAAAGGCCTGTCCACGTGGTCGGGGTCACAGGGCAGGTCTAGAGCTGTCTGGGCGATTTGCCCCGGGGGACACGTGTCATTGCCCAAAGGGGTGCTGGGGTCAGTGTGCTTGGCACCCGAGGCTGGAGGCCGGGGCGCTGCTGAGCAGCCTGGGATGTCCGGAGATGCCACAGGGCGTGAGAGAGGGCCAGGCCTGCCCGCCAAGGCTGGGGGAAGCGGGTCCCGGCCCCCCAAGAGCCCACACTGACGGGTGCCACGTTCTGCGGCCAGGTGAGCCCGCTGCGGGCCATGGACCCTCCTGACCGGGAAGGTGCCCCGGTGTGGTCAGCCCCCACCCCCAGCCTGCCCGAGGCAGGGACCAGCCCCAGGTGCCAAGAGGCTGAGCAGCCCCTCCCCGGGCGCCTCCCCTGAGGCCGGTGCTCCCACTCCTCCTCCAAGCCCGCAGCAGGCCGGTGACTAAGCAGGAGGTGGGGCTGAGGCCGTGATTCCGGAAGGAGCTTACCTCATCTCCCGTCGGGTGATGCTGACGGGGTCCCCCTGCTCCCCCACCCCCGGGGAGATCTGAGGAACCGCCAGCAGGGGTGTGGACGGCGCCTGGCCCCTCCCTCCTGCTGCTGGCCAGTCCCGGGCCTTCCCGCCTCGCCAGACAGCGGGGAGTCCGGGGTGCCCGGGAGGTGTCTGGGGTGTCCAGGGGGTTCCCGCCGCGTCTGCAGGGCCCTGTGGCCCCCGTCCCTCCGCCCCTTATTCGGCCCTCACCCCCTCCCCAAGGTGCCAGGGTGTCTGGGCATCGCCCAAGATCTCCCCACCGCTGCCCCGTGCCCCTGGGTGCCCGCGTGGCCTCTCTCGCCCATGAGCGCGGCCCTCGTGCTGAGGGCGGCGGAGACCACCCGGCCTGGCGGGTTTGCTGCCCCCAGAGCTCCAGACGGCCCCCAGAGCGGCCAGCGGGCTGGTGCTCCCCGCAGTCTCGATTACACCCCCACCCGCAGCAACCTCTCAGCCCCCGGCTGCCCCCCGGCCAGGTGTGTCGGAGCAGGGGCGGGGCATCAGGGCCTGAGCTGGCCTCAGCAGGTCAGCCCTGGACCCCCGGAGGCAGGGGCCACGCCACAGCGTCCTCTCTTCCCCTGTCTCATCTTCAGGAAGGACTGAGGCCCAGGGAATGCTGGGTCCATAGTGTGGAGCGGCTGCTGCTCCCTCCCTCTGCGACTCAGCTGTTAACCCACGTGGTGTACCCCAAACCGAAGACACCGCTGGTGTAGACAACATCACGGACTCCACTACAGCCTGCTGATGTGGCCCCACGCGTCACAAAACACACCATCGTACAGACTCGGGAGGCAAAGGCACCCCAGGAATGGAGGGGTGCGGACTGGGCCTCTGCCCTTGCACCCAGCCACCCCAGTATGTCTGTGACAGCCGCCTCCCCGCCCCCGCCCCCAGCCGGAGTTGCCCCGGCCACCTGCACCCTGAAATCCAGCGTCACCCAGGGGAATGGCCCGTGGACATGGGCAGTCGCCGGGAAGGGCAGTGTCCGCTGAGAAGCAAACCGGCGGGCACAAACGCAGCGGGAGGGTCTCTGAGCCGGGCCCGGGGTCCTGGCGGCGGGGCGTGGGGCTCCGTGGGCGGCGGGAGCCTCAGGCGGGGCCCCAGCTGCCGTGTTGAGACGAGCTTCTCTCTCCCAGGGAGCCGGTGCCGGAGGCCCGGGTCAGGGAAACAGCCCACGTCGCTCCAGGCCGGCGGACGGGGCGCCTGACTCGCAGCCCGGAGACACCTCCACAGCAGCACACTGGCGTGTGCACCACGCCGACCACGCAGCCCACAGAGGGTGGCCACGCGCACCCGGCCCGGCCCAGAGAGCGAGTGGACACCCTGCCCCTGCCCAGCCCTCCCGGGACATCTGTGTGTCAAGGCCCAGGCTTGCAGGAAGCGGGACTTGCCACGTCCCCGACTCACGTGGCCGCTCGGGACAGGCCCTGCCTCCCCTGGGCCGCCTGCAAGTCCACTCCGCACGGCCCTGAGGCAGCCGCCCCGTGACCCCCCGTTCAGAGACGACACGAGGGAGGTAATAACGTCCTTCCACGGAATAAATCTGGTGTCCAGGGATGTCCCGCCTGCTCGCGGAGGCCCAGCGCCCGCGGAGTCGGGAGCGGGGAGGCCTTCGCCGGCCCCCAGGCCCCCGGGCAGCGGCCGTGTGGAACGCCCCCGCCTCCTCGGAGCCGCCGGACGCCAGCGGGAGCTGGGCTGGCCGCGCCCGCCTGCTCGGTGATCTGCCCGTGAAAAATTATTTACGATTTTGTGTTCCCAGTTAAGCCACAGTGTGACAGGCCAGCTATTTACAGGGCAGTCAGAAAACAGTCGTGTTCCCGTTCGGCAGGGCCAGCAGGTGAGCGCTCAGGCTGGTGGTGGAGCCGGAGGAGAAATGCCAGAGCTGTTCTGCTTCCTCCCCACGAGTGAAGAGCGCAGGAAGGAACTCGATAAACTGGTTCCCAGCCTCCCTGATAGCGCCTGTTTTAGAATAATGACACAACTGTCTGTGTTTGCACAAGGAGCCGGAGAGACTGACAGAGGGGTGGAAGGAGAGGCCGACCCCCAAATTAAGGCCTCGGGGTAGAGCGAGGTGTCGAAAGAGCCGGGATGACTGGCAGGAAAGCGTAAGGGCAGAGGAACCCGTCTTCTTAATCCCACGAGCTGAACTTCTCTCAAGTTCAGTGTCCTGGGGAGCTGCAATTGCACGAGGGCCTCCCTCGCCATCGCGGGGCTCCCGGGACCCAGCCCAGCTGCACATGGCCTCCAGGCGGGAGCGGGTCCCCAAAACCGACCCCCCGAGCCCTCGTCCCGGTTAACTGCCCAGCCGCGGCCGGCAGCTGCTGCAGGGGCTGGCGAGAGCGAGCGGGCGAGGGGCGGCCCCTGTCACCTAGACGGTCTGCCGTCCGGCCCTCGGGCTGGGTCCGGGGTGCCCGGAGGAGCTGGAGTGAAGGGGGCGCACGTGGTTCCAGTGGCGGGGGCGCGGGGCACAGGGTGTGGAAGGCCGAGGCGCGGAGGGCTGGGGAGGAAGACGTGGCACCCACACAGTGAAATGACGGCTTGCGTTTGCCACACCGAGGAGGGCCGGGGCCTGCTCAGCAAAATGGCCGGAGGAGAAAGACAAGTGCCGCGCAGAATATGAAGACCCCAAGCGCAGGCACAGATGACTCCTGAACACCCCAGAACTCTGCCTGCACAACTGAGGGGGCCAGACCGTGCCCCGATCAAGCTGGGAAAGGGCAGCCCCAGCTCCCATTCCCAGCAAGAGTGTGGGGTGCAGGGCTCCCCTCCCCCACTCCCCACACAGGGGGTTGGGGCCCCGTGGCCGGGCCTCGTGGTCCTAGTGAAGGGGCGATGAGCCAGCTTCCACGCGTCTGCCACCTCTGGACAGTCGGCGACTGTGGGCACCCAGTCTCACTGGCTTGTCGGGTGCCGCTGGGCTGTGCCAGGTGACCAGGTTCTCCCTCTGGGACACCCCGCCGGTCTCCGAAGGCGGAAAGGCCCGCACCGGGGGATGGGGGTGGGGGTGGGGGAACA
>NW_004567111.1:1060584-1069766 GCF_000260355.1 Condylura cristata | reverse complement strand
TCACCAAGCTTTCGAGTCGGGGGGAGGGTTCTCTCGCCCGGGACGAAACCTTGGTGACCTTGGCCAGCTCCATCTCTGCAGGCCCCGGCGGGCGGCGGGCCTCGCCTTCCTCTCTTAGTGGACACCGAGCGGGCGGTTGTGCCATATGGTTGAGGGGGGCCGGCAGGGTCCCTCCACACTGTGACGGCCAATGAGTTCACTTGACAATGGCGTGAGGCAGTACAAGCTTTATTTTTCTTAAGATTTAATTATGCAAACAAAAGCCGGGGTGCAGAGCACAGGTGCAGGGTGGAGAGGACTCCCCAGAGACGGAGCGGGGAGCAGAACAGGTGCATCCCCTGAAATCCACTGCTGAGGGGGGCAGCGGGGAGACAGGAGAGGCCTGCTGCGCCCAGGAGTTTCCTCCCCGGCCGGGGATCGAACTCGAGATGCAGCGGCTGTGGGCAGCTTCACAGCGCTGTCCAGTGGCCACTGTCCAGAGGACAGCCAGACCCGCTTTGCCTGCGTGGGAACCCCCGTTCCCGGTGTTTGAACCCTCTAGGCCTCCCTCCCTCCTTTTCCCTTGCCATAATCTTGCCCAGCTTAACTAGGAAAAGATGAACTGTCTCGGCACATTTGACTACGCTCATCTTACCCTTCTGCTGGGCTAAAGGCTGAACCCTGTGCCCCCCCCCCCAGGCAGTGAAACCAGGGACCGGTGTGACGGGGCCGGGGTGGGCTGGGGGGTGCGCCTGCTGTGCGGGGATCCCCTGCCCCTTCCCCCCACACACAAGGAGTGCACACAGCACGCGGTCTCTGCAGCCCCCAGGCCCTGTCCAGACACCCAGCCTGGTGCCCCGCGACGTCCGGCTCTGTGGAAACAGGCGGCTGTTTAGCTGCTGCCGGAGCTGCGGGGCTCAGCCACAGCAGCGCCTCTGACCCCGGCTCCTCTGTCCTCTTGGGATGGCTCCCTGGCTCCGACCCTCCCACCACCTGCTGGCGAGCAGGTCACCGCTGCAGGCCCCGCTCAGCTCTGTCCCCCGCGAGTTCTGCTAGCGTCCAGAAGAGGCCGATGTCCGCACTGCGCCCTTATCTGCAGCGCAAGGAACCCCAAGGTGGCCAGAGCAATTTCCCCTTCGTGTCCTCTGAGGGCCCCGTCGCTGGCGGGGGACAGTTCTCTCCCTGGCAGGCTCTCGCCTGCTTGACCCGCAGGCCCGTCCAGCAGGCCCCTGCCCGATGGACGTGGGCGGCTGTGTGTGGACGCGGTCACCGCCACAGCCTCTTCCAGCCTCCGTCCAAGAAGCGGCTGCCTGGACCACTCAAGCTGGCTGTCCTCTCGCTTTGGAACTGAAGCACTCAGCGTTCCCCTCCTCCTCCTTTCTCTTCTCAGAAGGAAAACGGTCTTAGGCAGTTTCAGGGAGGAATGGCGACTGGTGGCCTTTGTCAATGCGCACGCCCGTCCAGAGCTCAGGTCTGTGTGTCGCCGTGTCTAGCAGAGTATTTTCCGCCAAGTGTGACCTCCAGCCGAAGGCGGCTTTCGCTAAGTCGGCTGCCCGCCTCTGCCGAGGCGCCTGGCTTTGGGCTCTGGCCCCTGCGAGGAGGTGGGTGGAGGAGATGGTGCCCCACACAGCTCCCCCGCCTGGAGATGGCGGGGGTCCCTCTAGACATCAGGGGATGTCCCGCCCAGGCTCTCCGGAAAGGACTGTTGAGCATGCTAACTGGCAGGAGTTGCTGAAGGCAAAGTCTGTGATCAGCTATACAAAGAAACACGATAAGCAGCTCAGCACCATTAACCTATTGACTTTTCAGCTCATTTTAAAGCAGCCACTCTCCTGCCCGCCTCTGTGTGAACAGAAACTTCAATACCCCTTGCTCCAAGGACGCTTATTGAGAGCCGGCTTGAGGAGCTCCCACCTGCTGTGCCCTCCTGTGGGAGTCCCCAGCCTGGGGCTTTCGGGCATCCTGAGCTCCCTGCAACCAAGGGCGATCATTCTAGAAGTGTGTGCTTGCTTATCTTATCCCTGAACGTCGTGGGAGCAGGGGATGAGGACACCAGAGCAACGTGCTCTCCGAACTCAGGGCTGTGGCGAGGACGCTCCGTGTTTCATCAGACCTGTGTTTGCTGATGCCTGAGTCACCTGCCAGGCGTTGCTCGTCTGGTTTGCTTACAGTAGCTATCTTTCTGAAAGTGTTCTTTAGACCATATGCTGCTGGGAAGAGATGACACGGCCCCAGTATCAAGTTGGTGTTAGCGCTCACTGCCCACCCCAGACAGGACGGTAAGTATTCACGTCACTGTCTACAGTAGTTCATCACCCTGCTCTCGCTGGTTTTTTGGTTCGTCCGGGAAATTCAATCGCTCCCGGGCTGGGCTGTGTGGGGCTTTCCGGCTGGTCTCCCCTGCGGGAACTCAGTTCCTGATGTGCTTCCCCGGGCTCCCCCAGCCCCCCCGGACGTCAGCCTTTTGGCTGGTTCAGGATCCAAGTCACCCTACAGCAGCTCCTCTGCAGGCGGTGGACGCGTGGGGACGGTCCCCCTCGAGGTCTAGACACAGGAGTGCCCGGCTTCTCCATGTGCACCGCCAGGCGAGATGGCTATTGTAATGTCGCTCACCCTGCGACTTCCACCGGCCCATTCCGCTGTCCTGGCACAGGAGTCCAGACTCGGCAGCAATTTTAGAAAGCAATTTAGGGATGACTTTCAGCGGGTCCTTTCTCAAAAAAAAAAAAAAAACTCCTTTCAAAAAGCAGAAGGAGATTCCTAGGATGGCAATGTTGCCTTCTGATCTGCTTTATAAGAAAATGGTAGTTACCTTTATTTCTCCCTGAATGAACACGCACACACACATAAGCACGCATGCAGCATGCAGGTGTGCACACAAGCACACGCATATTTAAGTGCACACCCGTCACCCCCCCGGTGCCGTGGGGACCCGCCTTCCCGGAGCATCCCGGTCAGGAGGTCCGGAGTGGGCGGGACCCACAGCAGCACCTGCAGCTGTCGGCACGTATCCGTGAGGCTGCACTCCGGTGGCGCATGCTGTCCCAGACAGAGCATGTACAGACAAATATTCAAATGCATCCCCACGCACATGTCCTTTCCTTTCAATCATTCAGAATAAAATACGCTTGAAGTAAAGTCACCTTAATAGTAAAAACTCAAATTGAAAAATGGCAGAGTTAATAATCTGACTCCTCGCTCTCCAAAACAGTGGTGTCCTTTCAGCAAATGTGCCTGTTTCAGTGGCCAGAGATAATTTCTGAGTGCCTATTACCCACCTGAGCATGCACATTTTAAACACCTTGCTCCATTAAAGCCATTCCATCCCATCCACGCTTGCAGCGATTGGCTTGTAAGATGAGATTTGTGTTGCTGCCCTCTCCGGCAGCCCTCGAGGGGACCGAGGCGGCTCCTTGCCTTTCATGCCAGATTGAGCCCGCTATACCCGCATTAAATGCAGATTAACATCTTGTCTCTGAGAAACTTGCACTGAGCAGAACGGCCAGAGTTTCATTAAACCATAAATCAATACACACGAATGAAAAAGAACTAGGCAAACCGCCTGATGTCCCCGCGGGGGGAAACCGGCCCACGCCCCTCAGGCAGCGTGGACTGTCCGAGCGGACAGCGAGCCATGGAAATGAACAAGATGGACTTTTCCAGGCCTGCAAATCTCCATTGTAGCTGGCGATTCCAGGTGGACCTAGGAAGCGTGGCCTGACTGCCGAGGTCCCCCAGCCGCTTGGGCGGGCGGCGCCTGAGACTGGACTGCAAACCCCCAGCAGAACTGGGTCCCCCAGGGGCCCCCTCCCGGCAAGTTGGAAGCCTGCTGAGCACTGCGGGCCACGTGGGCAGCGGGCTGCCTGAGAGCGGTCAGGTGGGTCTGGTCATCATTTCCTCGCATAAACTCCGTTGGCACCAGGCGAGGTCCGGTCCCCACTCTCCTCCGTATGAGAGAGGGGGCCCAGTGGACCCCCAGGACATGCAGTGGCAAGTGGCCGGAGACGGGTGCAGAGCAGGACCAGAAGCTGCCATTTCTGCCAGAAGAGCAGCCGCATACGGGTGCGGTCAGGGGGAGGCAACAAGGTGACAGTAACCTCAAGGCGCGGCTCGGGCCCCGCCCCCCGGCTCTGGGTCCCCCGGCTCTGGGTCCCCCGGCTCTGGCCCGCGCCCGCTGGGGCCTGCTCTTCCTCCAAGCACGGTGACTCTTGGACGCGAATGCAGCCGACGCTTCTGGATCCCCAACAGGTTGGCGTTGCTCTTAGTTCTTATTTACCTACGAATCAAATGATTTTCCTTTTAATCGCGTCAATGAAACATTTGAGAAGTCAATGGAATACTCATGGGAGAGCAGTTGGGGTAACTACTGGGGGTTTCACTGTAGCCACGGCACAGTCGCACAGGACGGGGCCTGACCACCGCCGAGTCAGCCTCCCCGGGTGACCAGTGTCTCGCCCACGGCTGCGCAAGTGTCTCCCTCCAGGCCCAGGACCCGCACGGGGCAGGGCTGAGAGCAGGGAAGCGTCCTCAAAGTCTCTGCTGCACACGCCCCTCCAAGTTTCCTGTCCCCTGGCCGCCCCCTCCCCCGTTCCCCAGCCTCTCCCCCCCTCCCCACCAGCTTCTCCTCCCTGCCCAGCCCCAGGGGCACCCTTTCCCTGGGGCCACCCTGTTACAAGCCCACTGTTCACGCAGGACTTGGGGTGACTCCTCCTACTGGCTCATGCACCCCTGGGAGATTTTAATCCCTAATCCTAAGGGAATTGGGGCTGCTTCCTGCTGGCCGGGGTCATTGCCCCTCGGTCCCCGACGGGTGACCCTCCCTCCCTGCCTGTGGTGGCCGGAGCAGCAGTGGCCGAGCCGCCTGGAGCCTCGCGGACCTCAGCTCACCGTGAATCGTTGCAACCGGGACCTAAGATTTGTCACCAGGTTGAACAGACAGGATCGAGCCTGAGGCAAAGCCCGCACCCCAGGCCCAGGCGGGGCTGCAGCCTAGTCCTGGCGGCCCCCACGGCCACGTTGCCCCATTATCATCCCCACTGCTAACGGGATGGGGCTTCCCCTGGGTTGGCAGCCCTTGAGGCTGCTGTGCAGCAAACTGGCGGTGTCGGTTCGCCCACCCCTCACGGCCTGGCTGGCCGGGCGGCCACTCACTTGTGACCTGGAGGCCGGGAGCTGGCCGGTGCAAGAACTGCTGCTTCGCTGGCGAAACCGGCCCCCCAGACGAACGGCGCTGAGGGGAGCCAACCGAGTCTGGCCTCCCAGAGACCCGCCTCCAAGCCCCTGAGAGCGTTGCCCCCGAGAAGCCCCCAGAGTGCTCCCGCGCACCAAGGCCGCTCATCCATCCTTTGCGCCTGCCCAAAGTGCAGGAGTAGTGCTCCCGCCGTCCCGAAGGTAGGAAGCCTCTCCTGCTCGCGATTTTGAAAGGCCTTTTTCCTTTCACAGCATACCTAGCAGGAAGCGGTAAGTTTACTTTCACTTCTGGTCCTCTTGTGAGGGCTTGGGGCCCGGTAGACACGGATCCTTGCAGAGAGCACGTTGGCTCCCGCCGGGTCTCAGCCGAGTTCTTCCAGGCGCGCTCCGCTCCGGCCAGAGCTGCGAGTGACTCTGCTTAGCAGACAGACGGACTTCACATGCTCGGTCGCTCTGGCCCGAGGCACCAAAGCCAATGTCAGAAATCGGCTCTTAGCAAAATAGTGCTTTGCAGTACTCTCTGCCAACGTTTTCAGCGCGTAGAACATTCCACCCACAGTGTAAGGATGAGCATCAGGCCCAGAATGAGAAGGGCAACTATCGCTCTCCTGTCTCAGGCCCTGTCCCACGCCACGTGTGAATCAAGTTCACCTGACCCCCCACAAAGGGAACTGGCTTGTTTTCCTTATCTGTGGGTTTCTAAGATTGTACCAGTAATAATGACCTTTGCATTCGTTTGCGACTAATTTTATGTAGAAACGGGAGGCTGTGTCCAGACAGACCGGCCACACCGCCGAAATAAATTGCGCTGGGCGGAGCTGCCTCCCTGCAGGTCTGGCTTCATCTCTCAAAGCATAAATAAGAACGGCACGCACCGCTTGAAATGGGCGACATCGACAGGGATGTGGCACCTGTGTGCCTTCAAAGCCAGCTTTGCTGCGTCAGGAAGGCACCAGGCCTGCTGGGCAAAGCCGGGGCCTCCAGGGAAAATGAAGGCCCAGCGGCCATCTAGGCTAAGGAGCTGGAGACCCTTTCAGCAAACAAGGTAAACTCAAGGGGCCTCCCCAGGGGCGCAGGGGTGAGCCTCAGCTCCGTGAAGCTATGTGCAGTGTGGGTTTGATCCCGGCCAGGGAGGGACCCCAGGGCGCGGCAGACCTCTCCTGTCTTCCCGCTGCTCCCCTCAGCAGTGGGTTCAGGGGACCCTACTGTTCTGCTCCCACTCTGTCTCTGGGGAGTCCTCGCACCCCCCACCACTTGCCTGCACCCCAGCTCTTGTGTGCATCAGTAAATACATCTTCTTTAAAAATTAGAAAATTTCCAGGAGTGTTTCCAAAAATCCAAACCCCATCCTCTCATCTCCTCCTCATTCTCAGCTGCAAACGTTGAAAGCACCCTCGACCTGGCCAGAGCCTCTGTCCCCGCCAGGCGTTCCTTCAGAGAAAAGCCGAAAAGGCTGGAATTCTTGGCTCCAAGCGTATAGGTCTCTCGGAGGCAGGTTTGGAGAGGTGGCCAGGGTGCGGCCCAGACCAGAACCACAGGGGGCTCAGGTCAAAGGCGCCTGGCGGATGCCCCCACCCTCCCAGCCCGAGGGGGACTCTCGCCAAGCGGAGCGCGTGAGAAGTGGGGCTGCTGCCTGCATTAGGGGTTATGCATTATTAAAAGGCATCTCATTAGGATGGAAATTATGACCTTGTCACTAGCTCTATAAATGTCAAGAAATACCACTTTAAAAGAATATATTGTCTCCATTAGAAAAAGAAAGCTCTTTGCTTAAAATAAAAAAAAGAAAACTTGCTTTGTTTCCACTGAAACCCTTTTATAAAAAGATTTGTAATGAGCCATGACCAGTTCATAAAGCTGCTTACACCACAGCCCTTACACACACACAATTCAAGGCGATATTGGGGCGTCGTCTGTGTGCCAACTCCCACAGATGATCTGACAACCCAACACATTCTGAGTGGTATTAAAGAAAGACCACGTTATCTAAACAAAATGCTCTCCTTTCTCATACAGAGAGATGCTCCCAAGCCTTTACCATTTGCATGAATTTTATTGTATTGCAGTAATACCTACATTATTTCTAAATTTAATTTCCTAAAATAGATCATAACTTCCACTTTAGGAATAATGCTGACATGTTGATAAATTTTGATAAACTGTCCGTAAAATTCTGGATTTTATGTGCTAGCCCCATCATTTCCATGAACTCTCTTTTAAAACCTAATGGATGAATAAGCTGAATACTCCACAACCTATGAAACATGAATAAAAGGTACTTTTCATTGCATTCTAAATCCCCCCAAATAGTGCCGTGTATCGGGGTGGTATCTGGAGTCTCCCCTGAAAGCTCATGTGGGCCCTGATGGCTGCTCTCACGACTTGCTCAACAGCAGTGCCCTAGGGAGTCTTAGCCACACTTAACCCACGCGTGTGTCTCCCCAAAAGGATGGTCGACGGCACCTGTGATCTCCTGTCCCTGGACTGTCCCTTGGCTGAGCTCGGCTGCTGGAGCAAAATACCACAGACTGGGAACATGTCCTGGGGCTGAGGGCAGAGATCAGTGCCATATGGCTGGATTCTGGGGTGTGCACGGCCGACTTCCAGAATCTTCACGTGGCACAGGCGAGAGGAGGCAAGGTCTCCCCGGCTCTCAGAGTGGCGTGGATCCTGTCATGGTGCCTCCCTGTGGTCCGGGACCCCCCAGACCCCACCTCCTGATAGTGCACATGGGGGGGGGGACTTCAGCATGTGGTTTCCGGGGGACACAAACCCTCAGTCCCTCCCTTCCCTGACTGGCTGCCGAGACTTGCCAGGACGCCAGGCCTGTCTGCGCTGTGCGTCTCTCACGGGGAATTGATGCCCAAGCCGGGCCTGCATCTGCAGGCTCCGTGGCAGTGGGGAGCCCGGCCCCTGCTGAGCCAGGACCCCTCGCAGGAGGTTCTCGCTGGGTCACTTAGCGGCACCCAGGGGATTCGGCAGCCAGTTGTGTTTAGTTCTCAAAGGGCCGCCCCAGGCAGGAGCAGCGACGCGAACATGAGCTGGGCTTAGGCCGCCCCCACTCCCTGACTGGGGGCCTCGGGGGCCAGGGGCGAGGAGCCCAGGAAGGCTCTGGTGGCTCTGTTGATGCTGAGCTGGAGGCCCGCTGGTGTCGGCTGGAGGGTAAATGTGTAACTGATTGCACACGGCAGCAGCCGTGTTTGGGAAACGCTGCAGGGCCCTGCAAAGCCAGTGCTGGTGCTCAGCTTGGCCACCTGGTTACAGTGCAGGAGGCTGCGGCCTCTCCGTCAGGACCACAGTGGGGCCAGTTGACATGGGGGCTCGGGGGGAGAGCTGGTTCCAGCGTGGGGGTGGTGAGCATCTTCCCAGCTGTTGCATCCAAGTGGAGCAACTACTGTTTCCTTTAAATAAGAAAGCATCATGCTGGGAGAAGGCGGCGCTGCTCTCTGGCTTCTTGTCCAGAACGCACAGAAAATAAATGCCCGTTCAGGATGATTTACGCTCATCCTGAAAAGTTTAGGGCAAATAAACCCCAGCCCAACGGCGGGTGTGAAGACACAGTCGTCGGCCCATCTCTGCGTGACTCTTGTCAACTCGTGGACAAATGGCCCGGGCCGAGCTTGCGTGTCGTAAGATTTGTCTTCGGCCGTCTAATCTGGAAGCCGTGGAGCTGGGTTTGTGTGATTACAGAATGTATTTCATTTGCACAAACAGACACTTCTGTCAATAGGCTACGGGTCTTTTATCTCCTCAAAGAGGTCAAGTGTTAAGGCAGAAACATCTTTCAAAGGAAATGTGATAAAAGTTATGTCAAATCCCAGGCAGTGATCTCTTCCAGAACAAAGTACCCCATTTTCCCTCTTCAAAGCGTCCTAACAAGTAGGTATTAGACTTCATCTTAATGTTTAACACACAAATTTATTCCTCAAACCGCCGCTTTGAACGTGAAGGCTGTGAAGTCCCAGACGTCACTGCGCTTCTCCCCGGGCTCGGGCTCGGCCCGCCGCGCCCTG
>NW_004567111.1:1047936-1060141 GCF_000260355.1 Condylura cristata | reverse complement strand
TTCTGTCCCCTCCCCAGGCTCGCGAAGCGGAGCCAGCCAGCTAGTGCCCCCAAGTCCTGAGTGACCGGTGGCCAGCGGGCCCCCCAGAAAGGCGAGCGCTGGCACGGGGCCCACGTACCCAGGGCCGTTTCCTGACGGCTCCCCAGCCTGCTACCTGTCACGGCCGACGCTTTGTTCTTCAAAGTTCGCTCGTTTTGGAACATCAAGAGCCACGTCAACCTTTTCTTTACTTCAGCCCTGCCCTTGTGTTCAGGGCAGCTCAGCCTGAAAGACACAAAACATCTGGAGCTGAGAGAGCCTTGCCGGGGGGCGGTGTTGACAGCTGAGAGCTACGCGCTGCCACCCGCCTCTGCCCGTCAAAGCCCACGCCGCCTTTGAAGGCGCAGGGGCCCGTGCGGCCACGCTGGTGCGGCCAGGGGCCTCGGAAAGCCCCCTCGGGGGACAGGGCAGCCCCTCGGCCTCGGCAGGCTCCCCAGCCACAGGCGTGGGGGGCAACGTCCCGTGTGTTCACTGAGGACCCAGGGTCCAGCAGGCCAAAGCCGGCGGGCGGGGAGCGAAGCCAGGAGAGGCGCTCGCTCTGCACCCCCCAGGCCTGCTGGACGGAGAGGTGGTCTGGCCCCTGCCCCCCGCTTCGCTGCTGGGGAGGGAAGGGGCGCAGCGGGTGGGCACGGGCACACTCGGGATCCTCAAACAGGAAAGAGGGCAAGTCACAGGGACAGAGGGTGTCCGGTGGCTCGCTGGTGAGGGCAGCGGGAGGGCCGGGCAGCTGGAGAGGACCAGCGTCGCCGTCCCCAGGCCTTCCAGGAAGCTCCGCCGTGAGCCCGGGGCCAGGGCGACCCCTCAGAGTCGGGCCCACAGGCCCCTGAGGAATCGAAGGTGTCGCCTTACGCCCCGGAGTCTGGGGTGACACAGGGGGCAGGGGCAGAGGGACACCGTGTCCCCGAGGGGCTGGCGGCTGCGTGAGTCCTCGCGGAGGGGCTTCCAGGCCCGCTAGGCAGGGGCGGCAAAGCCCGCCCCGCAGGGAGGCAGTGGCCAGCGGCCAGAGAGGCCAAGAGCGAACAGCAGGACTGGGGGCTCAAGCCAGCGCTCCCCAGGGGAGCCCAGGAGGGACACTAGACCGCACCCCAGCGTCACCACCCACCACCACCAGCTCCAGGCTGACGCCGCCGTTGTCCACACCCAGACAGCCCCTGCCTGTGTCCACCAGCCCAGCCCGCCTCGCCCGTGTGCTCACAGCTGCCGAGGGCGTCCGCGGCCCCGTGCCTGGCGGCCTTGAGGGAGAGCTGTGGGCGCTGGCCTCAGAGCCCGGCACCTCCTGCGTGCCCGAAGAGCGGCTTTGCCCTCGATGACGCCCCAGGGCGGCCCGCAGAGCTCCCCCGGGGCTGGAACAGCCTTGCGGCGAGACGAGGGACATCTAGACCGCGGATGGCCGCCAGTCGCGGGAGGCGACACAGGTGTCTCATGGAGGCAGAAGGGACGTGGCAGTCACACGCGCTCGGGCGGAGACCCAGCCCCGGCCCCGGGGTGTCGGCCCCCGCCCCTGGAGTCGGGCTGTCCTGGCCTGCTGTGTGCCTGTGTCCCGTGGGCAGCGGTGCGGTTTGCCGCCGTGACAGACGTGGCAGAGGCTTGGTCGGACAGAGATTCGTTTTTCTCACGGCTCTGGGCCACCAGTCCAAGATGGAGGTGGCGGCTGCGGTCCGCGGCTCCCGTGGCCCGTGGTGGCGTCACGGCGTCTCTTCCCCACGCTCACGGATCCCGGTGTCTCCCGCTCTGGAGACGCCGGCCCTGCTGGCTCAGGGCTCCAGCCGCTGTGCCCATTTTAGACAGCGATCCCCAAGTGCAGTGGTATTCTTAGCTGCTGGGAGCTGGGGTGTCAGCGGAAGAACTGGGAGGCAGGACACAGTTTGGCCCATCACACCCTGCCCACGACTAGTAGATTCAGTTGCCCTTGAACTCGATCCAGCAGTGCAGTGGGAGTGCAAAATCCTAGATTTGCCCGTCCTGCCTCGGGCTTTTACCAGCTCTCTCCCACCACGGATTCAACACCAGCTTTTCAGGGGCCTCCCACGGCAGTTTCCGAAGCCACCACTTCCATTTCACAGAAACGACGACTCCCCTGCCGGATTCGGACCCCGAATCCGGGGACGCGCCTTCAGCTAATTAAGTCATGCAAGGACAGTCGGAGGCAGGAGCAAACCGGGGCCCCCCGTAACTGGCGCTCGGTGAGCTTGCGATGGATGCGAGCCCCGGAGCCCGAGAGGGCAGCGGAGGTGTGCTGTGGGGCCCGAGCTGAGCCGTGTGCAGCAGCGGGAGCAGCTGCAGGGGTGACTTGGAGCCTTCACAGCAACAGGATCCCGGAGCTGGGCTGGATCACCCGGCTTCGCTCCCTGGGCAACTCAAATTTCTCTACCGGGTTTGTAAACTTCTTTTTAATTCTATTCTTTAAATCCGCGACAGGGGTCACCTCACATCTGCTGGGTTCCTGCCAGTGAAGGGACATCAGTGCTCCTTTTGAGGTCCCAGCCAGGGAAAGGTGCTTTTGTTGTTGTTGTTGTTAAGCCCCAGGAACTTCATTATTCCTCTAAATATAGCTTACATTTTACCCTTTTTCAAGCACTCAGAGACATTGTTCACAATACTGTCTAACCGCCCCATCCTTTCTCTCAAGCTTCCACTTTCCATCCTGCCCCTTCCCACTGGACACATCCTGGGGTCAGGGCTCTCCAGCACTGCACGGCCTCCCGGGTCCGTGAACGGACTCCCTGCCTTCCTCTTTCCACTTCTACTGTGACCGTGGCTTGCTCTCGGGAAAATACTCAGAGCCTTTTGCATCAACAGCTAATGTAAAACAGGGGGTCCCATCCCGGGTTCGTACTTTAGAAAAGGTAAAGAAAAAGCCCACTTGATCAGTTTCCTCCTCGAGTCTCAACTAACAGATGTGTGCTCCCTGCTCAGCCACCTACCAGCGCTTCTTGTCTGCTGGAGTTGGGCCTTGAGTTGTGTGCCCCAAATTTCTTAGTGCTGTGCTTTAACCCGCTGTGCCACCAGGGAGGGCCCACGTGGGCCCCAAATTTCAACCTTTCACTGACAACTGTCATGACACTGGCTATGTCTCAGCACCACCACTCAGTTATTTGATTAGGTCAGCTGGCGGGGAAAACAAATAATTGGACTTAGATGGGAATGTTGCACCCATTAAAGCGTATGGACAGTGGCATCACCCGACAATCTACGCTGCTGACGATTCCCCCAGGCTGCCCTAGGGTCAGCTGTGCCATCTCAGAGACTCCAGACTGGCCAAATCAAGAGCAACAAAGGAAACGGATTGTCATCCTCCAGCCCTCCTTCCCTCTCATAAGTTTAACTGATCAGAAACCCTTGCTCATCCTTGTTCATCCTGCCTGCAAAGCGCAGCCTGAATACAGCACTTCCCCAGGTTTTCAGCCTTGCCCTCGCCCCAACCGTCATCACACTGCCACGGATAAACACTTAGGTGCTTGTCATTCGACCAGACCGACAACTCCTGCACCCACCACGATGAGTCGCGACTTCCACCTGTCTCCTGCCCTTTCTCTGGTGGCTCATCCCACAGCAGTTTGCTGGCTGTTCGTCAAGCAGGCCACGCATCGGCTCACGCTGAAGACTGCAGTGGCCGCGCCTGCTGTAAGTGACCTGTCAGAAGTGCACAACCCCAGCAGCCCGGGTGCTGGTGAGGATGCAGGGCGGCGGGAACTCCCTCTCCTTCTGGCTGGGCTGCAGGATGCGGGCCTCGGCGGGAGATGGCGTGGCTGTTTCGGACGAAACTGTGAACATTCGCTTCCATACAGCCCAGCAGTTGTCTTTTTTGGTATTGACCCAAAGGAGCTGAAAGCTTCTGTCTTCACAGGAAGCAGCACAAAGATGTTGACAGCAGCTTCATGATGGCCAAACTTGGAAGTGACCGAGCTGTCCTTCAGGAGGCGCATGGAAAACTGAAGTAAATCCAGACAACGGAATTATTCACTGTTAAAAAAGAAGAAGCTGGCCCTCCCTGGTGGCGCAGCGGGTTAAAGCACAGCACTGAGAAGCTAAAGCCACTAAAGCATGAGTTTGATCCCCGCCTGCCCCGAAGGTGACCACATGGCGCGGCAGACCTCTCCTGACCCGCCCGCTGCTCCCCTCAGCAGTGGACTTCGTCGATCTGCCTGTTCTGCTCCCCACTTTGTCTCTGGTGAAGCCTCTCACCGCCCCTGAGTTCTCTGGCCTGTACCCCAGTTCTGTATGCACAAATAAATAAATTTAAAAAAAAAAAAAAGAAGAAGAAGCTACTAAGTCATGGGGGGGAAAAACAACAGCAAAACACACACACACAGTGCGAAGGACCCTGTACGTCTCTCCATGAAAGTAGCCAGGCTGCGGTGGATGGATGGACGTGACACGGGGACACTCCACCTACGTGACCCGCTGGGAAAGGCAAGACCATGGAGGCAGTAAGGAGATGCGTGGCTACAGGGGCTGGGACTGTGGGGCCAGAGCACAGAGGCCTTTCGGGACAGTGAAAATACTCACGACGGCTCTGCGGTAGGCTGACGTCACTGCTGACGTCACTGCCCAGCCCAGGGAACACACGGGACATCTGTGAACTAGATCCTGGCTGGTGATGAGGTGTCTGCGTGGTTCCTCTGCGTGATGTGGAGCATGCCGGGCGGGGGTGAGGGGCGTGAGGGGCAAAGGGGAATCCCTGTGCTTGCCCTCAATTTTGATGTGAACATGTGACTGTTCTAAAAATAAATAGTCAAAGAAGAAAGGAGGAGGGGGAGGTGGAGGAGGTGAAAGAGCAGGGGAAGGGGAGGGGAGGGGAGGAGGGGGAGGAAGCGCGCACCTTTCTCTGCAAGTTCTTTACTTCAAAAGCCATGGCCTAGGTAAGTCACTAAATCCTTCCCCTCCTCTGCTGACCCCAGGCTAAGGACACTCTTTGGGACAAGATGGCCGGACACTGCACAATTTTGCAATGTATAAATAGCTTATTTTTATGACATAGTTGGCCAGAAAATGAATTTCATTTAGAGCTCCCCGTTTCCTGATAGACACGGCTGGGGGCAGCTCTTCCCTGGCGCTCGGCGATGTGAGGAATAATTTACCAGACATGAGACGATGATTTTTCTATTTCACTCTTTCTCTCTCAAATAACTTTATTTTCCAGCTCCTGATGCAATGAGCGTCTTGTACATTACTCATCCACACAGTAACCCTCAAGGATGAGGACGCTGGCTCCATTTTCTCTTACCTTGGAACTCTCTTCTAAAGCCAACAGAGGACTGAGTGGAGACCAGCCTCAGAGTGGCCACTGCAACGGCCCCTGCAACGTCTCTATTATACAGAAAGTGAGATACAGAACAAAGGCGCAGCCACAACCACCCCCTGACGATTAGCTGCCCCACCCCAAGGTCTGGGACCCATAAGTCCCCGGCCCACAGCACACAGACTAGAGCTTGGCTGGGGGCAGCTGCCCCCCACCGCCCCCTGGGGCTGGGCATTTACAGTAACTCGCAGCTGCACGCTCTTGAGTGTATAGCCATATGTTTTATTATTCCACCAGATGTAAGTCATAAAACTGTTTTATCTGTTTTGTGGTTTGCTTAGTACTAATAAAATAAATCCCAAATACCTAACTCTGGCTGTTCCGATAATGGGGCTCTTCAGCAAATACAGCTTGGCTGTCTGGCACATCCAGAAAGTCCTGGAGCCCAGGTATCCCTGGGAAGAGCTGGTCCTGCTACCACTTCCCAAAGAAACTTGCAGCTTGAATGAACTGTGTGGTCCATGCAAAGACTTGTTTTTCTATTGATTTCTAGGCTGATGGACCGTGACCTTCACTGACAGTTCATTTTGGCTTTCTTCAGACTGAAAAGGAAATAGCACTGAGTCTTCTCTGCCTCGGAGCCTACATTATTGATATTCTTTAATCATTATGTTGGAACATAAAGCTTCGGATATTGCAATTATTGTGTGTCCTACTAGTGAGTAGTTAATGAAACGAAAATAAAGGCGCAGAGCGCCCCCCAGCCCCACCCCCGTGTCTGCTGTCTGCTGTCTGAGCACGGCACTCAGAGCTCAGAGAATTCTCCCCACTCACGCTGGGTTTTGGCAAGAGTTGCACAAAAGAAGACTTTCCACCGTTCTCCCAAGTGAAAGTGGCGTCATTTGCATTTTAACACAACACGAGGATCTCGGAAACGCTGAGGCCATTCACGCAATGATGTCGTCTTTAACTCGCATTTGTCTCTAGACACCGTCTATGGGTTTCAGTCTATGTTTGAGAAAGGAAATATCAGAACAGGATTAGGAACTTTCTCTAGGAGAAACCTTACAAAATGGAGCTCGATTTTTACAATCCTCTGAGATTTCTTGCACTCAATGTTACCCGCCCCCCAGAGGGCGGGCTGCAGCCCTGCCCACCTCGATGGACAGACGCCGAGGAGCCTGGAGTAGCCGTCCGTACACACAAACAGTTCCGAGCCCTTTTTCTGCATCGAGCAGAACAAAAAGGCCAAGTCATCAGGCATGCCAGAGAGACGAAGCCAGCGCTAACTTAGGTCCTGGCGCCCGAGTGACCTGGGCTTTGTCATGTGGCTGCCCCCCCCCCCCGAGAAGCAGTTTTGGGCTGTCTGGGTCCCCTCGCACCTCCCCTCCCGGCCGGCTGTGAGGCCTGAAGGTGCCGTGGATGCCTTCGGGGTGCTGTGTGGGAAGTGATGGATCGCAGCAACTCTCGGGGGTTCACTGCAGGTGCGAGATCCTGGGTACCGGCCTCCCACTCGGGCACAGCAGCCGTGACTTCATCACCCCCAGAACAGACATCAGTGGATGTACCGTCTTACTTCTGGCGCTTGGGGTTCGTTGAAATCCCAGCATAGACTCACCTAGGCTGACCGCCTAGGCAGTGGCTGCTCGGCTCTTGTCTTGCCCTCTAAGGGGCGCGGGGGGGCGGGAGGTGTGCCCGAAAGGCCAACCCCCTCTGGCGGCTTCTTGTCACGCAGCGCTGGGTGGCCGGGCCGGGGGGCAGTGGGTCCGCGGAGGCCCTTTTCCTACGCCGGCCAGCAGCGAGGACCTAAGGGGCCTGTGGAACAGGGTCAGGCTAACAGTACCTGTCCCCCTTTTTACGAGAGAAATCTGGTTACAATGAACTTCAGAAGTTGCTTTGAAGACGGTGGGGGAGGTGTGACATACCGCCAGGACCAAGTCAGCCGGCCGAGGGGCCCGTATTTATGGACAGTTATGGGCATGTGAATTCAGGGCCTCGCTGTGGCCGCTCTTAAGCAGCAGCTGTGACTTTCCCTCTCCCCACCCCATTGTCTGCCGCTCAGGGAAACAGATTAGGGAGCCAGGTTGAGGCTCCGTCTTTGCCCCGGGGACTCCAGGGGAAGCAGGTGCGGCCCAAGATGAAAGGCTCCAGGTTCCTTTGCTCGCTGTCACCTTCTGGCCCCGCAGCTGCGGACAAGGCCCCTCCAGCTCGAGTCAGGAGCTCAGAGCACTGTGCTCCCGGCCCTCCGGCAGCCGGCAAATCCTGCAGGGGGACTCGGCACTGGACGGCCAGGAAACCCCACCTGCTGCAGCTTCGCCGGCGTTTCCAGCACAGAGCCAGGGACGCCTGCTTGCAGCCCGGCCGGCCGCAGCCTCAGCGGCAGATTCTCCCTGCGCCGTGCAGTGCTCACAGACGCTCCCTCTCTCCCGCGCTCGTGACAGTGCCGGGAACATCTGGTCTGGAGTCCTCCTGACCAAGTTTGTTCTCAGCGCCATTAAGTTGAAACAGCTGTCATTTCTCTGCGGCCGCTGGCAGAGAAACGCTCTGAGTGCATCCTGGGCTCCACGTCACTAAGCATCGTCTGGGGAAGCAAACGGAAAAAGAGCTCATTGTCCTTCCTCGGAGAAAGTGGGTCCTCGTCCCCAGAGGTGTCTGTTTTCTTTTCCAAATGCGCAAATGTATTCAGTGTGGCCTGGGAGCTCCACTCCAGCCCCACCGCCTGCGGGGGCACAGCGGGCCTCGGAGACCTTGCAGGCTGCCGGCCTCGCTGTGCGAGTTTCCCCAGGGCCGGCAGTGGCAGCTGCTTAGCCCTGGGCGTCCGGCCTGGGGTGGACAGGTCCTCGGTGAGCGCGCAGGCCCGGGGCCCTGGCCAGTCCCTCTCCAGGAGGGGGACACACGCGGGCGCGTCTGCTGAACTGACAGTGGACACCCTGGTGTCCTAAGTCCCCAGCGAGGCCGGCAAGCAGAGCCCGCTCGGACCGCGCGGCCACCCCCCGGACTCTCCGGCCGCGGCCTGTGCCTGCTCCGGGAAAGAGCCCGCAGCTCGGGCCACTGGGGGTGTCCCGGGTGCTGGGCACCGCGGCCGTGTCCTTTCCCCCAGCCGAGGCAGCCTTTACTGCCCTGACCTCAGTGTTCTCATTACCACTTCCAAAAGGATCAGGCAGCGAGGATATTCATTGTGTCTGGAAACGTGACTTTGAGCCCGCACTTTTTATTATTTATTACAAAAGTTTATTTTTACATCATTTTGTACATTTTTTTTTCCATCTCAATTGTAATCCCTGCGGGTTTCCCATCACCAAGTCACCCGTGTGCCATCACCATAATCCCGTGCATTTCCCTCCCCTTCCTCCACCCCCCAGTTTTTGAGCCTGCACTTTTTAAATGAATTTGCTTTTCAAGAAGTGCTACTCTTCTGTGTTGAGCTGTTTTCAATCTGGACAAGACTTTTTCTTTTAGTCATTAAATTATTCCGCCAAATCCTAGAGGTACAGAGAGGGAGAACGGAGGCGTCCCGGGAGCAGCTCGGTGGGCCCGGGGAGGGCCGCCGTCCAGCTGGACTTCCGGCCTCTCAGCGCCACCTCAGGGTGGGGAGACCGCCGTGGCCGCCGCGGGAGGGAGCCGGCAGGCGCGGCCGAGTCCCGGACGCCCGGGTTTCCGGACATCACAGTGATCCGCGCCGGCCTGCAGAGCGGCAGCTGCCTGGACTCTTCTCGTCAGACGGTGTGAGCTGAGCTCCCAGCTCTCCTTGGCCGGGTGGTTTTCTTGGACTGTGCATGATCTTTATTTGCCTTCCTCTAGGGACAAAGTGACTGGGGTCTCGTTCCTGGTTGGTGGGTTGGTTTGTTTTGTTTTGTTTTGAAGATTATTCATGCACACAAGAACTGGGGTACAAGCCAGAGGTGCGAGTGTGTGAGAACTGGGGTACAAGCCAGAGGTGCAGGTGCATGTGTATGTGTGAGAAGATTTGTCAGAGACCGAGGGGGGAGCAGAACAGGAGGATCTCCTGAAATCCATTGCTGAGGGGAGCAGCGGGAGACAGGAGGGGTCTGCTGTGCCCTGGGGGTCACCCCCTGGCCGGGGATCCCACTCCTCATGCTGCAGTGGCTACAGGTAGCTTCACAGTGCTGCACTTGAACCTGCTGCGCCACCAGGGAGACCGGGTAGTGGGGTTTCTATGCAGCAGATGGTGGAGACACCTGTGTGCTCACCACCGCAGCAGACACAGGGCAGAGACCCGTTTCTCCCGCCTTACTCTGTCACGCCTAGGAGCAGTATCACTCGTCAAAATGTCTTTTCAACCCACTCAAAATTAGCATGCAAATAAAACTTGGTCAGGTGGATATTTTTTAATTTTTTTTTTTTTAATTTTGTAGAGAAAATGAAGTTGGAGGACACTCCCTGGGGGCGCAGCGGGTTAAAGCGCAGCACTGAGAAGCTAAAGCCGCTTCCATATGAGTTCAATTCCCGCCTGCCCCGGAGGTGACCACACGGCGCCGCAGACCTTTCCTGATAGCCCGCTGCTCCCCTCAGCAGTGGACTTCGTCGATCTGCCTGTTCTGCTCCCCGCTCTGTCTCTGATGAAGCCTCTCGCTGCCCCTGAGCCTCTGGCCTGTACCCCAGTTCTGCATGTACAAATAAATAAATCTTAAAAAAAAATGAAGCCGGAGCTTGGCCTGGGGCCCTTACGCAGTGCCTCCTCCAGCTCCGGAGGGTGGACGGGTCCCGCCCTGCAGGCCGCCCTCCCCACGCACCCCACCTCGCCCGCCGACAGCCAGCCGTTGGCATCCTCTTCTAGAATCGATAGACACATTTTTACAGTAAACCTCAACCCTATAATGAGATTCTATACTATTTGGCATCCTGGTTTTTTTTAAAGATTTATTTATTTTTATGCATACAGAGCTGGGGTACAGGCCAGAGACACAGGGGCGGTTGGAGGCTTCACCAGAGACAGAGTGGGGAGCAGAACAAGCAGATCGACGAAGTACACTGCTGAGGGGAGCAGCGGGTGGGTCAGCAGCAGTCTGCTGTGACCTGGGGTCACCTCGGGGCAGGCGGGGATCAACTCGCAGTGAAGTGGCTGCGTCCTGACCCGCTGCGCCAACGGGGAGGGCCCTGCACCCTGCTGTTCAGAAAGGTTTAGCTCTGATCCCAAGTGAGGACTCTCAGTGTCAACATCAGCAGCCCCACCCCGCGCCTGGAACTCAGGTAGCACGGCCGAAGCAGCTTGCTGCGGAAGCCCGGGGAGGCCCTCACCGGCGTGACAAGCAGCTGCGTTCCCTTTCCTGAACTCAGCAGTCGTGGCCAAAGCTGAGATGAGCCAGCTCGCCCCCCGCCTGGGGCGTGCAGGAGCCCCCCCAACCTGGAGCATGTGACTTCAAAGAGCATGCAGAAACACGCTCATGGAGGTGCCATTCACAGGGCTGCACCCACGCCCCCGTGGCCACGGACGGTGCGGGGCACATGCCCACCCACGATGGCACTGGCGCTGGGCTGGGACAGGCCTGCTCCAGGAGCCGGGACTTGAGGGTGCACGCCCCAGCCCACAGTCTCTGTTCCTGGCAGCCCGCCAGCCTGGGGCCCAGCGACACCCGTAAGCGCCCCGCCCCCGCCCCCCTGGGCCGCCCCGAGACTCACGCTCTGATAATGGGGTCTCGGGCCTGAGCCCACCCCCCGCCAGCGGATCTGCCCTCGGCTTGGGGTCCTGCTGCCCCTCTCTCAGTCCTAGGTGCCCTCCCCAGGCCGCTGCTTTGCTGGGGGCAGGAATTCTGTCAAAAGACGCAAGGTGTGGCCGTCCCCCACCAAGGTGCTGGCGCCAGGCAGCCCCTTTGCGGCGTGAGGACGGGGGTACCTGCAGGCAGCCTTCCTGGGAACACACTCTGCAGACCTGCAGCCGAGCCGTACAGAAGAAAATGAAGGTGCCACCGCCCCTCACTTCTCCTCGGGGTAAGGGAAACTGTGGGAAACTCCCGTTGTGTGACGGGTGGTAATAAAGGCTTAGTGATTCAGGAATAATGATTCAAGCCCTGTGTCTGCAGCTATTCGTGATAACAAGAAAGCTGACAAATCCCTGGATTAGGTTAATGTGCGGGACGGACAGGGTCACTCCCCACGCGGTCGGAGGGGTGAGCACAGATCAGCGCTAAACGGAGAAACCCGAGTCACCGCCTGGAGCGGGCGGGAATCACCCCACAAACCAGTCACGCGCAGGGGGAATGTGATGGTGAAATGCAGCTTAGACGCCACTCCCAGCTAGTGGGAATACCCAGGCCCGCGCTTCCCAGACAGCCAGGGCAGCCCAGGCTCAGAGGGCGGCGCTCTGTGTCCCACCTGGTTTTAATCCCACCTGGTTGCGACAGAAGAGAGCTTAGGCCCCGCCTGCAGGACAGGCTTGCAGCTTGATTTAAGAAGAATAACACTAAACCTCTATTTCAAAGCACTGGGCTACGCCCCGGACCGCAAGGCGTTGGGGGCCCGAGGACGAGGCGTCACACGCTGCCAAGGCCCCGGCTCCGCAGAGGGCGGGGGCTTGGGCCAGAGGCTGAGCCGTGCTCTCTGCCACACGTATTCTAACTGGCTCACGTGGAACCTAAAGGTTCCTGAAGAAAGAGGGAATCTTTGCTTTACAGGGTAACCGTCGAAGCGTGTGGGCCCGCATGCGGGGCTGGGGACGGGCCCGGGGCCTCGGACAGCGTCCTCGAGCCCTCACCGCTCCCTCCTCACGGGCTTTTCCTCGCAGCCGGGGACGGGGTCACGGCGGCCAGGTCCCAAGAACAGGGGAGCTGGAGTTCGCAGCTCTCACCTCCCACGACCTGACAGCGGGATAACACCGACAGGAAACCTCTCCGGTCATCCCGAGCAGACGGCTCCGAGGCAGGGCCATGGGCCCTGGCGGGGTCACTCTCGGCCGCCATGGATGAA
>NW_004567111.1:1043720-1045916 GCF_000260355.1 Condylura cristata | reverse complement strand
CTCATATATCACTTTTATTGAAAAAATGAAACCCAGGAAAATAAAACAGATGGTCTTTACAGATATACAGCTTTAGACTTTCACGTCCAGAGAGATGCTTCCGGGGCCTCGCTGGGGCCACAGGGGTTAAGTCTCAGCACTGGGAAGCTGTCCCCAGCCAGGGAGTGATCCCCAGGGCGCGGCAGACCCCTCCTGTCCCCTGCTGTCCCCTCAGCAGTGGACCTCACTGGATCCACCTGTCGTGGGCTCCCCGCTCTGTCTCTGGGGAGTCCTCTCACCCCCTGCACCTCTACCTTGTATGCATACATAAATAAATCTTTCGAAGAAAGAGAGAGAGTGCCTTCTCATCGTTGCAAAATAATTTGTATTACCAACCTAAGCTGATACAAAGCCAACAAACGCAAGGAAAATTCGCGTGCATGTATTTAGTCTGTAACTGTCTCATCTGACTGCAGGTAAATGTGTGATGTCCATGTGTTTTTATTGGACAGAGCTTGGTGTTCAAATGTGCCATTTCTGTGGACTCAAAGCGAGTCCCCTTCCTCCACGGCCACTGTTGGTGTCACGGTCCCCGCGCTGAAGCACAGAGCAGGCACGTGCTGGTCCCGGCACCCCGAGCACCCCAAGCACCCCAGCACCTCTGCAGCTCTCCTCTCTGCTGGCAGTGCCCATCTGGGAACGCGAGGGGGGACTGTGCTGGTGAAAATGTGGCCTCGGCGTGAAGAGGACAGAGGAGAGGACAAGAGAGTGTGGTGTCCAGTCTGCCACCCCCGGGTGAATGATGAAGGGGGGGAGGACACTAGACAAGACCGTGACAACACCCGAGGCTTCCGCTCCTCGCCCAGACAGACAACCCAGAGGATGGTCTGCTACTGGGTGTGGCCCCCCAAGTTTCCTGGGGAGGTTTCCTCCTCGGGGTTCACATCCTCACCCTCGTCACCATCTCACTGGGCAGGCTGCAGCAAATCCTCACCACCCTCACTAACTGACGCCACGAGACTCGCCTTCCTGCGGATTCCTGCCCACAGATCCCCCCAAACTTCCTGGTAAAGAGCCCCACCCTTCTCATAGTCAGTCATCACTGGTGTGCTCCATTCTTTCATTTCCCATCTGTGAATTCCAGCTCAGGATCATGGCAGCCAGCACCCACCCGGGGAACTAGGGTAAGGAGGGGCCAGCCAAGCAGGTCACCCCTCAACCCAGAGCCGGCTCGCACCCCACACTCACCCGGGGACCAGGGACCGGCTGGCTGGGGGAAACTACACCTGCACATCTCTGCACTTGGAGGAGACCAAGTCCCTGGAGAAAACCCCCAGAGTGGCGGGGAGCAGGGCCACTCGGCTCAGAGGAGCCGGGTGGGGTCAGCAGCACCCGGTGGGGCCGCAGGGCCCTGGCAGCCATGGCTTTGCGGCTGGGGGCCTCTGGGGTGCGTTCCATGCCCATGCGGTGTGGAAAGCCCTGGGCCGTCTCCCCTCCCTCTCCGCCGGCTCACGCAGGCGCCCTCCCCTGGTGAGGGGCTAAGGCAGCGGCGTCCCCAAGTTCTCAGACACCAGCCACCCAGCGGGTGACCCAGCCAGGAAGGACCTGCTTTCCAGACCCCCGATCTCCACGACGCCCCCTCTCGCCCCTCCAGCGGCCTGGCTTCTTTCCGCCCCAGGACTCCGCTGGCTCAGCAGCCCGCGCCCCTCGGCCCGGCCCAGGGAGGGCGGCCCCCTCTGGACCCCGCCGTGACGCCTGTCTTCGGGCCAGGGCCGCGCGAAGCCATCGGGTGTGGTGACCGGACACAGCTCGGCAGCTGGCTCTGGCCTTGGCCGCATTTGGGGGGGGGGGCCAGGGGGGCTGCCCCGGGGGCCACAGCACTGAGCCTTCGGGGCGCTGTGCCGCCCTCTCTATGGCCTAACGGGGGCGCTCTTGTGCCCGAGCGATGCGGGATGATCCCCGCACCTGCCGGAGGTCCGAGCCCTGGTTTAATGCGAGACGCCTGCAGCAGGAAGGGGTGCGGGGCCGCAGAAGGGTGCTGGCCCCTTTCTGCGGGGCTTCTGGGGGGCCCCCAGCCCTCTCAAAAGCTCCTGGCTTTCTCCCCCCTGGGGCACTCACCCACCGGCCCCTGCCCCGCCGGGCCGCACTGTCTTCACACGGAGGTGGGAGGCGAACGCGCGCGGGTCCTTCTCGACGCCGCCGTGTGTGGCCCCCGGC
>NW_004567111.1:1037760-1042650 GCF_000260355.1 Condylura cristata | reverse complement strand
ATGCCGCAGCCACGTCGCAAAGGACGGGCCTGAAGAGGGCAAAGGAGAGGGAGAAGCCACGTCCTTCCCCGTCCGTCCTTGCCCACGCATATTACAACGTGGGGTACATGGTGCGGA
Source organism: Condylura cristata (assembly GCF_000260355.1). Taxonomy (NCBI): domain Eukaryota; kingdom Metazoa; phylum Chordata; class Mammalia; order Eulipotyphla; family Talpidae; genus Condylura; species Condylura cristata. The sequence continues at coordinate 1,042,533 of NW_004567111.1, read as the reverse complement.
GGGCTTGCGCATTCTCTGCCTCAGATGAGACCATAGCCCTCCCTCTCTTTTAAATCTCAGGTAGGAGTTAGGATCTCACGAAAATCACTGATTTCCAGGACAACAGACTTGTTAAAATATCATTGGTGTGCTGGGGGTTTTGCTTGTAGCAAAGTAGCTCCAATGTTATCTTCTTCTCTAACATTCCTTGAAAATATTTGAGATTTATGCATTTTCTCCATAATAAAGCACCACTCTAATGCTGATCGCTTTTCCCCAAGGAAGAAAACTCATTCTTTATAGATCGTGTGTTATATGTGAAAAACAGGCGGTCCTCATAAAACGCTTTAAAGCCCAGGTGAGCGCCACTGTGATTGGCCTCGCCCCTTCGGCTCACTGCTAAAAGGTCTATAAATCTCGCCCTTGTTGCTCCGCGGCCTCTCAAAGCCCGGCTGTGTGATGAGACGCTGGCGGGGGGACGGCGGCCCACGCAGGCGCCCACCGCCCACCCACGCCCCTGCCCAGGCTCCAGGACGAACCGCGTGACGTTAAAGACACATCCATGAGCTGGTGAAGCCAGAAGCGCTAAAAGATCAATCCTTTTTTATTGGCCAAAGCAGACATTAGTGTATCAGTTGAGCGGAGCTCTGCAGAGGATATTGGTAAGTTCTTTCCAGGTGGAAAAGTGGAAAAAGTATTAAAATTCTTCAGTGTCTCCCCAGAGCCTCAAGGAAAAAAAAAATGAATCCTTTAGCAAGACAGACGCACGTCCTGCGAGATCGGGTCTCTGATTTCCTCTCCAGACTCATCTGTCTGACTCTAGCTGCACTGAATTATTTAGGGGGACATGTTCTCATCCCTTTTTCTGAGAGCTCCACTCTCCTGATTTACCACGGGGCCCGAGTTTTATTTCGGACTCCTGGTGCCGTGAGATGCAGCTTCCCGCCAGGAGCCTGCCATTTCCCCGTCTCGGAGGGGGCTGGCCTCCAAGAGTCCTGACCAGGAAGAAAGGCTAGCAAGGGGCACCCTGGCGCCACTACCCGCCCCACACAGAGCAGAGCCCTGGGCACGGGAGGGGACGCACGGCACCATGGATGTGGTCAGCAGACCCACACCAGACCTTAGCAGAAGCAAACCCTGTGTGGCAGGGGACAGCCACTGGCAGCGGGGGAGGGCACCTCCTCCCAGCGGTGGGCACGGAATGCGTGGGGCGGGCGCCACGGGGGGATGGGTAGGCACGCGCCTCCTCGCCGGGCTCCCTTGACCTGTGGTTTGGACCTCGGGTCCACGTGGTTTGGCCTTGAACGTGGGCTTGCGACTCTGGCTGGTCGTAACCTAGTCACGCTTCCTCTCACTCAATCTCCTTTCACATGACTAGACAGAACCACCCTCTGTTGCTTACAGGTGAGAACCCAATAAGGTCCAAGAAAATGGCAGGAGGCCACAGGCCACGGGGAGAAGGGGCGGCCACGCGTGGCCGTGTGTGTCTGGTGTGCTGAGTGTGTGACTGTCCCCTCGTACGTGTGCGAGAGTGGCCGTGTGTGCGCGTGTGTTAGGGAGACCAAGGCAGAGGAGGCCGCTGCAGAGAGGACCAGAAGCAAAGTCACAGCCGTGACAGGACAGGCGAATGCGGCTCGGGCTTGGGGCTGGCTCAGGCTGCGTGCTTTCTCCGGCGCAAAGGAGACCCAGCCAGCCCTTCGCGCCGCGACGCCTGTGTTAGACCCGTCTTCGTCCTTCAGTCTGCCACCAACCTTAACATTTACCCAACGTGCCGTTCATAACAGTGAAAACTGCCGTGAATAGTCTTAATTATTTATGCCTAGAAGAACTAGGGTGCAGGCCAGAGGTGGGGGTGCGAAGACTCCCCAGAGGCACAGTGGGGAGCGGAACAGGCGGATCCACGGAAACCCACCGCTGAGGGAGCAGCGGGTGTGGCTGCGCCCTGGGGGCCACTCCCTGGCCGGCCGCAGTGACAGCCTGAGAGGCTCCTCTGGGCGGCCAGGGAGGCCCTGCTGTGAGCAGTTTAAGAGCCCCGGTAATTCCCTGGCCTTTCTAGAAGGTGTCCGCTGACACGTGATGCATTAACAGGCTAAAAGCAAAATGAGGCCCGTAGGCTCAACTCCCCGAAGTGTTTGCTCAGTCAGAGCGTCTGCAGCGGCTGCAAGGGCTGGGTCTGGAGCCGGGCTGCGAGACACTCAGACAGACAGCGCTCCCGGGGCTGCTCGGCCTGTCCGTCCGGCAGTCGAGGGCGGACTCAGGAAGAGGGACCCCATCGGTGCGAGGGACTGTTAAACAGCATCTGGAGTTTTGCCCAAGAAATATTAACTGAATCCGTGTGTTTGTTTTCGTGAAATATTTATGTCCTGAAAGGTGTGCAGACTCCGGCTTGTTTGCCGAGGGCCGCTTGCTCTGCCGGCTGGTGCTTGCACACACGCACGAGTCCGTTTTTTAATATAAAAGAACAGTATTTTGCACCCGCCAGACCTAGCCGCACCTCAGGCAAGTGGCTTTGGGGTGTCCCGGGCGGCCCCACGCCCGGCGGGGACCCGCCCGCTCCACCACACCTCATGGGACTGCCTTCGTGTGTGCGAGCGGCTGGAAGGAAGAGTTGGGCAGGGGGGGCCCTGCCTGGAACCCGAAAGAACCAGCACATCGTGCTCAGCCACAGCTGGAGAGGCAAGGGGTCCCGGGCAGCTCCCCCAGAATGAGACAGTAGCTGACGGCCCTCATCGTACAGGAGGGAAAGCGCACCCTGTGAGCTGGCCTCAACCGCTGCAGCACCAGCTCCATCCCCGGCCAGGGAGGGGCCCCGGGGCGCAGCGTGCCCCTCCTGTCTCCCCGCTGCCCCCTCAGAGTGGATTTCAGTGGACCCCACCTGATCTGCCCCCCACCCTGTCTCTGGGGAGTCCTCTCACCCCTGCACCTCTGTCCTGTACCCCAGTTCTACATGCATGAATAAATAAATCTTTAAAAAAAAAAAGGGTCATGAGCCCCAGGAGGCCTGCAGCCCTCCCGGCCCCAGGTGTCCGCTGCAGGCCCAGCAGGGAGCCCTTGCACCCAGCCTGCGCACGCACCTGCCCCAGGCCCCACTGCTTCTACAGCTTGTTGGTAAAAATGGTGTGAAGAAATGAGTCTGAAGGTTTTTCCATTTGTTGGCGTGGGACTGGGGGTGGGGTGGGGCTGGGAGGTTCTGGGCCCCGCAGAAAAGACATAATTCACTTTCCTCCCCGAGGGTCTTGATCTCTGTTACACTAGCGTCTACTGAGATGCCCGTGGGGGCCCCCGCCTGGCACACGGAGAGGAGGGAGGGAGAGGGGCCGGCGTGGAAGCACGGGCTGCAGGAGTCGGCTGCTCCCAGCCTTCGCCCCGCCAAGTCCACACCCTGGGACTGGTCTGCTGTCGGCCAACAAGTCCTCACAAGCAGCGTGACATTTGAGGAATCAGCCATTTCCTACCAAGCCTTGTTTGCTTCCCCTCCCTCACTGGCTCGCCCTGAGACCCCACCAGGCAGGGCCCTTGGGCCGACAGCCGCACTACTGCCACGCAGGCCAGTGGGCGCGGCCGGCTGCTCCCTGCGGGCCGTAGGGGTCCCCGCTGCTGCTGGCTCTGCTCCAGCCCAGGAACATGGAGCTTCGGGGTGACCGTCTTAGTCCTTTCACGCCTACATCGGTCTCTTCCTGCCGCTCAAGCTCTGCCTTCCTGACGAGAAAGGGAGTGCTTGGCGCACAGAGGCGGCCCCCGGGGAGGCTGAGGAGGAGTGGGGTGCAAAGACCGCGTTGGTGGGGTGACCGCAGAGAAGCGCACGGTGACCGTGTGTGGGGTGCAGGCCACGTCGACGCCAGATGCCACCTTCCTGCCCTTCTCCCACAGGGCTGACTCTGAAAGCTGCGCATTTCAGGACCCTCGAGGAAGGATCAGCGTGGCCTCATGCCAAACGGCCCATCACCTCGCTAAAGCCGAACAGACGTAAGGTGAAGCCACGCTGAAAGCTCACCACGATGCAGGTCTTCAGGTCCGGGGAGCTGGGGTCTGCGGTCCTGCTGCAGCAGGAACGGGGCGGGGGCTCGGGGGAGGCAGCATGAACCCCTCCTCTGAAGTTCACCTGTGCGCCACGCCCCTGGAGATGGGGGGCAACCCCCCGCGGACAGCAGCCGAGGCCCCACAGCCAGTAGTCTCGGCTCTCAACAGGTGCACGTGTTGGGACGTGTCTTCTCTTGAGTCTTCTATTCCTCAAAGAAAATCGACTTCTGTCGTGTCATCAGTATGTTTAACAAGGAAGCAAAGTGGAAGCTCGTCTGTGGCCACCATCGAGTGGCCTCGTGAAGTAGGAGTGCTGTCCTGGCCACGGAAGGCCGAAAACCATGTTTACCCTTGTGAAAAATAAAAGAATAAAAGTAGGAAGAATTCGAAGCCTTCTGCTGACATCGTTGCAAAGCTTGCTTGTTCTAAGGAACAACCGGAGTCTGTACTTTAAATAATCAAAAGTTTTGTAGCTCGTTCCTGTCTTAAAGTGACAAAGTTTCCAGCACCGTTGTAGAAACAATTCCACTGGAATTTCCACCAGAATGAAATATGCATAGCGAATTCAACTTCTAAAAAATAAGTATTTTTTTTAAAGATTTATTTATTTATTCATACAGAACTGGGACACAGGCCAGAGGTGTGGATGGTGAGAGGATTCACCAGAGACAGAGCGGGGAGCAGAACAGGCAGAGCGACGAAGCCCACTGCTGAGGGGAGCAGCGGGCGGGTCAGGAGAGGTCTGCCGCGCCATGTGGTCACCTCCGGGGCAGG
>NW_004567111.1:1031243-1037625 GCF_000260355.1 Condylura cristata | reverse complement strand
GCCATGTGGTCACCTCCGGGGCAGGTGGGGATCGAACTCATGCGGAAGCGGCTTTAGATTCTCAGTGCTGTGCTTTAACCCACTGCGCCACCAGGGAGGGCCCTAAAAAATAAGTATTTAACATTATCTGATCACGCTCTGAGATCACTTTTTCATAAAACCGGAAATCTTGAGAAGCATCAAATCCCTGCATTTCAAGAAAATAATATTTTCCATGTGTCTCATGTGGGCGCCCAGACTTCACTCTCTGGCTGTCACAAAACACAAGAAACACCAGAGCAGTCAGCCCCACCGCCCAGGAAGAGCCACGCTGAGTTAGAACCACAGAGCGACGAAGAGTAAGACGTCGCCAGCGAATGGTGACATCACCGGAGCCGCCGAGATGGTCTTCGTTTATAATCGAAAAGGCTTTATTACACGTAGCCAACTTGCTTAGTCCCCACCTTGAAAGGAAACTGCTCGTTAGGAGCCATATTGTAAATCCCTGACATCAAAGACTGTGATTTTGAGGAAAATGAGTCTTCAGAAAGGAAATACCCTATACTTGTCTAAAAATAAATTCTGCAGGAAGGCCTCAAGACAATGTTTCATTGTAGGTCGTGAATCCTTTCAAAGGGACGGTGCCCTGAATATTAACATCAGCTCACAGATCCCCAAGAAGTGTGCAATTACCTCAGAGACAAGCGCTCAGCTGCAAGGTCTCGAGGGCTTCGATAATGACATAAAATAAATTGCAACGATTACCCGTGTACTTTTCCAGGGGACGTATTATTTAAAACCTATCTGGGACTTCAAGAATGAAAGACAGAGGAATGTCCACTTTATGAAATTGCTATTAAAGTGTGACCCAGCATTGAAGACAAGGTTAATTATCGGTTTTTAACCGAAGTATCATTCTAGCTTAATATAAGTGCCCAGGTCTTAAATATTGAAGCAAGTCACATTTTTCAGGGACAATTGCCTTTGAATGAAGAATGACAGGGCTCTGGTCTTCCTGACCCTCGCCACTCCTGTGGCGTAATCCATGGCAACTCGTTGCTACGGCAACCAAGGGACATGCCCAAGAACAGGATAAGACCGTGAAATCTGATGTCATACTTTCTTAAGATGTAAATTGCAAATGATATTCTGAAGTAGATTTGTTAAGGATGTGATCTAAATTATAAATCAGTGGGAAGCTTTGCACATGGAGCGTCTCAGGGACCAGGAGGTAAGAGCCCTGCATTCAAGTGTCCGGACACCTTTGCTGACCGCCTGCTAAGCGAGGGCCCTGCAGTGAGGGAAACCAAGCTCCCGAAGCTGTTCTAGCCCGCTGGACCTCTCGCTCACTTCCACAGGGGGCTCACGGGTAGTTGCTGCTGTTGTTAGGGGCTTTTTGCACAAAAATCAAGTGTACACTGCCAGCGATCTGGTCAATATAAAATTCATAAGCAGAGCTCTTTGGAAATGATCCACATTTTGCAAAGCCTTCAAGTCCCTTGCAGCGGAAGTCAGCTCCCAGCTGGGCGGGGATGGCTAGCTGTCCCACCCCGCACCGCAGGCCCCGACCCCCTGGCCCTTACCCGAGGGCCCTGCTGCTGCTGACAGGCACGACAACCAAGCACCTGCAAACACCGTGCGCGCGTGTCTCTACCACTGCGCCGTGCACACACGCCGGGCTTCGCGTCAGGAGCGGTGAACCCGGCAACACTCAGCCACGTGACGTGGCGCCAACTCCATGGCTGGCTCCACCGAGCTGTCTCTCGACAGAGGCGCACAGTCCAGCTGAGCCCCGTAGCCCTGGAGATGACCGTCAAAGCCGGTTCTGAAATGTGCAGGCTCCACCTAAGGAAACACCGAGACTCCTGGGAAATGAGAAAGAGCAAAATCACGACGCCCAGCGCACCATCCTCCTTGGCAGTTGGGTGCGGGTGGGCTGACCTTGAATTCCCAGCACCCGGCGCAAGGATCGAGGCCCGGCCGCTCCCGAAACTGCCGGCCCGGCCTGCGGTCAGCCCTTTTCTTTCGCTTCTATTCTGTGGACGTAGCAAGCACAGCCGCCTGCCGCCTTCTGTAGGGACACAGGAGAAGCACATTTGCACTGTGCGCAAAACAGTATGGCCGCCCGGGCCTGGTTTCCTTCACGCGCTGAGTCATTGTTAACCTGCTGTGCGCCAGGCGTGCTGGGCCTTGGAGCAACACAGACCTCAAGTAAACTCAGAGTTTGTGCAGGGCAGCAAGGGGCAGACGTGCTCAGTAGGCAGCAGTCATCAGAACCGTGATAAAGACGCACACAGAAGATTCTGGCAACAGGCTGAGAGGGGCGGCAGCTTGCGATCCAGGGGAAAGCGGACGAGGGCCGGGGAGGGGAGGCCTGCATTCCCCTTGAGGAGGTAGGCGGGTTCCTTGCAGTCAGGGGACAGTGAGGCATGGGGGAGGGGTAGAGAAGTGGGTGGGGGAGGGGAAGGGCTCGTGCAGGTGCCTTCTTGGGCTCTGTCCTGCTGCGGAGGGGCGGGGCCTTCACCAAGTCTGGTGAAGGGCTTGGTCTTCGTCCCCCTCGAAATAACCCCCAAACCCTAAAGCAGGGGCCTTTCATCATGCCCTGCTCCGGCCCTCTCCAGACGGGCCGCTTGCCAGGACCACCCCGGCGCTGGGGGTGTGCGGGGTGCGCACACCCTGCCCACGCCGCTGCCCAGGCGGCTGCCCACGGCTACATAGTAAATAAACCCCGCGCACCCCCGCGCTGCACCCTCAGAGATTTACTTCCCAGTTTCCGTGGTCAGGAGCCCTCTGCGGTCACAGTGCCTCTGGCTCTGTTGCTCAGGGACTGAGCTGTGCACCAAACTGTGGGGGGCTCCGGGGAGTTACCCAGAGGAGAGTGGGCACCAGGCCGGGAGGAGCGCAGCCCCTCATTTTGCCATCGTCTGTGGCAAGAACTGAGTCACCTGGACCCAGCCACAGTGTGGCGAGAGTCTGCCACCTCCAGCTGGACGCCCAGCGGAGGTCAGTGGGGCCCAGCAGCTTGCCAGCAGTGGTCAGGCCTCAGGCCCAGCCCTGAGCAGAGCTGGCCTCTCCTCCCGCCGGCACCCTCCCCGCAAGGCTGAGTTACTAGGACCCGGCCATGTCAGCTCATGCTCTGCTCTGACTCTTGCAACGGTGGGAAGCGTTGTCTCCGTTTCATGCTTAAAAAGGGTGTCATCAATGTCCGCAAAGAAAAACAGCCAGCAACATTAAGAATATCAGGAGACTAGGCTCCAGGTCGACCTGAGGTGGTCTTTCTCCTCTGGTGCAGCAGACCCCAGCAGAACATTCTGGATGCTTTTTTATTATTATTATTAATTTTGATTTATTTGTGCATACAAGAACTTTCTATTAAAGGCTTTGCCTTGATGCAAATAGGATAGCATAACCTCTTTAAAACAGGCAGGTTTGGGGGTTCTGGGGTGCTCCTCTCCCTGCCCTGTGACATAATGACAACAGCCCCATGCCCTCAAGACGAGCATTAACACCAATAATTTGGCTTCATTAAAGAAGTGCTTGAGGGCCCATTGGGGCTGAAGCAGGAGAATGTGCTTTACACGTGCAGTGGAATAGTATGCAGCCATCAAGAAGATACGTGTTCTTCACAACAAAGTGGCTAGTTCTCAGAGGGATTATCCCCAGTGAAGTTAACCAGAAAGATAAAGATGAATGTTGGACAATTTCATATGTAGAAGTGATAAAAGGAAGCAGAGCAGATAAAGCAAAATAATTATAAACTCATAGACAGTGATAACCAGACTGAGGTTTCTGAGGTTGAGCGGGAGGGGAAAGGAGAAGTCTAAGGGTTATACAGGATGGTGGAGGGAAGCAACTGAAAAGAGGGACAGACAGGTAGATGGAAACGCAAAGGACAGAAAAAAGAAATAAATGTCAATCACTGAAAATAAAAGTGCACTAATCAGCGATTAGTAGAAAAAAAAATGTGCCCCTGGCAGCTGAGTCTCAGACAACACCACCCCTCACTGCCCAAGCTCGCCCCGCCCTGTCGTCTCCTCGTCTCTCTACCCTGAGACAAGCCGCACCTGAAGTCTACCAGCATCAGCTCTGGGCGAGACCAGGAGTGTGCTGAGCCCGTTTTCCGAAAAGGCCAGTGCCGGGTAATCAGAGTTTGACTTAAAATTCAGTACAAACACAAATAACACGACGCTGAGCAGACACTGAAGTATGTCAAGTCCCGCCAAGAGATCGCTGCTAATGAGCCATAAAAGCTCATCTCCAAAAGCAACGCTGAGGAGCTGTGAGACAGCCAGGCTGGGTGGGGCGTCGCCGGCACCCGCCCAGCCACAGCCAGGGACAAGCATGTTCAGATGCGCCTGTCGTCACAGCGCCCTGCCACTCACCCCGCAGAGCTGAGCTGAAGTTATCTCCAGCCCCGGGGGGGTGGGGGTGGAGCTTAGGCCCTCTCCCTGGTGAGAAGCTGACACGGCTCCCAGGCCTACACCTGGCGCCTGGCCTGGGTCTTCGGGGTGCTGCCTGTGCGGGGGGTACAGGCCTAGAAGCCGGGGCTGGGGCCGCGCCCAGGGACGTGGCCAGGCAGGACCTGCTCTGAGCTGCTGGAAACGAGGCTTCCCAGAGAGAAGCCCGGGGCGCAGGAGCCGCAGCAAGGAACTGGGAGTGCGGCCGTGTGCAGGGAGGCGCGGTGGTGGGCAGCCAACCTGGGGGCCGCTCTCACGATGGGGCACCCCGGGCCAGTCAGCCTTCCCCTCACACCCGGCTGTCCCTGCCTCACACGCAGGGCAGGGTCCCCAAAGACCCCGGGGCCCCAGGCTTGGATGCTCCTGAACATGCTTCCTGGAATCGGGGCGCCCCGTCCCCAGCCCCCGGCCGCCCAGGCTTCTCAGCTGAATGAGGCCACCTGACTCGCAGCCTGGGTCACGACACCCCTCAGGTTCCCTTCATCTCTGTCTCAGGATGCTGACTAGAGGAGACGTTGTTGCTAATTTTAGATTAGCTAAAAACAAAAAATCCTTGGATAGAAAAATAATTTCTGGCCCTCCCTGGGGGCACAACGGGTTAAAGTACAGCACTAAGAAGCTAAAGCCACTGCAGCATGAGTTCGACCCCCACCCTAGAGGTGACCCCAGGGCGCGGCAGACCTCTCCTGTCTCCCAGCTGCTCCCCTCAGCAGTGGACTTCATCAGTCGGCCTGTTCTGCTCCCCGCTCTGTCTCTGGTGAAGCCTCTCACCCTCCCCTGCAGCTCTAGCCTGTACCCCATAAACGCATGCATAAATAAATAAATGTAAAAAAAGAAAAATTATTTCTCAACAAAGAGTATTTTTTCATGAAAATATAAAACAAACTGGTCCTTCAATTTGGGATTTTTCGAGGCACAGACTTTAACAGGTTTTCTCCTTTTTAGAAGCATCGTTCCAGTTAACCTCACAGGGAGAAAAGAGGGAGGGAGGGAGGGAGGGAAGACCCAAGGAATAACTGGAGCAACATCGGGGTTTTCTAGTCACTGGTTTACTTACATTAAATAGTCAAATAAAAGGCAAAGCATCCGACAAGATCAAAACTCTTCCCAAGAACTCCCCGAGCCTCTGAACCTTCGTGGGAAGTTGGCCAAGGCGCTTAGCTGAGAAGGGGGCGGGGAACAATCGGAGGATCCTGTTTGGGTCGGAAATTTATTATCATTCAAGAGTTAGGAAAGTAACCTTCCTAAACCTGGGCGAAGCCCACCTGCTGGCAGTTCTTCTGTGTAGGAAGGAGGGGTCAGAGAGAAGTCTCACTTCTTCTAGCCAAAATCCTCTTTTGTTTTAATTTTCATGAGTGAATGGTTTTCAATTCTCAGAAAATTCAGTAACGAACTGATCACTGTTACTGTCCACGGCCCCTACGGGTCGGGAGTGCTCACCGCCTTGGGGTAGAGCTGACGGCAGGCTTGGGGGTGCCGCTGGCTGACTGGGGTCCTAGGCCGCCTCTTGTCCCCGTCCCAGGAGAGGGGGCGTCTCCCCGGAGGAGCGAGACCCCGAGGGAGGAGGACGTGAGATCCCACCAGGTCAGTGAGCAAAAGTGACCGAGCAAGCCCAAGCCAGAGGGCTTCGTCCCCCCGGCCCCAAGGGGGGACCTGTCCCGCGAGCACCCAGCACAGCCGGCCAGGCTCAGAGCTGCAGCTGCTGAGATACAGGCTGGCGCTCTCTCCCAACCGGGAAAATAGGCTTCGGTCACACAGTTCTGAAACCTGCGGGTCCCGCTGCCACTTGCCTGTCTTCGATTTTTTCTAAAAGCGGCATCTGCTTGAACACGGGTGTCTGTCTTACACGGAACGCGTGGACGTGCTACGCTGATTTACGGAGCACAGGGCCTCCTGCCGCCTGGCCGCCCGGTGTCTTTGAGGACATCCGTGACCGTCCCAGGCCG
>NW_004567111.1:1024061-1031038 GCF_000260355.1 Condylura cristata | reverse complement strand
CCCCGCCTCCCCGTGGGTCCCCCCCACCCAGCCACTGTGTGGAGAGAGGGGACAGTGGCACAGCGCACCAGCGCTGTGGCCAGGGCATGAGACAGTGACCGTGTGGACCTTTGTGTGGCGATGGAGAAAGCATCGCAACGGAGGAGTAAGATTTCCGGGAATGTAGACCTGGGCTGAGTTTGGATAAGGGAAACACAGGGAGACAGGTGGGGACTTCTGGAGCAGACACGTCTCACTTCCTGACACGGGGCGTCCTGGGGGCGCCGGGCGCCCCGGACAGGGTGAGGCCGCGACCTCCCCTCGCTGCAGGCAGGCAGATGAGCCAACGCGCCTTTCCGGGCTTGCGGGAGGGAGCCGTGTCCCTCCGGAAGGGCCGGGCGGGGAAAGTGCCCTCTCCCCGCCTCAGCTTGAGCTCCGCTGTGTCTTGGGGGGCGCCCACACAGGGCGGCTGGCAGCTGCTCACGCGGGGGGCCAGGAGGCCGCACTCCGGACTGCACAGTCGGGACGACTCGCGGGTCCCGGCCTCAGCATCCCTCCCGGGCCGCGCCACGCTCCGTTATTCATCTCACTCCTCGCGGGCTCACGCGTGCCTGCGTTCCCTGGCTGCGGCGTGGGGTTCTGAGGTCGAATCCTTATTTTTGACGTGGCTCCCCACCAGAGGCTTTCACGGAGGCAAGCTGAGCAAGCCACGCTAGCTCGGCCGCCGGGCGAGACCCAGCAGACCCCGAGAGCGCCGGCGTGAGGCCTGGGGGCTTCTGCGGGCCCTGCCTCTGCTGAGCTCCTGGCTTATTTAGCCAGCAAGACTAGGGCGCGGGGTGTGGGGCGCGCCCGGAGGGCACCCCACACGGCCCACTGGACGGCGGGGAGAAAGGCTCTTCCCTCCTCCAGCTCCTCCGTCCGTGTGCTGCGTCCTGGGCCGGAGCCCACTGTGTCCCCGAACGCAGGTGGGAGACATTCTTCACCTACTCGGGGTGGTGGTTTTGAAGAGTCAGCAGTAAAGTGAAATGGACAGGAAGATTCTTGTCCAAAACTGAAGCCAGGAGACAGCTCCCGTCCCTGCCGCCGGCAGCCCGAGAGGCTCTGTGGCTTTTCATCCGCTGCCCAATTAGCCGGGCCTGGCTCACACCCCACCGCTGTCAGGCCTGGGGCTGGAGTCAGCGGGGGGTGGAGGGCGGGGCTGTGGGGGCCGTGGGGGCCCACGGCAGACGGCCCCTGGGCCTCTTGGCCGAGTCCTCCAAGGCCGCGAGATGCCTGTGGGTGGTCAGAGCGTTACCCCAAAGTCAAAGCTTGGCTCTGCTGAGGCCGGGACGCCGAGCCACGGTGGGGACCCCCAAAGTGTAAACCTTGCACGCAGGAGCCGCTCCCCTGCTCGGCCCCCCCACTGCTGCGTAGGGGTGGAAGCTTCTCCCGATGCCCGAGGGCTGCTGGGAGAAATAATAGGAGGTTGTAAAATTCCTTCCAAGTGTAAAAGTGTTTGGCAATGTGTAATTTCAGTGGTCATTAGTAGTTTTTCAAAGTGGCCTAGGAAGTAGTGGTCTACCCAAATTCCTGGACTTGGGATAATTACAGATGAATGAAGTCGTCTCGCCGCGGGCTCGGGCACGTCCGTGTCTGACACGCACGGGGCAGGGCTGCTCCAGGTGCCAGTTTACTCGGGAAAATGACGGGCGTGCGTTCCGCGGGGTGGTGGCCTGTCGCCACAGACTGCAGAACCTACCTCGGCGCCGAGGAAGCAGCCACGATCTCCGTCGGGCCGCGAGGTCCCTTTCACGCTGCGTAGCTGTTAAAATGAAAGTGTGCACTTGCCCTGCAGTGCTGAATTCTTCTCCTCTGTGAATTGTTATTTTTCAGACTTTTGCTTATTTTCTTAATCGACTTTCCAGGCTTACTTATTTTATCAGCTGAAAAGCTGGAAACTATCCCGAGGACTAAATACTTGGCTGTTTATTATTTCACTTATTTTCTTTAGCCAAGCCCAATGATGACATTTTAATTTGATAATGTTCCATTAAACACACTCATAGGAAATGGGAAAACAGAACAACGCTCAAGGAAGATTTTCGCAATCGGTAGCGAAATTCATCTTCCAGCATAGAAAACGTCATCTTTAACTTTTCTGAGTGGCGATAAATCAGCGCCATCGATGTACGTGAATGACCTGGAGTACATCCGTGTACACACTTTGGAAAGTATGAAGCAGGAGCGGTATCACATGCGCAGACCTCAGGGCTGGAAGCACGGGAATGGAGATTCGCGTGACTGAGTCTAATACTCGGCCTCACCGTCAGTGAATCCAGAATGCGTCTTTATTGCTCCACAAATCTGTCGCTCTACCCCCGACCAGCCTTCAGGCTGCGGCCGCAGGAGTCACGCCAGTTGCATCACAGCGCTGCTGTCATGGAGGGCGAAACCAGCTGAGGCACCCCCGTGCGGGAGAGAACCCCGAAGGCGGGCGGAACGTCAGCCGGACCGCACTTCACCAAAGCGGGGCTCAGGCCCTTCAGAGCACGTGCTAGAGCACAGCAAGTAACCTGCGCCGTTCGCTGTGTCAGAGTTAATAAATGTTCTTCCAAGAGAGGGAATGAAAATGTTGGAACCTCAGTTATCTTTTTGATGTCAAAGATTAAAGTGAAGGAGAAAAGCAAAAGACTGTATTTGTGGGTGATACCTGGGAGAAAAGCAAAAGACTGTATTTGTGGGTGATACCTGCCTGCCTGAGGAAACCTTACCATGAAGCGGAATCAAGCCATCGCTGGGCACCTCACGTGAGGCTTCCCTGGGGGCGACATTGTTTTGTAAACTGGTATTTCCTCCCACACGTTTTCCTAGTAGATGAAACCACTGTGCTCCTCAAGTTTTAAATTTCATTTTTAGGAAGTAGCAATGGAAACAATCAACATCTGTGTTAGTATCAGAAAGTAAATATTGAGTAGAGACCCAGAAAACAATAAAATTAACGAATATTTACATGACGAGTCTAAATAAATCACGTGTGTTCATGTCTTGAGGGAAAGCAGCAAAAGTCTGAAACTAGACGGTCGCATGCCTTAGAAAGGCCTTGCATTCAGGAGCCCACTCGCTTTCTTTCCAAACAAGTTTGTCCAGCGTGATTAGAAAGGAAACACATTCTCACGTGCCCTGAGCACGCACACGTTCGTCTTGCAGTCGGTCAGCCCGTTTCCCGTGTGCGGCTGGGCTACGCGCACTGGGAGAGGCCGGGCGAGCAGAGCTTAGGAAATGCCGCCGCTGGCCATGTGGGCTGCTGTGAAGGCCCCTGTGAGGGTGGGCACTGCCCCTCTGCCGCCGGCAGACATGTCTCACAGGAAATGCACGAGACATTTCAGAAGTTTTCTTCTTTACCGGATTCTTCTGAGCACTCCTGTGGAACAGGAAGGCAGAGCAAGGAGATGGGGTGGCCATTCGGCGAGGAGAATGGGGGGGGCGGTGATCGGAGAGCTCAGGGCATTTTCAGGGCAGCGAAGCCTGCTGGAGGCATATCCCAGTGGATTCGAGGGCCCGGACTCCGGGCCGAGCCCGCATCAGTGTGACCGGACGTGCAGGCGGCCAACCTTGGGTCTGACCCCCTCGTGGGGGTCGCAAGAATGCAGGCTGGGGCGTGGGGCCTGGCGCTCCTGAACCTCCTCCTCAATGGTCCTGTCACCCCAACGCTGTTCTGACGGGTGACAGTTCATTTTAAATAGCGGCGATGAGTCCATTGCATGAAACAGGACTTTCTTTGCAAACTTTTACATCTGAATTTCGATGTTAACAGCCCCCCGCCCTTCTCCCTGCATGTACCAGCAGGTCCTTCTGCGGCCAAGTACCCGGAACTGCAGGTTTCTGGGTCCCTTCTGAACAGGGCCAAGCAGAAACCAGTCACCCCAAAAAAGTTTGCTACAAATAAGGAGCAGGAAGCCCATCTATGTGTCACTTACGATGTCACATTTTCGTTCCCGCTGAGCGAGCTGGTGCAGAGGAACTGACCCCCGGCGGCCCCTGCAGGAAGGGTGGGGTTTCAGTTGCTTTCACCTTGGCCTGTGATGAGCCGGAAGACACAGGGTCAGGCGTTGATATGGCCTGGGAGGGGGGCAGAGCCCCCAGTTCTCACCAGCTGTGGCACCCACACTATGCCAAGCTCCAAGCCCAAGGTTCAGGGGCAAATCTGGGGGCTGGCACCCCGCGGGCTCCGGCGGCCAGCCAGCCTCTCACCCCACAGGGACGCAGCTCTGGTTCCTGGTGTCAGGTAAGAAGAAGTCAGGAAAGGGCGTGCCCCGGGTCCCCGGTGTCCCCTGCTCTCCTGCTCCCTCCCATGCGGGGCACCTCACAGACCAGCCCTCTGCACCTGCTCACTCTACAGAGGCCAGTGAACCGAGCCCCAGAGCAGCGGGCTTTCAGGTCCTAACAGGGGGAAAAGGGAGAAAACATTCTCGATGTTTTTCAAAAATTCGAAATAAACCTGAGAAGTGTTTTGAAGGTATGTGATGGAGAAGCCTGTAATCACCCCTAACGAGTCAGGCCAGGCCTCCCGCGACCCCAGGACCTACACCCATTACCGGCGGGAGGGCCCCGTTCTGCCGGTAATCCTGGGGGAATGGCGGGCCCAGCCTGGGGTCTGTGAGCTCCCCGGCACCCACAGCGGGCCCAGGGCCGGGATGAAGCCCGACCCCCAAGGCCCTGGGGGCTCCCGCAGAGGAAAGCCTGTCGCCCAGCGCCCCTGCCGTTGCTCACGCTGGAGCCCAGCCGGCCGGTGAGACCCGTGCTGCGCAAGGTGGACCCAGGAAAGGCCAGGGTGGCGGGGGGAGCAGCCAGCCCCGCTGGGCTGAGAGACAGGCGAGGGCAACGGGAGAGGCGAGGGCTGCTGAGACCCCCAGCAGAGGGGGCGCTCTTGGCCAGGGGCTCCCCTCGCCCAGGACAGTGGCACAGGGGTTACCTGGCCCAGTCTCCATGAAAGAAACACCCAACTAGCTGTGCAACACTGGCAGTGAAGTTGCCAAACTGTCAAATATCACTAACGTGCACCTGGTTCTGTCAAGGGCCGTTACCGTATCTCTCTCTTCCCCTGGGTTGTTCCTTTCCTTTCCCCTCTTGTACATAAACCCATCATTGACCCCTTTGCGTGCACCTGCAGCACAGCTGAATTTTGAGCGCAGGTGAGGCCCCCGGACAGGCGGCCCAGTGCCCACAGGGTGCCCCGAAACAGTCCCTCCTCCCTCCCCACCTCCCCACTGCTGCCCGCTGGCCTGCCTGCACCTCCCCTCGCCACCCCCGTGTCTCCCCGCTGTGGCCTCTGCCTCCTCCTGCCTCTGGCCTTCGTTTCTCCTCATGGACTCCTGGATGAAACAGCCTTCCCATCCACACGCCCCCCACCTGCCCCCACCCCGCCCCCAGCCCAGCCGCAGGCCCTGGGCAGCACTGACCCAGGTTTGTGAATTCGGCTCAGTTTATTATTCCTGAATCCTTTCCCAATTCTTAGTCTAGTTCATGCATTTTTAAACATTTTCCGAAGCAGGCGTTTGGAAGAAACCCACAACTACCACAGAATGACTTGAGCAAGAATCAACAACGAAGTGGGAGGGGAGACCAGGAGCGGAGGGAACAGAACCAGGGGCGGCGGGGGGAGCCCGGAGTTCACGCAAGTTAGTGGACTTAACTATCAAATAAAAAAGCATATTCATCTCCGGTTGTGGGGAAAATACGACTGAAGTGTAGAAAAAAATAAAAGGCTTAATGAAGAAATCGTTTTCATAACAATAAACTCTTTCTCTCCGTCCCACAGAGAAATAAAGCAGGCCCTTCCTCAAAGGAGAGTTTCGACCTGCAAGAACAAAGCCTTGCAATGAAACCGAAAGCCGTGGGCCCCTCGGCGGCGGGGTCCCCGCATCAGACGATCCCCTGGACGGGCGCCCACAGGGGCACCACGGGGCTCCCCTTCTGCTGTCTCGACGTGATCTAGTTTCAGGAAAGCCACCCTCTCCTCCCTGCTCTCGTTGCCACTTAGCCCCGAGGCGGACACTTGGGGGCCCCGCAGTGTCCGGGGTGGCTCCGGAGGGCCCCCCGACAGCTGCATTGTGTGAAACGGACTCTCGGGAGCGTCCGCCCCCCAGTTGCTGGAGCAGAGTCTCGCCTCCAGCGTCCTGCCTGACAGCTCCTTGATCTCCCCGGAATCCCATTATCCCCAGTGACCCCTGCCCTGCCCACTGGCGTCTCCCCTGCGGCGTCCTTGAGCTCCTCCCTTGGGGCCTCTCAAAGCTGTTAGAGGCCGCACAGCCGAGTTGGAAACTGACCACACTGCAGGCGGCTTTTTCTCTGAACTTCCCCTGAAGTCCTCTGAGCCCTGAAAAGCAGCCGCCCCGGGGAGGGCTTCCCTCCCCTGCACGGTGGCCTCACTGGCCAGTAAGGCCCAAGGGAGTGGCCTGGGCAGCTGCCTGGCTCCTAGCTGCCTTGCCAAGGTGAATGCAGGGTCTGCCTGTCCCCAGTTCTCCATCCAGGTCTGCAGCTTCCACTGGCAACACCACCAGGAGCTCCAGCCATCGGGAAGGGTCCAGTGTCGGCTGATGACAGGACTCGCTCCTGGAGCCGGCCGGCCAGCTGGGGTCACCACAGCCGCCATGCGGCCAAATCGGTCAGGAAGCACCTGAACTCGGCCAGCCACTGAAGGCCGGGAGAAAGGACTGGGGAGTGGGCCGCCGAGGGCGAGAGAGGCCAGCCAGACATCCGGCGGCCCCAGCGGACAGAGGGCAGCTGGGAAGGGGCAGGGGCCGAGGTCAGTCCTGGCCGGCTCTGCGCTGGGAAGAGTTGAGGCTCCATCCAGTCCGGCTCCCCGCACCCTCCCTGGGTCCCTGCACTCTGCCTGCGGTTCTGCCTCGCCTCGAGAGTTCGAGCGAGACGTCGTTGACTCAAAAACGTCCACCACTGGTTAAAATGGCCACTGGAAGCCGACTGACCGATCAGTCTCCCCTGGCTGCGGGCCTCTTTCT
>NW_004567111.1:1019191-1023086 GCF_000260355.1 Condylura cristata | reverse complement strand
GGCAGGGGCCTCTGCCCCACGAGGCCTGCGCGGGCTGCAGTCAGGCGACCTTGCTGCGGGCCCCGTGGGCGGCTGAGTGCCCAGCCTGTGCCCCGCGGCCTGCACGCCCCCGCCTGTCCCCCCATGGCCTGCACGCCCCCCGCCTGTGCCCCCCCGCCTGTACCCCCGCTTCAGGCCAGAGGCCTGCGGAGGGCCGGTCCCGGGCTTGGCCTTGAGGGCTTGCTGCGCTCTGAAACATGCCTCGAGCAGACTCACTTAAAGCCGGAACGGGAGGAGCGCCAACATTAAAACCAAACGCGCCCCCTCTTCAGAGAAAGCCGAGCAGTGACGCCGCGTGGGCTGTCCCGAGACTGACCGCACCGAGCAGCGCAGACCAAGCAGCGGGCCGGGCACAGCCCCCGGCCTCGCCCAGCCCCTGCCGCGCCCCACCAGCCCTGCCCCCGGCCCCAGGCCTGTTCAGGCGGCGCCTCGAGGCCCAGACGCAGCCCGTGCTGTGTGGGAGCGGGTTTGGGATCTTGGGGTTTCGTTTATCGTAACGTTTGTAAGTATGAATCATTGCGAGAAAATTCCCAAGGAGTTTCCTGTCTGCCTTCTTTGGGAGATAAGAAAGCCCGCGCGGCCGGTCCTCTCCGCTGTCCACCTGATTAGCTTGCCAGGCTCCGGCCAGCAGGGGAGGACGGGCAGGTTTGTCCACCCCCTGCCCTGAGCCCTCGGGCCTCTGTCTGTCTCACCTCGTCTCGTCGCTGTCTGCATCCGCCTCACCCCGCTGTGAAGGGGCCACGCGGTGCCGAACCCCACGGCAGCGACCCCTTCAGTCCCGCCCCTCGTGAGGCCGGCGCTCCCGTGCCCACCGCGGCGAGAACTCAGTGGGCAGAGCTTGCAGGAGGAGCGAAGTCAGAGCGGCGACCCACGCGTGGCCTGCAGGGCCCTGGCCCCGGCCGGCCCCCACGCGGCCGCACCTGCCGCTCTGGCCGTGACTCACGGACGCCGGGCTCCCACCTGCCTGGGGCGCGAGGGGAGAGCCTCGGTTTCCCGAAACAGGTCAAAGCACAGCTCTCAAACTGATGTGAAAGTGGACACGCATGAAGGATCTTTCTGAACTTCTTCCCGGGGCCAGGCCAATGGCAGCAAGCAGTGGAAAGTGGCCCCAGAGGACAGTGCGCTCGGAGCCCAGGCGTGGAAGAGCGTGGCAGAGCAGGCCGCCGGTGGGGGCCGTCGGGCGGCCTCGGGCTCCGCCTCCAGGGTCCGGCCGGTCAGCCTCTGTCTCAGTCATGGCCACAGGCAGCGAGCCGCAGCTTCAGGGCGGGCCGGGCAGCGGCGCCTTGCACCGCCAGAGGCCGGAGCCGGCCTTCCGTGCACCTGCAGCTCCATGCAGAGGCCCCAGCTGCCCCCAGCCGCCCCCGGCCGGGCGTGGCCTGTGCCACGGAGCCCGAGCTAGCCCCTCCTGAGCCTCTCAGAGGACGCCGTCTAGCCGGTGCCGAGGTGGCCCCCCATGCCGAAACCCGGCTGAAGCCAAGGCTGTTGCAGGGGGCGCCCCCGTGGGGGACGCTGGTGAGGGTGAATTGCCCCAGGCGAAATAAGGACAAAGTTGGGGGGAAGACAGGAGACGACTGGTGAGGCACCGGGGAGGCAGCCAGGGCGGGCACTTAGCTTTCAGCATGTGGGTGTCGGGTGTCTTCAGCCATTCTGGGCGCGGCCATGCCTGCCCGTCCGCGCCTGGCTTCCGGAGGCTGTTGCAGGCCTCTGAGGGACGCGGAGAGGCCTCAGCAGCCGACCTCAGAGGGGAAATGTGAGGCTTTGCAGGTGGCCGAGCGGCGGGAGCTGTGCAGCTGCCCTGCTCCGCTGCTGGGGGGCGGCCCGGAGCGGCCTCCTGAGCTGGGCCCGGCCGATGGCCGGAGGCTCGGCCACTGCAGCTGCTGTCCGGCGGCTCCCGTCTGGGGCCGCCGGGGCTTCTCGCAGCTCCGGGAGCGCCAGCTGCTGAGTCTCCTGCCGTCCGGGTCGGAGCCCCTGGTCCAGCCTGGCCACTGCGTGCTCCCGGCCCGCCGGGGAGCGAGACGCCGTCTAGGGAGTCTGTGTCTGAGCTGGAAACACTGGACACGGGGGTGAGGGACACGGCCCCTTGTGGCCAAGGGGACGCTGGGTGCCCCGGTCTGTTAAAGAAGCCCGTTATCGTTGCTCTTCGTGCCGGAGTGGCCCTCCGGCTGACTGCGGGCGTGGGGGAAGGACTCGGGGTAACCGGTAAACTACTTGGGCGCTGTCCCTGGCCAGGTCAGTGGCCCTGCTGCCCTGTGTCAACACCGAGCCAGGCACAGGGGACAAGGGACCCAGGAGACTCTTCAGACCAGGGCCGCCTAGGGGAGCGGCGGGACCTGCGCTCGCTGGCGCTCACAGACTGAGGCTCAGGTGAGCCCTGGCCCAGGCGCAGAAGTGTGCCAGCCTGTGCCGGCCCCCAGTCCAGGCCTCCGGGGTCTCCCCGCCTCCCTGCCGTCCCGCGGGTGGGCGCCGGTGTCCACCTCTCTCCTTCCTGGCGACACACCCAGAGGACTGCGGCCTCCCGCCTGGCCTCAGTCTGCCTGTCTCTGAGGGGTCTCAGCGTGGCCACGCTGAGTACGGGCAGCTGGAGCTGGAGGGACCGCCCAGCGGGGTCACTGCTGCCCTCATCAGGCGGACGGTACAGAGGTTCTCACCACCTTGCTGGCAGCGCCCTGAGGCCGGCCCCAGCGCCACCCCTGCCCACCCAAACGCCCCGGCCACCTGTGGGCCCCTCACCCTGAATGAGCAGAGTCCAGGCAGAGACGCCCGAGGCCGCCCTTCCAGCGCCCACCCGGCCTGCGGGGTATCGCGTGACCCTGAACGGCCAGACGGCACTTGGGCCTGCACCCGTCACACGCTGAGCGGTCAGTGCTGGCCTCAGCAGAGGCCCAGCGGCCCAGAGGCCCCCTCCTGGGGCCTGGAGCTGCCCGCTCTGGTGCTGAAAGGCCCCGGGCCGCTGGGCCCAGAGTAAGCCCCTCGCTGACCGGTCAGGACCCACCGCCCTCCCGCACTCGGACTCAGCACCGGCGCCGCCCAACACACTCTGGCGTCGTAGATGCTGTCGGGACGCAGTGCGGGGAGCTGCCCGCCAGCCCCGGGGACGCAGTGCGGGGCGCTGCCCACATGGCTCCCCCGCCACGGCCCCTGCTCCTCCAGCTCGGGGTTCACTGGCCTCTCGCTGGCCAGGAAACCGAGGTTCCGGGGAAGTGGCCTTCTCGAGGACGCCGGGGTGAGCCCGAAGAGCTGTGCCCACTCTGCTGAAGAGGCGACAGGGAGGCATCAGTGAGCACAGCGGGAACGGGCAGCAGGGGGCCCCTCGGGCTCCCCTCGGGGTCCCCTGCCCAGAGCCTGCAGTCCTCACTGCGGGATCCGCTCCTAACGTGTTTCCAGAAGCTTCTGTGCCTGGAGCCCAGACCCACAGCCCCTGGGCGCTGCAGCCCTGCCTTGGAAACTGGCAAAAAGCAAGCGGAAGATCTGAAGGGGCCAGGCTGCCGGGGGGAGGGCGGGGGGGGCGCCCTGAAATGGCCAAGCTCTCCCCGGCTCCCCAGTTCCTCGAGGTAAAAACGAGGGGATCCCAGTATAAAACAGAGGCCGGGAGAACAGCTGGACAGCTGGGCTGGTGCTGGTGCCCCGGGGCCGCGGCCGCAGCGAGACGCTTGCAGTGTAGATGAAAGTCTACACTGACTCGCCGTGCGCGGGTGTTTTTGTGGAAAACAAGAGAAACGGGCATTGTTTTCGGGAATCCAAGTTTAATAGCTCACGTGTTTCCTGAGCAACCTGCCAGGCTTTAGAAGCTGCCCAGCGATGCAAGGTGGAAGCCTGGGAGGAGAAAGGAGCTTCGGGACGGGGCCCCGGGCGGGTC
>NW_004567111.1:1016246-1018521 GCF_000260355.1 Condylura cristata | reverse complement strand
CTGCCCCTGCGTGGGGGGTCACGCTGGCAAGCAGCCAGGCGCTTCATTTTTTTGCCAGCTGCCTTTGAGCTCAGCGGTAACTGCTGTTAGCAGACACGAAGCTCCCTGCGCGTCTTCCCTCCCAACCAGCTACAAGAAAACTACCAATTATAGCCAAGAAGCAGTCTTTCAAGCACATACCCGCATTGCAATGTGGGCTGCAGACCAATTGGAAATGTTTTGATTTGCCCTTTAAGGCCAGAGGCAGGCACTTAAGGCAAGCAGGGAGATGTTTGGGAGAACATCTAGACTAAATTTAGCTTCCTCGCCAGCCAGGCGGCATATATGCAAGGGAAGATTTAAAAGGAAGAAATCCAACCCGTGGCAAGCAGGCGTGGGTGCGCGGAGGGAGGGCGGAGACCAGCGCTTCCTCACAAAGATGCGCAGGACGCAAGCAGAGGCCTTCGCCCTCGCCGCCCCTTCCCCGCCGGCCCCTGCACCGAGAGAATCGCCAGTCCTGAAAGTCTCTGAACTCGCGCGCCAGGGAGCCAGCGCCCCATGTGACGGGGGCGCTGCCTCTGGGCCCGGCCCCGTGTCCAGCACGCGGCCCAGCGAGTATTGCCGGTAACTACCTGCACGTTGCAGAGGCCAGCAAGTGAGCATGCAGCGGGCAGACGCTTCTAGACTCAGGCAAGCCTGCGTGGAGACCACTCGAGTGTCTGCAGCAGTCTCGGGGAGACTCACCCGGCGGGCGTCGCTGTCTCCCTGCACCCGCCGCCAGGCCCAGCTGGGGACGGCAGGGAGCACCTTTGGGCGGGCTGTGTGCTAGAAGCTTCCCTGCACATTCGAGGCAAGGCAGTGGGCTCCCCCTTAGGAGGTCTCTGAGGACAGCCCTGGCACCCCACACGGGCGGCCTGGGCGGAGGGGCAGCGCAGTGGAAGGGCCCCCAGACAGGAGCTCCAGATTCCCGGCCCGTGCGCCCTGTAGACTTCCCTCCCGCAGGGCACCGAGAGGGAGCCACGCTCCACCGGAGGGCGCTCGGGGCAGAGGGCCGCGGTGGGTGGGCCACCACGCTGTCTCTCTAGGTGCCCGCGCCTGGCGCAGGCCACGGCGGGGCCCGGCGGGGGCCGCTCCGGCCGGTGGACCCTGGAGCCACGTGCCTTCCCGTTTCTAAATCTTGTGGTGATGCGTTCATGAAGCCACCTGAAGAGGGGCCTCGCGGTGTGTGGCTTAAGGTTTCCGTTGCTTTGAAGTGGTGTTTCCTTGACGGCATTTATCTCCCCTGCTGTTCTCGGGTTTTCAGTCACCCGGACTTTAGAAGCAAAGCTTGCGCCCAGCTCTCGCCCCTCGGGGGCACAGGGCACAGCCTGCACGGCCTGCAGGGACCCTGCGCCGTGCTCAGCTGACGCGGGGGCGGGAAAGCCAGGCCACCTTGCAGGCACCCGCAGGCAGGGAGCCAGGGCCTGGGCGAGGCAGCTCGAGGCTCGGGGAAGGGGGCGGCTGGGCCAGCTAACTGAGGGGGCAGAACCCCGCTCCAGAGACGGCGTGCCCCCAGGCATGTGTGCATACGTGTGCATGCGCGACGTTAGCCCGCTGTGCTCTGCTGTCCTCTCGGCCCTCGCCTTCCACTAGACGCCTGCCCCAAAGCTCCGTCACGCGCCGCTGTCATCCAGCAGTTCCCTGGAGGGCGGGGAGGGTGCCTCCCAGCACCGAGGTACCCACCCTGGCGACAGCCGAGACCCCGCCAGCACACTCTCCAGGCTCCCTGACCCGAACGACCTCGGGCCCCCCGGAATTGCCGCCCTTACCTTTAAAGTCTGCCGGTCTGTCCAGCCGCCTGTCTGGTCAGCTGTCTGCCGCCCGCTGTCCCTTGGGTCAGGCCCCTCCCCGTTCTCTCCCCCCCTTAGCCCGAGCAGCCTCATCTTCTCAGTGAAATGCACACAGTTGGTTACCGTCCTCCAGTCGTGTAAGCTTCTCGCTTTGCTGAATCAGCTGCTGGGCGGGGCTCGGCATCCGTCCCGTCCTTGCCGTCCTGCCCCTTCGGCGGGAAGTCTCGGGAGCGCTCCCGCCCTGCCGCCCGGGCGCACAGTACTCCCTGGAGGACCCTGGCCAACGCGCCAGCCGCCGCATGTGGGTGGTCGCCACGCCCGGCTGTGTTGGTAGCACGGCTGGAGTGGACGCAGGGCGAGCAGGTGCCCAGGCAGGCCGCGGGCACCCGGGCAGGCTCATGGGCACCCAGGCAGGCCCACAGGCACCCAGGCAGGCTCATGGGCACCCAGGCAGGCTCATGGGCACC
>NW_004567111.1:1010436-1014746 GCF_000260355.1 Condylura cristata | reverse complement strand
AGGAGTCTGCCAATTTATCACTTACAGAAGTCTTGAGATGAATGTATCTTCAGCCTCGGGGCACAGCCCAGACCCTCCAGATCTGACCCGTGGACCCAGTGTGCTGTTTTATTATAAATAAGCAAAATGGCTTCTTCACGCGGCCCCTCCCCAGTACCAGTAATTGAGTCTCTACCCGGAGAAACGAGGGGCCTCGGCCTCCATCACAGCACGGACCTCGGCCTCCATCTGGGGCACCAACACCTCACACACAGCCCAAGTTCGCTGAACACAACCGGAGGCAGCAGGGCCCCTGGCCGGCAGCCCGTCCCCAGCAGGAGCGAGGCGCCCCTGCAGGCCGCCCAGTGAGAGCCCCGGCGGCCGTGGGAGCTTCCCCCTCCGCTTCGCTGGGTCTCCGGCCCTCCTCCTGCAGGCCCCGAGCTGCACGGGGGTCGGCGGATGCTTTTCGGCTGATTTTCCCTCAATTCCAGCGTATCCGCATGAACGACAAGTGCGTTACCCGGGGAGAGCCGAGAGCCGCGGCCAGCTGTGTCGGCGGCCGGTCTCCGTTCCCACCTGCCCGGGTTTCTCCCGCAGTGAGGGCTGGAGGCTTTGCTCGGTTGGGTCTGACTTGCTCCACTCAGGACACGTGGCTCCAGAAGCCAGGAGAAACCCGGTGAGCGTGCGGGCGCCCAGCGCCAGCTGGGACCGGCACGTGGCCGGTGGTCTGCCAAGTCACAGGTATGTGACTTGGGCGCCACTAGTCTCTGCGGCTACCCCGGCGCCTTGGTCATGTGTCTGCAAAAGCGTGGCGCGTGCCTGACTCTGGACTCCTGGACACGTGTGCGCAGGTGCAAGTGTGCCCGCCAGCGCCCGGCGGGCGAGGTCTAGGGACGGCCACTGGACGGCTACGACAGGCCCCGTGACCCCAGCGGAGGGAGGCCGGACGGCGGGGGTAAAGCACGAAGGTTCTCGGGGGCCTCAGTTGCCCACTGCCCGGCCTCCCCGCCTCTCCAGCCAGCGAGCTGGCCACTGGGTATGATGCTGTACACTGGTGGCATGCGGATGGCACTGATCTGACCATTTCTCTGGTACAAGGACTGTGCCGGGGGAGCTTCCAAGCCCCGTGACCCCAGAATGCCCAGCGACGCTGGGAACACTGGAACTTTCGTGCACGGGGGCTGCGGGTCTGGCAGCTGGGGAGGGAGGGGCCTGCCTGTCCCCCCCCCCACCTGACTCCTTAGGTCAAGAGAGCTCTGGGGCTTCCCAGGCTGCCAGCTGCTGCCCCCAGGCTCCCCTCCCCCTCCCGTCCACTGCTGGAGAGGGAAGGCTCAGACCCAGAGCCCCCAGCAGCCAGGGAAGGCGCCCCCGCCCCAGAAGCCCGCCTGGACTTCTGGTCTGCGGCTCAGCTGCATCCCGGCTGCCTGGCCTGCTCTCTGCCATGTCCTTCTGGGTCTGACGTGGCCCTTCACCAGGGGTTACAGCCCGCGGGGGTGGCACCTGACGAATGCATCGGTCTGGAGTCCGGGGGGCTCCCAACCCAACCCGGCCCCGGCCTCCCACGTCAGCAAGTCGGGGGCCACGCGGCTTCGGCTCAGGGGTCACACTGAGAACACTTGAGGGTCGTCTGAGAAGTGGGCCTTCTGCTGTTTCTGGGGAGCCCGGTGGGGGGGGGGCTGGCGGGCCTGCCCGGAGGAGCAGGAGGCCAATTAAAAAAACAAACAAAAAAGAGAAATGAAAAGAGAGTAGAAGGAAAATGCTTGGAAGGCACTTATTCCATAGGAAAAAAATATTTTATTTTTTTAAGAACAAATTCAGTTGGAAACAGACATGGAATATGACTTCACAGATTGCATTTTCGGGGGCTAATCGCAACGTGGAACTAAAGCAGATTGAAAACCTATGACGGGCTATTCAAATAAAACAAAGAAAGAAAAAAATATGTATAACTCAAGCATAATACTGTGTTACTTACAAATTGGACAACGAAATTTTAAATAAATATTCATGGTACATAATTACGGCACAAATATGCAGCAATTTGGCAACCTTTTATACCATTTTTTTCCTCATTACAGTGCAAAGGGGGATGGCACTGCCGTTAAACAAGCTGTAGCTAAATACACTGCAAAATTCAGATTTTATACAAAACATCTTGCTTAGACTTTATAAAAAACCAACATTGCTCTATGTACACAATCTGGGTAAGAAAAGCCATTTCTGTCTTGTTTTTGTGTGTATTTTTATTAAAAAGGTGAATAAGGCTACTGTAACACCCCAAGTCCATATACAGTAAAATCTGAACCTATTTACAGCATCTTCACTTAAACATTATGGTGCAAATTCCAAAGTCAGTGACTAGGGATGAGCATACAAGCAAGGCATTTACAGTAACTTTCAAAGCTGAACCAACTTCAAATAAAGGGACAGTTGGTAGATTGTCATTTTTGCACCAGACACCAAACACGCGCAGGACACTTCTCCACTGGCTGCGGGCAACTCGTCCTCGAGTCATCTGATTTTTCACAGTTTAGCTCATCACCAAAACGTCGCCGACCGACGGCACGACCATTCCATTCCACCCCAACCAGACTAGTTCCCACTCCCCCGTGGCCCTCTTCCCCTCCTACAGGTAATGCTCGGCGGCTTGCAAGAAAATCTTGCATGAAGACGCAGACAGAGAGGTGGGGGTGATGGAAGAGAATCACATATGTGCTGTGCTGGTCACCATGGCAACCCGCCACGGAGCCACGAGATATATATAATATATATTGGCGGTATATATCATACATACATACATGCACACATGGAACCGCGCACCCACTCACACACACACGCACTTTGGACCGACATCATTTTGAGGTTCAGGAAACAGAAGGGTCATTTCTGTGACGGCTCGTGTTTGCAAGTATTCACTGGAGCTTCGAGAACCATCAATGCTGTGACTACATTTTTTCTCTCTCCCAATTCAGAAAGCAAAGTGTTACCATAGTAACGGGACTATGTTAACGATGTCTGTTTTGCATAGCACATAAAAAGTAGGTTTCCTGTTTACTTTGTGTTTCCCACATGGGGGGAGGGGCGAGGGGAGGAGGGCGGAGCTGAAGCTACACTTTTCAGCGGAAGCCCCTCCACGTGGCCAGTGGATCCGAACTTGAGCCTGTAAGGCAGGGGGGTCACAGCACAGAGGGCGCAGCCGGCGCCCTCGTCCTCGTCAGAGCAGGGACAGGGCTCTCCTGGTGTTTGGGGCGTGCGCTGCTGGGCATGGGCGGACGCCTTCAGGGACGCGCTGGCTTCCGTATTGGCTCTCATCACTGTGGTTCTGGGAGTGGTGGTGTTCCCAGAAGTCGCCGTCCAGTCTTTCAAGCACTGAGCGTAGGGCCCGCTTCTTGCCACAAACGAACCTCCCGTCTTCCGGTGGGTGCTGTGCGTTCCTCACGGACATGTAGATCACCGGGCCTCTCCCGTCCACCCCCGGGCCCCGTGGACCTGTCATAAATACGTCCTGGGCTCCTTACTCCCCTCCACGTCGGCATCTCTTTCCGTCTGAAGGACTCTGAGCGGTTTGCCAGACGCGCTTCCCCTGGACACAGGCCGCCGCCAGGGACAGGGCAGGCCAGCTGGCGCAAACTGAGGTGTTGTAAGGCTCCGTGGGGGTGGGGGGTCGGGAAGGGGCCTGGGCTGGGCGGGGGAGGAACTGGACTCTGACCTACCTTTTACATAGGAGAATTCTTTAATGTGGCCCCTAGGGGTGGAATTCCAGCCTGTCTGACCTTGGGCCTTTACAGTTAGGTCAGGTTTGGCTCTCTGCTCTTCTCCTAAACGCTTCCCTGTGTTTAATAAAATGTGATAAGTATAGCAGCTGAGTCTGCTTGAAGCATCACCCAAAGCAGAACGACTCTCTCCAGCTGGGCGCTGCCTGTGTCTCACTGCCGCCAGCCAAGCCTGCTCCGCCAACAATACCCTTTGCTCCACTCTCCGGCCAGGAGCTGCTCTTCCTGCCCAGCGGAGAGCAGTGGGCTCCTTCCGCGGCGACCCACCGCAGGCTGCTGGGCCCCTCCACTCTCGCGCAACTGAAGCCCCCCCAACTTCTGGTTTGGGGGGTAGCCCTTCACTCTGCTTCCCTCGTCCCTCCGCCTCTCCTGGTCTTCCTGGGCCGAGCAAAGGGCTGAAAGGCTCCTCAGTGGCCACGCACCCTCCGCCCACCACGAACGGCCCGTCCCGTGAGCCGGGGTGCAAACAGCGGAGGAGACGCCCACAGGAACGTTCCCTTGGAGAGCGGGGGCGAGCGGGGACCCCCGGCAAAGAGTGGCAGGCCCGGCCGGGGGGCG
>NW_004567111.1:996856-1009489 GCF_000260355.1 Condylura cristata | reverse complement strand
CGTCAGCCCAGCTGCTCCGGTCGGTGGCCCTCAGGAGCTGGACAGCCCCTGCCTGCTCCCAGACAGGGCCTGCGGGCCGCTGGGAAGGGCCGGCCCGGCTCCTTGTGTTATTTGATTTGCACTAAAATACACCTGGGAGGCTGCAGAGACGGCCAACCCGGGGCTACGCACTTAGAAACTGCCCGCAACATTCTACGATCCGGTTATCGCTTTGTCACAAGCATCTGACATGTCCCGTCACTGGAAGTTAGAAATGAGGGCCCCTCCTGGAGGCCTGGGGGCGCAGACCCCACATAGACCACGTCCCCGCAGGCCCTCCGCGCCCCCCGAGCCACTCCGGGACTGCAGGGCCAGCCGGGCCCAGGTGCCAGGCAGCGCAGCCCGGCGGTGGACGGCTGTCTCTGCTGCGGCAGGCTCGGTCGGCCAGCGACCACCGCGTGGGTTATTGGACACTGAAGATGGAGGGCAAAGTGCAGTGGAAAACACCCGGGCAAAAGGGATCGTGCAACTTTGAAAATCTCATCCGAAGGGGTCCGTGCCCGCAGGGAAGGCGCAGAGCAGACCCGCCTGCACTGGGCATGGGGCGCCGGCGGCCTGGCCGTGGTGCTCAGACGCTGCGGCCGCTCCCGTGTGCTCACACTGAGTGGCTCTCACGTCCAAGAGCAGAGTGGCCCGATGTCGGGACCACAAGCCCGCCCCCGTTCTGCCCCCCACCCCCCACCCCCCCAATCGATAAGCAGAGCCGAAGCGCACAGGGCCCCGCGCCTTACCTGGATTTGGCTTGACAAAGGGGCTTGTGGTTGAACTTCTTCCATTTGTACCAGCTTCTAGCTCCGGGCGTCTGGTTGGGTCTTTATGCCTGGCTGACCCAGCCGAACTGGAGGTCGCATCTACACAAAAAAACCTGGGTTATTAGGGCACAGGAGGGCGGCTCTAGTTAGCAGCAGGAGACACCTCTCAAGGCTTGCATAGCAACGAGCCTGAGATGCCTGAGCAGAGGGCTGCGAGCTGGAGACCCGAGTGCTCCTTTCCACACAAAGCCATCATGCTAGTTCTCTCAGAGCTGCACAACGCGAGGCCACGAGTGGAAGCTACGGGACGCCTCCACGGCTTGGGCCCTGAGATGACAGTTCGACTCTAAGGAGAAGAAAGCTGCTTTCTGGACAGCAGGTCACCTGTCTGGGAAAAGCTCAATAAGCCAAGTCTTCTGTGGTCAAGATGCAGAAGTGAGCAAAACTGTCAAAACTTCATTCTCGTCTGGATATACTAATGGGAGCCAAAGAGGTGCTTTGCCTTTAATGAGGAGAAGAATACATACAAATAGGTCGCTACGTATGTGGCAACCCCTCCGCACACCCGGCTGGCCTGACTTAGTGGGGCCTGTGGCTAGTGAAGGCGCCAGGTGCGGAGCGAGCGAGCGAGTGAGCGTGAGACTGGAGCGGAGCGCGGCCGGGGCCCGCCCGCTGGCGGGCGGAATGAGGAGCAGGTCTTTACCTTGTCCAACTTTCATGAGGATCTTCATGGCTCTTGTCTGGCACACCCCTCCCTCCTGGTTATCCAGGCCCTCCAAAGACCCATTTGATGTAGCTGATTAAAAATAAAATGGACAAAACAAAAAAATAAAGAAAAATCAGGAACTCAACAAGCCAAGGTTACATGAACATGAAATGTCTGAAAACAACTGGGAAAATAATAACTCGGTCTTAGTCACACGTTTTCTGAAAGTATGGGATGCTGAACGTCAGAAATTAAAACAAAAAGAAAGAAAGAAAGATGGCCCCACCGGCCGCCGGAGCCCGCCTGCCTCGGCCTCGGCCACCCCGTCTTAGTCTCCGGGGTGGGGTGGGGTGGGGCGGGGCAGCGTCTTGCCCAGGGCCCCGGGCTGTTCCGGGTCGGGCTGCAGCGAGCAGCGCGGTCAGCACAGTCTCTGGGAGCGGGGCAATCACCACACAGCACCTGCTTCCTGTAATGCACATTTCCTGCTTCCAGAACAATCAGCCCGATGCGCCCTGTCTGTCAGGCATCCAAGTCCTGTAAACACTCCCACACCCCGATGATTCTTTCCCAGCATCATTTCTGCCCCAGCAGGGGAGGGGGGTGCAGGTCTCTGTTGGGGCTACCGAGGCGGGCCTGGCCCAGCCCCTCCCCAGACACCTGTGCGGGGAGCGTGTGGTCAGACAGAGGGGCGCCCGTGGGCCCGCACGGGGGCGGGGGAGGTGAGAGCCCGCTGGCTCTCAGCTTCCCCTCCCCACTGGAGGAGGAGGACAGAACATCTCGCCCTCTCCAGATCTCCCTGCAACAGCCTGCCCTCCTCTCCCTAAAACGGGGCATTGTTCTGCCTCTTCAGGACACCGAGTTCTCTGAATGGCTTGGTAACTAAAGCTGTAAAAGGATAGGTTCCCCGGTACTTCTTTGCAGAGGAGAAGGATTTAAATTGCAGGTCAAGTTCCAGAGAAGAAGAGGAGGGAGGCTTGACATTCTCATTCCTCTGAAGTTCAAGGCACAAGGAACAGAAACACCTCTCACACACATTTCCGCAGCGAGAGCCCTGTTTATCACGCCGGCCTCCTCACGCCGTCCTTACAGGGGGTCCGCAAAGGGGACGGGCTTCGGGCCTAAAGAAGTCCCAAGGGAAATCTGGGGCTGGGTGGCGCGTTTGCCCAGCGGCGGGTCGGCAAAAGCCGGGCGTCCGGGCCGGGCGGGCGCGGGGGCAGGCCTGAGTCCTGGGTCCCCCCACCTCCTTCCGCCGCCCACCTGAG
Source organism: Condylura cristata (assembly GCF_000260355.1). Classification (NCBI taxonomy): domain Eukaryota; kingdom Metazoa; phylum Chordata; class Mammalia; order Eulipotyphla; family Talpidae; genus Condylura; species Condylura cristata. Next base: position 1,006,730 of record NW_004567111.1, on the reverse strand, counting down.
TCGCCGGTGCTCCTCCCGGGCTCAGACCCCCAGTGCCGTCTCCCTCTTCGCTACTGCGCACACTGGACCCCTGGGAAACTGGGCAACAGTGGCCACAGTGTGTGTTTTGTTTTTCCTAAGTAAGAAGTAGACTGAATCTCTTGGAAGACTTTTGAGGAAGTATGTGGAAATTCACATGCCAGAAGCTTCACATGTTTTCTGTAAATCTTCAAGCCACCGTTCAGCCCACTTCTTCACCCTCCTCTGTCCCTTCTCCCTCCTCAATTCGACCCCACCGGGCTGCCTTTTGCATGTGGGGCCGTGGGCAGCCCTGTTTCTGGCTAAGCTCAGATCCAGCTCTATGGTTCTCACTTAATGGTTCAAGTTTTATCGTACGTTCTTTCTCAAAAGTTAGGATATGTTCTCATGGAGAAAAGAGGGAAAGCACGTCTTTATTTGCCTGGCCGTCGAAGTTTCGGTTTACTTAAAGCAGAATCTCAGTATTTTCCGATCCAGATACACACGAACGCACCAGGAGGCAGGCGCGTACCAGAGTCCAAGCTGAATCACCCACCCGCGCTCAAAGCTTGCCCTGCGCTGACAGATGACACACACACACACACACACACACACGCACACACACACACACACCTGAAGGGCACAGGCGGGCGGCGGGGGCTATAGATCTGTTTGGGTTTTTTTTAAAGATTTATTTATTTACGCCTACAGAGCCAGAGTACAGGCCAGGGGTGCAGGAGCAGTAAGAGGATTCAGTGAGAGGCTTCGCCAGAGGCAGAGCGGGGAGCAGAACAGGCAGATGGACAAAGTCCACTGCTGAGGGGAGCAGCGGGCGGGTCAGGAGAGGTCTGCCGCGCCATGTGGGTCACCTGTGGGGCGGGGAGCGAACTCCTCATGCTTCTCAGTGCTGCGCTTTAACCCGCTGCGCCCCCAGGGAGGGCCTGTAGACCTGTTTGTTTTAATTCTGAGAGAAGAAAAAGGGTCAAAGATTCACATCACAAGAAAACCTATCAAAGTGGAGTTCCTGGAAGGGGAAGAGGAGGCTGGGTGGAAAGTGTCAGGCAGAGCAGAGTCTGAAGCTGTGTCTGTGCAAAGCCTCACCAGGACGCTCCACCCCAGCCCATGCCTGGAGGGGGGGGGTGTCTCAGACGCTCGGGCAAGCTCTGCTTCCATCTGGAGGTCTATGCCTTTTCTGAACATCAGAGCCGTAGGCAGGGCCGGCCCCCAGGTGCACCAACACCTGTCCAATGCAAGCTCTAAAGGAGCTCACATAAACCACCCCTGGAGTTTACCAGCTGCAGACTCTCCACGCCCAGGCAAGCTGTGTAGAGAGCATGAGGCTGCTTTGCATCTTCAGCAGCGGACACTTTTTATTCCTGGGGTGGGGTGGGTGGGAGGGAGCGGCCATCAAAGCCCTGGAGTGGCGGGGAACAAGCCAGTCTTGCAGCCTCAGGCCTGCTGGTTTGGGGGAAGTGGAAGGTGGCGGGCCCAGGCCAAACTTTAAAATGGAGGTAGGGGGGTCCCCTGTGGGGGGGGGGGTTGCCCAAGTAAGCAGATCTCAGCTGTCACAGGGAACCCCATGTCAAGATGTTGGCACCACTGAAACTTCAGAGGGTAAACTCTAGAGCCAATGTAATACACAACAATGCCACGTGACTTGAAAACTAACTTGGGCAGATTCGGATTCCTGGGACGCTCCTGCCCCCACTTTGAGCCATGGCACCGCTAAGGTGTCCAGTGCCAGACCAGGCCTCATTGTGGGCAGTGAACCCAGAAATTCAACCAGAAGATTAATATTCTAATTTCGACCACCACAGCCAGCTCCCAGGAAGCTCTTAAAGGCTCAGCTGCTGACTTTGAAAACCAAGAAGGCATTCTAATGCTAGAGAATAAAATCTATTTTCCTTTCTGGAGACAGCTTTGCAGTTATTTTTATTGCTGATTTGAATATATTGGGAATTTTTAACTCGAGAAAGAGCAGAAATAAATCATCTCCTTAAATTTAGGTGTCCTTTGTATCACCCTCCTTCCAGGCCAGTCCAGCGCCTTCCCCACCACAGATTATCAGGTGTACATAACTGCACGTAATCTTTTGAAGACCAAATTGAAAAAAAAAAAAATAGCATTGCCACACCTAAGCATCTGGTACCTGGACATTTTCTGCATAGCCCACGGGGGAATAGACCTTATAAAGTTAAAAAGACTGGGGGAATTTCTTTACTGGTTAGAACACCGGCGTGATACATGGACACTGATAGCCTCCTTTTCAAAGCTTCCCGGCCAGGGGCCTAGCTGCCGCAGGAGCAGACTGAAATCACCACCTGGTGGACACCTGGGCCCACGGCCTCTCGGTCCCCAGCAGACAGCTGGGGTCACCTGCGTGTGGGCACCCCCCGTCGTCAGTCCGCCTCGCTGGGAGCAGTGCCCTGCACTTCACGGGGGACTTCACAGAAAAAGGCCAAGTGGAGAGCCAGTTTCCGGCTGTGCTTTTTAGGGGATAAAAAATGCCATGGAGAGGAGGGGCTCCCGCATCTTGACACACTTTCACTGGATCATTTCTGCCTCGCACCCTGGGAGGTGAAGATGTGCTCATCAGAATGACCCCCCAGGTGGATCTGGGTACCCCCGGGCCCCACTCAGAGCGAGATTAGCTTAGACGGAGGCAGCCCAGACACTCCCACGTGGTAACACCACCGCTAGGAGGGACGTTAGGGCAGGACAGGGAAGATGACCAGGCCACAGCAAGCGGCCTTAAATGGGGGCTTCTGGTACAGAGGTGGGGTGGGGTGGGGGCCCCCTGCAGCAGAGGTCCGGGAGAGCCCCGGCCAGCGAGAGAGCGAGAGCCTCACGCAGACACAGCCGATGTGCCACCGGCTTTCTCATTCGAACTCGAAACAAGCAGCGTTTTGTGAAAATTCTTCCCCGTTCCCACCTCTCCACACTGTTCTTTCCACCGTGGATGTGACGGCCTCTCCGTGATCTCTCGGCCCGGCTCTCAACAAGTCAGTCTCCACAGACTCAACAGAGGCTGTGGAAGAATCCAGAGGGTCAAGGAACTGGAAGACCCACGATCGCGTGCACACGTGGACCGTGAACCCACACCACGCAGATCAGGCGCACACATTCGCCGCTGCTCCGGCCTCCGGGAGGCCACCCTGAGTGTCCAGGAGTAGAGGCAGATCCGGCTAGCGGAAAGCCACGGAGACCGGGAACACCGCAGGTGCTTCTTGCGGACGCACCGGAGGTGCCGAGCCGGCGAGGGCCATCGAATGCGCTCGCACGCCGAAGCGAAACAGGGGCGAAGCAAAACTCGCCGGAGGTCGGCACGGGCTGTCACCATTGTCTTTTCCAATACTAACTAAGGAGAAAGACCCTGTGCATGAGAGCGCACAGGTACGCCTTCTCCTTCAGTGAACACAAATGCTGGCAGCAGAAACATTCGCCTGGCATCAGAAGGCCAAAAAGAAGAAAAATCCGCCGCTCCTAATTTCTTCTCTTTAGGGTGCTTTTCTCAGTGGGCTCGCTGCGAAGAAGACGGACACGGACCTTCCTGTTCTTGCCTGGCATCGGTCAGCTGCAGCTCCGCGTGACTTCAAGCCAACGGGCACCCCCCACGCCTGGTCTCGGTACAGCCTCACCAGCGCCTCCTGCACTGGCCTCCGCGAGAAGACAGAAACACAAAGGCGATGGCTCCCGAAGGAGGACACCTCCGCGAGTGGCTTCTCCTTCCTTTTAGTCTCACGCTGCCGGCAGGGCACTGGACAGGATGAGCCTCGTCGCCGCGTGGGGCAGGACGCCGGCGACTGTCCGGTTCTGAGCAAGGCCGAGTGTCCAGCAAGAAACACGGCTCAGGCCGGGCAGCGAGAGTCACTCGGAGAAGTCCAGGGCCGTGGCCGTGGCGGAGGCCTGCACGGCTCTGCTGGGGGTGTGGTACGGTCCCCTACATCGGCAGAGGGGCGAAGCTCTGGGTGAACCCCAGCCCACATACCACCGTGCTGGAAGCCAACGTTACGTCAGCTACAAACCCACGAAGGCAGAGGCCCCTGGCTGCGTCTTAAATGTTGCGAGCAGTAAATCCCGCAGTCGGGGTCTCTGGCTCAGCCTCCGTTTCTCCGCACAACCCAAATTAACGTGTTTTTCGGTGCGACAATGATTTCAGAAAAACGAACTCGAAGCGGCGTCACCGTGGAGACCTTCCCTCCTGCGGGTGGCGCTGCAGCCTGAGGAGAGGTCCCAGGCGTGGCATGTGAGCGGACGTCCCGGACCGGACGGCGTCACTGCAGTCCCTCGCGCCACACGCCCGTCACGCGCGGAGACTCGTCTGGGGCCAGCCCGGAAATAAGAGTTTCCAGGAAGAAGTGCAACGCTCTCGAGGCCGGGCAGCCGCTGCCGGTGTCATGGCTTCCCTGCCGCCCGCTAGTCCTCTCTCCGAGGAGCGGGCAGGACGCTCTGTAGAGCCGAGTCTGACGTGTCAGCAGAGCGCTGAGGTTACCTCGCACGAGGCCGCGGGAGGCCGACCCACTGCAGGAGGTGGCCCCAGGGAGCGAGGGAGAGCCGGACCTCGGCGCTGCTCCTGGAGCCCAGGCACACCCGTGACTCAGGCCCGGAGGCGGACACCGGCCAGGTAGCGCCCGAGACGCCAAGGGCCTGTTACCGCTGACAGACACCCGCAAGTGGCTGGTTCAACTGAACCGGAGCAAAAATGCCAGGTGGGGAGCGGTGCTGAGGTGCAGGGGGTAAGTGCACGGCGGGGTACCCCGTCCATGGAGCCCTTCGGCTCTACCCAGGCATGCACGACACCATGCTGGAAGTAAGTTGCAGTGAGAGCAGCTGTTGAGAGGTTTACTCTTTTCCTCCCCAAAATAGTGCGTCCAACACCTTGGTGTCTTGATTTTTCATGAGTTCTGTTGAGGGACAGCATGCCGATCAACGCCTTAGATTTAGTGCTAGAAGTTATGGTGATTTATGCAGGTGAACCTCTCATTAGATGAAAAGATTTCAGTCCTATTTCATAAAGATGCTTTCATCTGCTTTCAGGGAGTTTGTCTCACTGCTGGGATGATTCACGCAGGGAAGCGCCGGGAACCTGCTCGGCGAGGTAGAAGGATAAACGCCCTTTCCACACGACAGGAGGCCCTGAACCCGGCCAAGCCCACAGGAGTTCCAAGCGTGTCTCAGGGCGCCACTCGACAGGGAAGGCCCGAGCACGATCCAGGCGGTCGAAAAACACAGTTCTCTATGGCTGTACTGCCTTCAGAAGCATTCCGATTTTAACAAGGAGACTTCCTGGTCCAAGCGTGGCCACCGCTGAAGACCAGCCTGCGCCACGAAGACACATGGGCTAGCCTGAATGGCTCCTAGCACCTGCCCGTGGTCTGCCCCACTTCTTAGTCTTCCTGACTGCGGTATCTTAGTGGAGATGCGGGAATGGCCCAGACAGCAAAGGTTGGCAGGGAAAGCTTCACAGGCAGCCTTCATGCTGGGGGCAGGGGGAGGCTCAGGCCTCTGGCTGGCGCGGGCGATGGCAGCAGGGACCCAGCCGAGCAGTGTCCGGCTCCGGGGGGCATCCTAGTCCGTGTTAATAGTTGCTGAGAGCGGGGCGGATGGCTGTGGAGGAGACAGGGCCGCCGCGCCCTGCAGACGGTGTGCAGGACAGGGCTGTCTGCTGTGACCACCCACAGCCAGCGCCCCCGCCGAGGGCCTGTCCGCATCTGCCCCAGAACGTGTTGGCGCGCTGTGATTGCCGGGCAACTTTCCACGGGTTTGCGCCAGTAACAGTTTCCTTCACCTCCTGGTTTGACTGCACACAGGCAGCGGGGCCCCTCGGGTGCAGCGAGCCAATGCCCAGGCGAGGCCCACTTCGGCAAGGCACAGCCAGGCACCTCGGGCCGAGCCTAATGGGCCGCCACCTCCAGTGAGCCCGTCATTAACAGTGGCCTGTGCCAGTCCGCCTGTCTGTCCGTCCCTGCGGGCCCTGGCCAAAGGAAGGCTGAGCTGCCCCCATCTGCCCAGGTGAGGAGCTCTTCTGTCCGACGATTCCCCGCGCTGCAGCTCTCTGCCCGGAGTCCTCTCCTGCAGATTCCTCTGCCCTGACTTCGTCCCATCTTGGATGTGAGGTCTGGAGCCACTCTCTTTCCAGGGTGTCCTTGGGAGTCGGGGCCAGCTCTGTCCAGCTGACGCAAGCTCAGTGTCCCTGGGGAGGGTGCGCACGGAAGGGACAGGGCCCCACTGCACAAGCCCTCTAGCCTGGGACCAACCTGCCCCCAGAGAGGGCGCGATCAGACCCCAGCTCCGGGCCTCAGCACAGTGCCCGGGGATGCTGAGGTCTTACTGCCAGTGTGCCCAGGGCCAGCCGCAGCCTCTCACACACTCTGCAAGTCCTTCCACACAGGCAGAGAGGGCTGACAGCTGGCTGCCCAGAAACTGGGTGGTGGTGCGAGGTCACCCTCCCCAGGCTGGTATCAGACCAGGCGGCTTTCCCGAGTTTACCCTGGCGGACTGCAAGCACAGCGCTTCCTTTGTCCAGGAGAAGCCTGGCACCGGGAAATGGCCAGTGGGGACAGGGCCCAGCCCCCCCAACCCTCTGGCCAGCAAGCCGAGACAACACCAGCAACAAAAAGATACATAAATGCAGGTTTCTTGCAGAGGGAAGCCAAGGACAAAAGAACTTTTGTAACACTCAAAGAAGACAAGGAGGGAAGATCTTGTAATTAAGTTAGGCGGTATTATTGAAGCTTGTAAAGTCTCTGGAGTTTCATTTTATGGATGGTTTTCAAATAGATGATACTTGACAAGCCCATCTCCCAGCCCCTGCGCTCACAGGAAAGAAGCTGGCCTCAAGCTTCCTCCCCAGGGGACCCCGACTGCAGATGGGGCCAGGCAGGCCGCCCCGCTCGCCAGACGAGCCCCCCGCCCCCCACAGCTCTCAGCCAGGCCCTGTCCCTGTCCCCAGTTCACTGATGGAGACGCTGAGGCGGACACCAGCTCAGCGACCAGGGGGCAAGCTGGACCCCGGGTCTGTCGGACCCCAAGGCCTCCGGGGTGCGGTGTATCCCCCAGATGCCAGAGAGCCCAAGGAACATTCTGCAGTGAAAGAGCCCACACGAAAGTGTCTTACCCCTTCAGTTCTGCAGCTACATGCCAGGAATCAGGAAGGAACCCTCGCCCAGAAAGCTGGGAGTGGGGGGGTGCGCCCGCTGCGGGGAGCGTGGGAGCCAGGAACAAGCCTCTTCCAGGCCACACACCCCAAGAGGCGCTGGGTGGGAAGGCCATGGCGGGGCAGGGGACGCAGATGGCCTGCTGGGGCGAGAGGACGGGTCTCGGGGAGCACTACTGCCCCCCCCCCAGAAAGCAGAAGCCAAAGCAGAAAGGAAAGGAAAGCAGGGAGCGTAAGCCAACGGAGGCGCAAGCACGCACGCACACACACGTGAGCGCGCACACACACGTGAGCGCGCACGCACACACACGTGAGCGCGCACGCCCCACCCAGAACACCGGCGTGGAGCTGCCCGCCCGAGCCGGGTCTCCGAGCAGCGAGCCGGGCCCTGCCGCGTGCAGCATCCCGTGCGTGGTGCCGAGTGCAGTCTACGCCTGAACCAACAGCGAGGCGGGCGCTGCCGCCTCCCAACTGCCCAGGCTCCCGCAGAAACAAGCCAAGGAGCCGCGGCGGTGCAGCCGGCCGGCAGCGTCTGTGCGGGGCAGGAGGCCGCCCTGCTGGCCAGCGCGTCGCCCAGGGGCGCGGGGCAGGAGGGGCCCACGCTGCCGCCACGGCGCGTCCGGCCGCCGCCACACAGGATGGCTTCTGGACTTCTCTGCAAGTCCACGTCTTGGCCTCCCGTGAGAGGGGTCCGGGCCCCAGGGGGCCCCTGGGGCCTGTGCCGGGCCTGAGGGTGCTCTGCCGGGGCCTGGCCGGCCCGGGTGACCCCGGGGCCCAGGGGACGTTTCCCTCGTCTCTGACTCGGGGAGGTTGGGCGGCGTGACAGCACCCCTGAGGGGCCGCTCTGCAGGGCCGGAGCTGTGACAGGTCGGCCTGCAGCACCCTTCCCTGTGCCTCCAAGGGGACATCGCAGGTCAGGCGCCACGTCCGCACGAGCCGAGAGACAGCTGGAGACGCTGCCGGACGCTGGGTGGGGGGTTTCGCCAAGACAGAGCCCCTGGAAAAGCTGCAGCTGGGAACAGGTCTCTTCCAGGCTTCGGAAAAGTCAGACACAATCAAAGCAGCCCTGGGCGACAGGAAAGGCCTCACTGTGGCCTCCAGGCCGTTAGGACTCTTCAGGGAGCGGAGGGCGGGCCGAGGTCCCAACACCTCCATCTTTGGATCACTTAACAGAAGAGATTTTATTATGCAAATTAGGCCTCAGGCTAATTACTGGAATAGGTCACTTGAAAAAGTCAATTCCAGACATTAAGAAAGCCCATATATATCATCCTGCCACATGTCAAAACAAATAATCATCTACGAGCAGAATTAATGAGGATGCGTATCATTCTGCCATGTCATTTCCTAAGGGACTTTAATGGCGACTCCATGGGACATAAACAGCATTCCCAATGAAGCATTAATACTTCTCAGCCGCAAGTGTGTCATTGGAAATCTGGTGACATTTACAAATCGAGCATTTTCGAAGACTCGCTGGCGGCTCCTGTCCGTCCCAGAGGCGCAGGGGCGCCCACCGAGCCCGCTGGCAGGGTGCCGGGCACAGGCGGTCTGGAGCTGGCCCTGCGCCGAGGGCCAGAGCCGCAGCCGACCTGCGTCCTGAGCCGGGGCGGAAGGTCCAGGGCCTCGGTGGATGCTGGCGGAGCCGGGGCTGCGGGACTGGAACCGGGCCCTGGTGACCCCGAGCCCCTGCAACGCTGTCCGTCGGGGGTCGCCCGCCCCAGCTCAGCCCCGCTCTGGGCCACTGCCCCGGGGAGCCAGGCGCCTCCCAGCGGCCCGGGCCGGGTGCCCGTGAGCGCCCTCCTGGCCCCGAGGTGCCCGCTGGGCGGTGCACCCCACACATGCAGTGCGACCGCGGCCACTGGGAGGCCGTCGCCGTCGCTGACCCGGGCGGGCAGGCGTCTGTCCCGTGTCCGAGCAGGTGTGCCAGCCCGCGCCCTCCAGCCCTGCGGGTGTGGGAGCGCGTGCGTGGGGCAGGCGGTGGGGCTCAGCGGGGAGCAGAGACTACAGGTGCTTGTCCTCGCCGAGGGCTCCTGAAGAGGCCAAGCAAAGGCAGTGTGGACCTCCTAAACTATTTCAACATGTGTTCACCTCCCGTTCCCTTTCCGGGGCAACCCGCCTGTCAGCCGGCGCTGCTCTGGGCGGGTGAGGAATCAGCTTTTGCCCCTTCCCACCCCTGGAGTGTCTCCCGGCCTGCGAGGCGCTGGGGGTCTCAGCCTGCTGCCGGTGCCCTGGCCCGGCCCAACGTCTCTCCCTGCAGAGGTGACCCAGCTCTCCCATGGCCCCTCTGAGGGCAGCGCCCCCCCGCCTCCCCCGGAAGCCCTCCATGCCGTTTCCAGGAGCCTCTGCCTCCAGGCTCCTGTGCTCTGTCACCACCAGCCCAGCAAATCACCTGGAGCCGGCCGGCCGGCGGCTGAGTGCTGCTGACCCCAACAAGACACTACCTTACAGCAGGGAAGCAAGAGGTCAGCTACGGGCAGCTGCTGTCACAGCCATGGGCTCAGCTGGGCTTTGAAACACGAATGATAAAATGTAGTCATCTGGTGCTCACTGCTTTAAGCAAAAAGATGCAAATGCATCATGGATTTACTTGCCTCCCCGCAGAAGATGCAAGCCTAAGCCACGCCACGGCCGGCCGGCGCACGCAGAGGCAAGTCCCAGCATCCTGCTGGATTCAGCCGGGGCAGGGGAGGGCTCCTGGGCCAGGACTGACCGCGGCAG
>NW_004567111.1:989835-996709 GCF_000260355.1 Condylura cristata | reverse complement strand
GATCGGGATCCCGGGCGGGGCCTTCCGACTTAAAGTGTCACTTTCACTTACGATTTGGCTTCCAGAAGCTTGAGGCTTCCCGGTAGCTGACCTAATAACTACTTCATCTTTTCAAAGATTTCTCTATTATCTAGCACACTCTCCCACGCTATCTGCTGGTTTTACCCCTCAAAAAGCTTTTATTTTCGTGTGATGATAATTATTCTTTTAAATCTATAATTTACCGCTTTCTCTTGCTGTGTTACTCACTCTGGCCAACCACTCTGGCTTAAAAGCAGCCTTTCAGTCTCTGGCATTTCAGGTTTCAGCGAAGGGCGAGATAATTAGACGGCGTTGACCATCTTTGCTTTAATTACTAACGTCGTAAAAGTCCTGTCTTCCTGAGCACTAAGTATTCGGTCAATTATTGACTCCAAGCCCAGGCTGAGAACCAGGGCTCCCTCCTGACGGTCCTGCGGCGCGGGCAAGGGAGAGCTGGGCCCGGCCCGGCCAGGTCAGGCCTAGGGCACAGACAGCAGCCACTCAACCCAGTCACCAGCACCATTTAAACCAAGGAAGCTAAAAGGAGAATATTCCATTTGCCGGAATGACAGGCTCGTCAGTCACCACCCGGCACGCTGCTAAAACCCAGCTCTGGGCCGCCGGGGCCTGGGCTGTCACGTGGCCTGCACTTGGTCAAGGGCGTCATTTCACTTCTCAGCCCCTGAGGGAGGAGCATCCAGCCAGACCCAGGAACTGGCCACCTACTCCAGAAACAACGTGTCCAGGTAACACTAGCAGGAAGGAGGGCGGCGTATTAGGCAAACCCAGCTCATGTTTATCTAAACCTGGCACTCAGGGGCCTGGGGATGACGGTGGCTTGCCTGCAACCCACACCCTCAGGCCTGCGAGCTCCATCTTGTCTGGATCGATGCTGTCCTGGGGGGAGGGAGCGCACGGCCACTGCTGGTTTCTGGCACCTTCACATGTCTCTGGCACCGAGTAGAGGCAAGGTGGGTGGGTGGGTGACGGATGGATGGATGATGGATGGATGGATGATGCAGAAACAAGTCATCGCAAAAGATTCACCTACCAAAAGCTCACCCATAGTCCTTACAAATTGTTCTCAGTAGAGAAGCTGAGTATCTTTATATATCCACTGATTTCAATACTGTACAAACTCTAGCAGGTTGCGTCTCGTTGGTACAGATTAATGATTAGCACAGGGCCCCTCATTCAATTAAGGTTTCTTTAAGGAAAATGGACAATGTTCAGCAAAGATTCTCACCAAATTATTTGCCACAGTAGTAATTTTAAGGAAACAGAAGTCAATACAAACCTATTCAGCTTATCCTAATTTCTGTAAAATAAGTGAAGAGAATTATACTTACATATAATGTAATAATCTCTGTTCTTCTGAAATTCTAGACCCCAGAGGTTAGGGCTGAATTCTTGAAACTTGATAGTGAATTTTACGTCCTGGTCTGGTCTGGCACAGTTGAGGAGAGGGGTGTTTTCCTTCTTAATAGTGCATCTGTCTGCTTGCTCCTTATCAACCATATAAACTTTATAATATTCATACTGGCCAACAGTTTTAGAGTCCACTTTGGGGCAAATAATATCCAATTTGTCTCCTATCTGTGGGTATAGTACCACTCCTTGTCCAGGTAGAAATCTAAAAGCATAAAAAAAAAGCCATTGAGTTGATGAAATGAACAGTATCCGTGACCGTTACAACATCCAGACAGCGTCATTCAGTCCCGGGCAGCGCGTCTGCCCGCTGTCACTCACTCCGCCGCTGTCTGAGGCCCGGGCTGCAGGCACTCAGGGCCTCAGCGTCACACGCAAGAACAAGAAAGCAGTCATTCTCCCTCCCAGGATGGTCAGCTGCCACCCTCCCACCTGCGGCGTGAGTCAGGGTGCCTTTGTGCGACTCCACAGCGACTTCTCCTGCAGGGTGTGTCAGACCTTCCCACCTGTTGGTGACTTCCGAGTCTGGCAGCCCGCAGAGAGGTGCCTCACCCCAGAAAAGGCCCGTGCCAGTCCTGCCACTCTCCCCCTGCTGTTGATGTTAATTAACAGACAAGTCTCATCAAGAGTGTTTCAAATTACTTATCATAATTAGTCAGTCACTGATCAAACAATGGGTTTTTTATTACACCGAACAAAAGAAATGTCTTACAAACCCATAAAAGATAACCAGAAATAATTAGTCGTCGTATTGATTCAGCCGCGAGATGAAGCATCCCGGGCTGGCGAGATCTTTTCCCCTCCCTTGAGATGTATTTGCTCCAATTAATTCTTAGAAGCAAATCTTTAGAACCAAGACGACGGATACAATATCCCCTTAATGCTTACAGCTAAAAGCTTCCCTCCTCCTGCCTGTCGGTCTTGCTAGCTGGGCTGCTGAAAGATCTTTCTAAATGGGGAGTTTCTCTGAGAAACTGAAACAAGAGCTTCCTAATGAACACCCTTGCAGGGCGAACCCTAAGAACACCAAGGAATCCCGGCTCTTTCCTCAGGGCACAGCCAAGCCTGCAGGCTCATTAAAATATTAAAGCTGGAGAACAAAGCCTCAAGCCTGAGCCTCCCACCCCAGCCCCAGAAGCCGGGAGCCTTGGCCAAGTGGGACTCAAGGGCTGGCATTCAGGGGGCGGGGTGTCCCCAATTTCCCACCTCCAGGAGGGGCAGGTTCGGATTGACACAGATGACCAACTCTTGGGGAGCGCGTGGGGCTCCCGGAACCAAGCCAGGTGCATGATGGGTCTACACTGGCACCTGCCATGGGGCGTGGGGAGGAGCCCCTGCTGTGAGCTCTCTGCTGCCCAGGAACCTGCTCTTTGCAGCCAGTGCAGCCAGGTGAGCGGCTGTCTCGCTCCAAACTGCGCTGCTTTTGGTCTTGTTTTCTTTGAATCCGAGCTGTTTCAGCAAGGACGGCGGGCATTCACCCAAACAGAAGACACAGGTCGGCACCGCACAATCTTACTGCGAAGCAGGAAGGCAGAAGGAAACTTTCACAACGGTGACAAATTCCACACAGTGCTTTGTGCCCTGGGAAGTTCTCTGGGACTGGGACTGGGCCGACTGGGCCGACTGGGCCGGGGCAGCTGAGCACTGAGCAGGGGCTCCCTGGGGCTGCAGGCTCCGCAGCCTCTTCTGTGGGGCTGCTCTGACGTTCAGATCCAGGGCTCAGAGGACCCTTTGGGGCGCCGGGCCCTGACCCCCAGGGTCACCCCCAGCGGCCCCTCCCCACCTGCAGGCTGGCAGGCCTGTAGGCCGCTCTGCGGGTGGGGAGCCATCTGCGTGCTGAGGCTGTCTTCTTGCCCTGATCCCAGGGCCTCCTGGGGTGGCTCACAGGGCGGGCGTGACCCCAGGAGTGGCCACAGACAGATGCAAAGAACGGCAGGGCGCCACCCTTCTGGCGTTGCCCACATCAGGACCCGCCCGGCCTTGTGAGGACCCTCCCTGGGGCCGGCGTCCCCCCGCCCCCCCAGACACACTACACCTTCACCGGCCTGCAGCCAGCCCAGGTGCCCACGGCGCCGGCTGCTCCCACAACAGCTCCTGACCAGCAGCCAGGCCTGCAGCCTGGCGGGACACCCAGCCCACCGCCCCGTCCCTCCCCAGCGCTGTCCCCTAGAGGTCAGAGGGCCAGCAGTGCTCACCAGATGCCCTTGAGTGTGTCCTTGCCTGCCCCTCCACCCCCTTGGGGGTGCCCCCCCCCCAGTCCAGCAGTGGCTCACGCCTCCCTTTCTTCATTCAAGGTCTTCCCCCCAAAGCCGGCTTCCTTCCTGAGGTTTTTCTCATGGAGGCTTCCTCCTGGGCCGCCCAAGTCCTGGGCTCCCCCTCATCCCACAGCCCCATCACCCCATTGCTCCATCACCCCGTTGCCCCATCACTCCTTCACCCCAATGCCCCACCACCCCATTATTGCTCCATCAGCCTATCACTCTATTGCTTCATCACCCCATCACTCCATACCCTAATGCCCCATCGCCCCACTGCCCCATCACCCCAACGCTCAATCACCCCACCACCCCATTCATGGAGTCACAGCCTGGGCAGGTGCTGAGGGCGGAGGTCAAGGTCACGCCCACACTTGGGCTCAAGGCTATGAGGTTCTCCAATTCTGGGAGGCACGGGTTCCCTAAAAAGCTGTGCCCTCAGCCGTCAGAGATGGGGGTACCAGTGAGGAGGGCACCCCTAGAGGGTCTGTCAGGGCAAAGGGGAAGAAGGCAGCGGCCACATTTGATAGGCTCGTGCCAAGTCCACCCCAGGGTCTCCTGTGGCAAAGGGCGCGGCTGGGGTCTGCCCCTCGCCTGCAGGAGGTGACTGCCTCCCGCTTCCTGCAGACATCATCGCTGTCTTTACTGAAATCCACACAAGAGGGGTAATCGTCAGTGCTTCCAGGGTGTGCTTTCGAAAACATGTCTGTGAGTGAAGCAGAGGGCCCACCAGTCCTCCGCTGCGAGCGATGGAGTGCCGGCCCGACAAGCCGAGTGCGGCCCCTGCGTCTGGGCCGGCAGCGCCAGGCGCAGGGACCCAGTTTCTATAGGGGGATGGGAGCACCCATTTGGGTGCGAGTCAGACACAGGCATACCCCGGCCATGGGGCACCCCAGCCCCGGGCTGCACCCCTACCGGTCGCCCCGGGCTGACTCTGGAAGTCGCTGCACAGGCCGTGTGTGAGCGGAAAAGCTAAGAACCTCTGAGCCAGGACACACAAGCAAAATGGTGAGGCCGCGAGGTGCACACGGGACCCCCGGAGGGGCCGAGGCGGGCGGCCGGGCCTGGCCAGTGGCTCCGGGGCTGAGGAGCGGGGGGCCTCAGGCCTGTGCTTTCCGCAGGACGTGTCGCCTGACCTAAGCCGCCACCCGCCACCCCGACCTCCAAGACAGCAGACTGCTGCTCTGGGGGCTCGCCTTTGCCAGGGGACCCCACGGCAGTCTGCTCTCCCTCCCCTCCCGCCTCCCCCCCACCGCTGAGGGGACAGAGGCAGACACAGCCCAGCCCAGGGGACAGAGCGTTGTCACTGCAGGAAAGCACACGCCCGCGAGGCGCCTGTCTTCCAGGGGAAACCACCACGTGGAGGGGGCGAGGGGAACACGTTTGGGCTTACGAGGGGCGCGGGCAGCTGGCTGCGGGCGGGGCGCCCCTGGGCCGGACACCTGGGCCCATCTCGCTCAGCGAAGCCCAGGACCGAGCAGGGGGACGTGACCCCCCAGGGAGGGGCTGCGTTCTCCACACCACGGTGGGGCGGAAGCTGCGCCCCTGTTCTCAGGAGCCGCCCGGGAAGCGAGGTCACTCGCCCTTGGGGGCTGCAGCTTCCAGACGGGGGCCAACAGGTGGGGACACAGCACGTCCCCGCGCTGAGTGTGCCAGACGCTGGGCAGTGCCCGGCCTGCTGCTTGCTGGCTTTGGACGGACCAGAAACAGCCAACGTGGACGGCGGTGGCAACCAATTCACCTCACTGCTCAACGGACTCCCGGTGCACGCAGATACGGATTTCCTTTTGTGCCATGAGATGACGTTGGTCCCGGAGCCAAAGGGCGCCCCAAGCTACGGGCCATGCCACACGGGCAAGGCTGCTTCGGTTCAACTATGCCCCAACACGAAGTGGTGTAGATGTCACTGTAGAAAGTCTGCCGGGCTTTAATGCAAAGAAGAGAAAAGGCCTGCAGAGCCTGAGACCCCAGACGGGCGGGGCCGGGGCCGGGCCGGGCAACCCCCTCCAGCCACCACCTCCGGGCAGCTCGGCCCCGGGCACCCGCGCCTGTGTCCCGGAGGACTCCAGCTACAAGAGGGGGCGTGTGCGCACAGACAGCCCCCCAGGTCGCCCCGGAGAGGCACCCCGAGCCGCAGGGCAGCCAGCCAGAGACAACATGGCCGGCCGAACACAGCGCCGGGGCCGAGGGGCTCGGGGGCGCCGACTGGGCCACGGACCGTGAGCAGCCAGGCCCGCTGGCGCTGGGGTCACGGCGGAGCTTCCCCTGGGGCCAACAGCCTCGCCTCCCTCCCCCTAAACCCTCCTTGGGGGTCCTGTGGGCCCCACCTGACAACTAAGTCAGACATCAACAAGGGGCCCAGGCAGGCCTCTCGGAACCCCGACTCGACCTTCCAGGTTCACAGGCATCACCGCAGGCCCCAGTCGCCACCCGCCGGGCTCTGTCTTTGAGGTCTCGGAGACCGCAGCCTGTGGGCTCCAGCGTGACGTGACCCCAGGCCTCCTTCCATCGCCAGAACACCGCGCGCACGTCGGGGCTCTGGGCTCTGGGTGCCCGGGCGGCTGCTGCGGCCCCCAGGAGGCCCTCTGAGCCTCCCCCCGCCCGGCGCC
Source organism: Condylura cristata (assembly GCF_000260355.1). Taxonomy (NCBI): domain Eukaryota; kingdom Metazoa; phylum Chordata; class Mammalia; order Eulipotyphla; family Talpidae; genus Condylura; species Condylura cristata. The sequence goes on along the minus strand of NW_004567111.1, from coordinate 990,396 downwards.
CGCCTCACACCTCCGGACGGCCCGTGTCCCCGCGTCCCAGACAGTCTCCTGACTTGAAAGCGGCTCAGGGGCCACCTCCATGCCTCGGTCACCCGGGATGATCCCATGACAGGAGACCCGGCTCCTGGGGAGGCCACACACCCCATGGTGGTGACAGCGGCTTGACCGTAGACCACCATGTGCCAGATCTCTGGGCTGCTGCAGAAGGGCAGAGTGCAGGAGCATCCAGCGGATAGAACAGGTAGGGGACAGAGGTGATGTGCGGCCGCTCCTGTCAGCCGGATGGGCCCGGGGCCGCAGGCGGCAAGACACCCACGCCCACTGACAAGGGTCAGCCCCGACCCACGACGCACCATGACCCGCTAAGACACAGCACGTCCTGTTGCTCCACACTTAGAGCAGGTGTTACCCGCCCGAGAAGTACCCGTGTGGTGCTCAGGTTTCCCCAACCAGGTGGGGAGGGAACCCAGGCTGGGGGGTGGGGGATGGGACCCATAGGTGGGGGAGGGAGCCCAGGCTGGGGGCAGGGATGGGACCCAGGCAGGTGGGGGATGGGACCCA
>NW_004567111.1:977590-988864 GCF_000260355.1 Condylura cristata | reverse complement strand
ATGGGACCCAGGCAGGTGGGGGATGGGACCCATAGGTAGGGGAGGGAGCCCAGGCTGGGGGTCGGGGATGGGACCCAGACAGGTGGGGGATGGAGCCCATAGGTGGGGGAGGGAGCCCAGGCTGGGCAGAATGGGACCCATAGGTGGGGGAAGGAGCCCAGGTTGGGGGGGATGGGACCCAGGAGGTGGGGGATGGAACCCAGTCGGGACACAGACCCAGGAGGGGAAGGGGACCCAGGCGGGGACAGGAGTACAGGTCCCACCAACGTGCATGGTGTGGCCCAGGAGTGCATCCCAGAAGGCCTTGCAGCTCTGGGCACTGGAGCCACAGAACAGGAGGGCGCGGCCAGCCTGGCCCCGCGGAAGCGGTCTGCACCCCCGCACGCCAGTGGTCTGCACTAGCGCGGCAGGAGGATTACTGTGAGCCGGCTCCTGCTCGCCGCTCCTGTCAGGGCAAACGACACGCCGGCCCCAAGGAGGTGCTTCCCGCGTGCTCTGACGCGCCTGAGTGTGCACCCTGGGGTGGGGGGTCCCCAGCGGCAGGAGGGGCTTGGGGTGGCGCCTGCCTGCGGGCGCACTGTGTCTTGTGGGCTTTGGGTGCAGTGGCCAGGCCGCGCCAGCGCCCTGGAGCAGGCTCTCGGGACACCCTGTGGATGTGACTCCTAGGAAGTGGCCAGGTAGAGCCTGGGTCACGGTCTGTCACCAAGCGATTCCCCTGCCCACAAGGCGGGGTGCAGCTGGGGGGCTCAGATGCAGGAAACCGCGCTCTCCGCTCTTAAAAAGCACGAATGTTCCCCACAAAGCAATTTATCGCGGTAGGTGGCAAAGGTTTCAGGAGAGCTGGTGTGGCCGTGGCGAGGGCAGGCCCAGGAGCCGTCTCCCAGCAGAGCGAGGCCCCAGTCCCCGCCAGGCCTGCTGCTCCTCACAGAAGCCCTGGCCTGCCGAGGTCCGAGGGCTGGCCGCCTGGCGGGCACTCGGGGGTGGGCTGGGGGGAGCAGAGAATGCAGGGAGCGGGGGAGGGGGAGGGCGCTGGCCAAAGACATTTCCGAAATGCCCACCAGCAAAGGCGGGTCTGAAATGAGCCCAGGAAGAGCTGGGCCCGGAGAGGCTCGGCAAGCCTCTGCCAGGAACTTGTGGAAAAGAACGCATTTTTGTGGGCAGCCCTTTACTGCCCCCTTTTGCACTTTAACATTAGAACAAGAGTCTGCACAGACACTGAGCCGAGAGGGAGATGGGGCTGGAGCGGCCAGGCCTGGCCAGGCCGCCCAGAGTCGGGGGTTGCTCCCACGGCGCCCGCGCCCGCCCGCAGGCCTCTGCGCCAGGAGCCAGCGCGGCCCCTGGCACCCCCTGCACCCCCTGGCGTCGAGGCCGAGGCAGCAGGACGGCTGTGGCTGCCGGTTTTCACAGGGCCTCTTCCACACTCTCTGAAGCCAGCGCCATCTGCAACAGGAGCCCGGTTCCTTCAGGAGAAGGGGACATAAACACCGGCTATTTGATCGGGCATCATCAAAGTGCCACTCATCCAGAGCCAAGGGGCACGGTGCATCTGCAACTTCACGCCAAGGACAAGCCCCATCTTTTCAAGAAAAGGAAAGATGAGAAGGCCAGAAATTCAAGTGGCCCAGGAGCAAAACCAGTCCAGCAACCCGTCCAGGTGAGCCAGCGGGTGTCCCCAGGGCCTTCCCTGCAGGAGGTGGCGGCTCAGGCCACATCTGAGTGACAGCCCAAGGTGCAGGGCCCGCTGGGGCCTCCCCACCCCCACTGGACACCGGCGCTTCCACTTAACCTTCAGCCACCTCGCACAGTCGGCCCATAACTGCCCCGCAAGTCAAAATAATATTGAATTCCACAGCCCCAAGGCTGCACAATGGTGAAAACTGACTCCTTTTGATGTTAATCTCGTGTTGTATTTGGGATAAACCGCTCACAACCTGGGTCGGGATAGAGCGAATTTTATTTTAAATGCCCAAGGTTGATATTCCAGCTTAGGTGTTCTTTTAGGGCAGTAACATAGGGGCGCATTTCATGTCCATGCGCGTGGGTGGGTGCAGCGTGTCAGCTCCGCAGCCACGGGACAGCCTGGAGCCTCCCCGTGAGCCAGCGCGTGACCCAGACCCACGCGACGCCCCGCTCTGCCGTGGGATGGCAGCAAAGCCACTTCCGACCCCCCAACTGGAGGCCTTTGTGCCTGGACGCGATCCAACCACCCTCTCACAAGAGCTTCCCAAACCCCCCTCCCCCCAAAAACCATCCCATAAAGTGGGTTGCAGTCCAGGCCCAACCGGAGCCTCTGGGGTCAGTGGGGAACGGAGAGGCCAGAGCAGCCGTGGCTGGAAACGGGCACCCCACCGGCTCCCAGCGGCCGCGCAGGCTGCGCGCCTGACTGCGGTGTGTTCACACCTGCCCGGTCTTGTTCCCAGCGGCTTGCAGCTGGAGTCCGGAGGAGGGTGGGGCCCAGGTTTATAGGCGAGGCCCAGAAAGAGCAGTGGCTTTCTCGGGAGGCCTCCCTCCCAGGGCAGGTGCAGCTGGCCGGCTGCTCGTCACCGGCGGGTGGCGAGGCAGGTGACAGCCCACGCAGCCTGCCCACAGCGGGTGGAGCTGTGCAGGGCGGGGGCTGGGGTCCAGCCCGCACTCCTGGCGTCCACACCGCCCGCGGCTCGCCCATGTCCAGGCGCCACCCTCGCAGAGACCAGCCCGTGTCTCCTGGAGACCAAACCTGCCCTTTCTGGTGGGCAAGAGAGCCCCGGAGCAAGAGGGCCCACCCCAGGACTGACCTGGGGGTGCCGCCAGGCCCCACATCCTCCCAGCAGCCCCGTCTGGGTGGGCGCGGCTGGCGTCGGGCGGAAGGCGGGACAGGCCCTTCCAGGGCTGTGCTGGGGCGAGGGGGAGCGGGGTGGGGCGTGGGGGTCCCTGCACCTCTGTCCAGGGCAGCCTGGAGGCCTGCAGACACCCGAGAGGGGCAGGAGGCCGCAGAGGGCTGCCCACAGCCCCGTCGTGTGCCCACGGCCGTGAGCCCGGCTGGCGTCACTTCAGGGACACTGGGCTCCGTCCTGTGTCCCTGGAGGGACAACCGGAAGTGCAGGGGGGCTCCGCTCGGTCATTCAGAGGGGGTGCCCCCCCGGCACCCCGGAGCCATGGCGAAGCGGGGGCCTGGGCCACGCTCTGGGCTCGACAAAGGCCGCTGGCGGTCGGCGGGCGGGCGCGGGGCTGGGCCCGCAGGTGAGCAGAGAGCCCAGCCCGGCACCACTCTGCAGGCCGGCGCACCCCAGGCCCACCGCTGACCTGTGCCCGGCTCCCCGAAACCAACTGCTCCCAACTTGCAGAACATCAAAAGCCAGATGGGCCATCCTGACCGAGCCCACAGGCACGGAGCCAGCCTCCCGGTTCGCTGGAGAAATAGGCCTGGACTTGATTTGAGTGTTCTCAGCTCTGACAAGCTGGGAGCTGGCACGGGTCCAGCATCCAAAATAAAATGGCACTTAATTGTGACTAGACTCTAAGAAAGATATCACCCCATCTCCCAGCCTGACAGGCCGCAGCCCTCCGCGGGCGGCTCTCGGAGGCGCTCGCCTCCTCCCAGCACAGCCGCGGAGGGGGACCAGGGGGCAGCGGCCAGCGCTTGGCGCCTGCCCGGCCCTGCCGCAGGGAACGAGGCCGCCCAGGCGCATCGGCACGGGGGCGCAGGGGCCTCGGGAGGTGGCGCCCCGACCGCGCTGGCTCGAGCGCAGGCCGTGGGCGGGCTCATCAGCCGACCTGTGCCTCAGTTTCCCCTCTGGCACTGCAGGGCCGTAAACCCTCCTCAGCGTTGACCATGAGCGCCCGTGAATCAGTGCTTCTCCCACACTTAGAACAAAGGTTGGCACCCTGAGCTGCCTGCTGTTGTTAGAGTAAAGAAACCATGTCCCACAGGTAAGAAGGTTCTGGAAGGACACGCCATGTTACATGGACGCAGAAAGGGCCGCATGCCCCTCCCGTCGGGAGGAGCCTGCTGGTGCCCTGCACGGCCCTGCACGGCCCTCCTCGGCCGGGCTGGGGGTGGGCGCGGCTGTCGGGACGCGTGAGCTGGGGTGCAGGGAGCCCCGCTTCGCCAGGGGAGCGGGGTCCGGCGGGGGCAGGGCAGAGGCCTGGCAGATAAGCCCGCAGGACAAGGGGGCCCCGTGGGAAGGGCCCCCTCAGTGCCCAACTGTGGTGCCCGCGGCAGATGCCAGCACAGCTGGCACAAGGCTCCTGCCGCAGCGGGCCGAAGCCCGGCGCCCTGGTGGGGCCGTGTCATGTCCCCTCTGCCCTTGGGCTGCACCCTGTGCCCACTTGGGGGTCGGCACAACTGGGAGCGGAGAGGGGAGCAAGGTCAGGCCAGCCCAGGGCCTGGCCGAGCAGCCCCTGCCCGCCCGCAGCGACCCCTCCGGCCTTTCCCGGCAGAGGGCTGGGGGGGCTGGAGTGCCAGGCCGGGCGGCCCTGACCCCAGAGTGGCCAGGAGCCCCCAGGTGGCAGAGCCAGGCCCTCCAGCTGCTTGGCGCCCGCCCTCCTTCCCTGCAGGGCTGTCCCCCAGACTCAGTTTCCCCTCCGGGACAGCACGCCCTCCCTCTGGCTCCTCCAGGGCCTCAGAGAGGTCTGGGGGCCTCGGGCCTCCCTCCCCAGGTCTTGGGGTCCGGAGCCCTTGCGGGTGGATTCTCCCTCGCAGGCCTCACATCTCAGGGCCCTGCTGCGTAAGCGGGGGGGTCGCCCCAGCCAGGCCCAGGGGCTCCCTTTGGGCCTCCAATGAGGGGGAGTGAGACAGCAGGGGGCAGCTCTCTTCAGAGACTTCAAAAGGCCTGTGGGGGAGGATGACTCACCGTGAGTCGTCCAGGGAAGGGCCACCTAGGGCCAAGGTCCTCAAAGCAAGGTCTCCCCGGAAGCTGGAGCTTGCCACACCCCCAGTACCCCCCCACGACGGGTGGGGCTGCAATCTCGCATTCACAAGGCCTCCAGGTGACTGGACTTCCTCACCTTCAGGTTGGCTGTCTGGGGCCTCCAGGGGGGGACAGGAGCAGGCGTCTGGCTCTGCCCCTGGTGCCCCTGGGTCTGGCTCTGCCCCTAGTGCCCCTGGTGCCCGGTGGCTGGGCCCCGCCTGAGGGGCAGGGAGGGGCGCAGGCCCCTGGCTGAACCCTGAGGCTGCAGGTATTGCACCACCCAGGGCCTTGGAATCAGGAAATAAGATTTAAGAAAGGAAGCTGACCCGCGTCTCGAGTGCGGCCACTCACTGCAGCCTGAACTGGGCCGTCCACGGGGACACAGACCCACCGGCCACCTCCCCATGGGTGCGGAGGGTCTCCAGGCCCGACAGAGCCTGTTCCAGTCGTTCACAGTGACGTGAGACGACCCGTCTCACCCAAGCCCGTCACGGAGGCTTCAGGCACGCTCACCGGCCTCCGTCTGGCCCGGCCTCCGTCCTGCCCGGCGCAGCCTTGGCCACCCTCCCCGTCCCCTCTGGGGCCACTCACTGGCCTTCCGCTCTAAGGGCCCTGACGTCCCGACTTCCGCAGGTGGACATACCACGAGCTCGTGAGGGTGGGGGGGTCCCTTTCTGGGGTTTCCGTGCCTTCACTTCCACCTGGCTCTGCAGAAAGCGCCAGGCCCAAGATGGGGACATGGGGAGGGACCCGGCTGTGCCCGCCTCAGCGGCACAGGCCGGGGGACTGGGCGACAGCAAGGACTCGGGCTCTGCCGGGGGTACTCTGGGGCAGGGCGAGGTGTGATGGGCACGCTGTCCAGGGGCAGCAGGCAGGCAGCCCCCCCACACTCACGGACACACACGCTCAACACACCCAGAGGCCCGACACACACTTCTAACACAACAAACACTGACCCCACTGGCTTCTGAGCGGGGGCGGCACTCAGGGCTCTTCGGGAATGATCCGGGATGAACGGCAGAGGCTGGACCCCCACAGGCCTTGGGGAAGGCGCTGAGGGCTGCGTGGTGGGAGTGTAACTGGGTGGCCCCTAGGCCAAGTGAAGTTCCAGGTTCCCGCCCCACACAGAGGGAGGGAGGAGCTGAGCAGAGAGAAAGAGAAGGAATCCCAGGAGGAAGGAAGCAGGCTGGAGCCAGAGGAGACCTGAGGAGGGAGCAAAGGGGGCGTGGGAAGAATCCGTGTGTTTCCTGGCCCTGACGGGGGACACAGATGTGGGGGAGACACCCGTGGGAGGTGACGGTGGCAGCGCTGATCCTGATCCTGATGCTGCTCTTTTCCTCCCAGACTGTCTGGCCGTTTCTGACCCTTTTCTGTGGTCCCGGCCAGAAGGTGCTTCGGGCTTGCGGCAGCCTTCAGGCCTTGCTCTGGGCCAGTCCCTTCCGGGTGGACTTTTGCCCACGAGGGGACGGGTCACTGCAGGTGTCTGATTTAGAAATTATATTCTCTGTCTTCCATATTGTATCCTCACTGCACTAAAGTCCCTTTTCATTCAAGTCTTGTATGTTTTGTCTTGATGCGACGGATGGCAGACCCCATTTGGAGCAGGCAGGTTTGGGGGTTCAGGGGTGCCCCTCCCCCTGGCCTGTAACAGGACCACATGAGAGCTGGACACAACCAGACTCTGGACAAGAGCAGGGAGGACCCACAGTGCCCAGAAGTGTTTCTGAAGGGAGCAGAGCAGTCAGGCCACGCCAGGGGCAGCCAGCTCGGCGCCTCTCCCTGCTGCTGGGCTGACAGCCCCCTCCGCCCCGCCACTGGCCACTGCCGGCCGGCCGGTGTCTGGTCAGCAGCATGGAGGCTGACTCGGCTTGTCTCCCTGTAATGGCCGGGCTATTGCCTATGCTTTTTAAATTATGATTTGAAGTCAGCAAGTGCAAAGTGCTTTGGCCGAGAGTGACATACTTGAATTTCAACATGAAAAGGAAAAGTCGCCGCTGAGCCTCGCGGGGTCAACGCAAGTCGGTTCTGTGACCCAGCACAGGCGGGCCGGCCAGTGGCTGCTCCAACCGTCCTTGTCCAGCCCTCCTGCCCAGCCCCGCGGCAGGTGGGGGCAGGGGCCGGCAGGGAGGCTGGGCCTGTGCAGCCTCCATAACCACTTTAACCCTCTTGCTAGCAGAGAGCTGAGGCCAGGGCAGCAGCTCCCTCCTTTGTGGCCGGCTGGCCATGAATATGCACCAGTCTGATCTGAAAAGCCCAAGGAGGCCTCAAGCTTGCTGGACATTTATCATGCTCGGTGCCTTGTTAACAAGCAAATACTTTCGCTGAATGGGCCATTAGCAATCATTGTCAAATGTCAATGTGAGGTGCCTGGATGTGACCAGCCTGTAAATGAGGGGTGCCCCTTCCCTGGGAGGAGCTAACCAAGTGGCCAGCACCTCTGGGCGGGCAAGCCCCACGCTGGGGACGAAGGTAAAGGGACAGGCCGGAGTCGTGGGGGCAGTACTCAGTGCACGGGAGTGACTTCACCTTGTACCCAAGCAGGTAGCAAATCTGGAAGTCTGGAGCCCCAAGAGGTGTGGGGTGAGTGGGGGGGGGCTCCGATCCCGCCCACAAACTGGGGCTGCCGTGAAGAGCGGGCGCTGCGCCCCAACCCCTGACCGCCCTGGCCAGTCACGGGTGCTTCTCTTCGGCATCTTGGGTCCCGGCTGCGCCAGAAACACCAGCCCAGCCTGCCCGCCGAGGGCAGCTGTGAAGCAGACTTCCTCCGGCCTGCCCTCTGTCACTCTGCATGAAACCCTGGCTGGGCCAAGGCTCTGCTCGGCCCACGGCGTGGTGCAGGCCAGCACAAAGGCCTGCCTGGCCTGGCTCGCTTACAGGCCGTCAGGGACGGAGGCCGGAAGGCCCCGAGGTCGCCATTCTTCTTGACGTTAGACTGCGTGGGCCAGGCCACCCCGTTAATCATGGTGGGGTTCCCACAAAGGGCACCACCTGGCCTGGGGTTAAGGGCGTGAACCCAGCCTGGGCCCCCACTCCGTTCTGACTACTGGGGAGCTACCAGCTGGAACTGCAGTGCAAGCCCGCCTTTTCTCCATTGCAAGGCATTTTTCTTCCAGGATGGGGAAAAAACAAGCGCCGAGGAGCCCTCGGCTGAGGCAGGGACAAGCCCGTGTTCGCCTCTGCTCTCCCGCGGGTGCTGCTCTCAGTCAACAGGCCCCGGCTTTCTCTACTCAGTCACCCCAGCCCTGCGGCCTCTGGTCTCTGCTCCCTCCCAGCACGCGGCCTGGAGCCCGGAGAGATGAAGGCCAGGCCGGCTGGCAGCTAATCCTCAGAGGGGCTGGTAGGCCAGGAGTTAAAAGGGGGTGCTGGGGCCCAGGGACGCGGGGTTCTGAGGTTTTCATCGGCCTCCACGGCCCGACAGAAAGGCGCTCAGTGCTACCCACCTTGGCGATATTATCGTCACCAGTGAGCAAGAACTGAGCAGCCTTTCTTCCCGGCTTTCGCGGCCCAGGCCACAAGCACAGCTTTCAGAGGCCTAATCCCAGCTCCCAAGGCTGTGGGCTCGGCATAATAGCGCCAGCCTGGAGCGCGGCCTGGGGCCCGCACCCCTTTCAGAGACGGCCATTTCCAACATCAAGCTAATCTATATGTTGCCATGGCGTCCCCTTTATCTGCCTTTACGTCTCATGAGCTCACGGATTTACCACATTATTTTTATCTGAAAGACAGAAAATGGTGGTTTTATTGCGTACAATCAGATTACTGCTGCTACTTCTCTATGCCTTTTTACCAGACTTCAATCAAAAGAGATCAGTTTCTTTAGAGGCTGCCCTTGATTTACATTACATCTGTAAAGACCCAGCCCGCGTTGTAATCCCCTTATTAACTATGACCAGGGTTGATTTGCCTAAAAATAAAAGCAAATTGTGTCAGACCCTTCCACTTTGTTTTTGATTCGGGACAACAAAATGGATTACTAAAGAAAATCTTCAGAGTTCACACGGCTGGTATAGTCCTGAATTTAAAATGAGAATTAAACTAGTTAAACAGGGGGCCTGTCGGTGGCGCGGTTTCTCCGGGCTGGGAGGAGGGGTGTCTGGGCCCTGTCTTTGTATTCCGGCTTCGGAGAGACAATGAGTCAACAGGAGCTTTTCCGAGCCCCGGACACCGTCCTGTCCACTCCTCCCTTCTCCGCTTCTCCCAGGTCCTCTCCAGCCCACTGGGATCCCGCCCTGCCTGGGGGGAGCACCCCTGAAAGAGTTAATTCCGAGGAGCAGCTTAGAGTTCTATGGATTCTGCATATTGTACTCAAAATATTTTCAACAGTTGACCACTCCTATTTAGGGCTCCCTCCTCCAGACAAAGGGGGGTTCCTCAGCAAATCTATGTAGGTATATGATAAGTGACCTCAAAGGGCGGCCCTGGTCCCCCTGGGGCAGCCAGCGTGGGCCACAGCTCCTTGCAGTCAGTGTTTCTCTCTGTGGAGCTCTGCCCTTTGTCTGACTTGCTATGGAATAGTTTCAGAATAAAGTTTGCATAGTGAGAGCAATGGCCTTCCTGAACACTTTGGGGGGGGGTGCACTGCCCCCCTTCTGCTGCCCAGGGCTGGGCCACCTCTCTACATTCCAGGGGGTCTGGACCTGTCCCTATCTGGGGGCCCTGGGGCCCCCGACGGGCTCCCCAGGAGGACAGGAAGCCAGGATATAGCTGGTTGGGCACTCTCCCTCAGACCCGCCACCCCAGGAGTTCCCGCAGGAGTTTTACAGAGAAGAGGTTTCGCCATAATTCAGCTACACAGACCAGGAAGGAGCCCGGGCTGGGGAGGGGCCCTTCACCGGGGCCCCAGGGCAGGGGCCTGCGGGGTGCCTTTGCATTTCTTTGCTGGGGCGGCTCAGAAGTCACCAGGCAGCTCAGTGACACTTCTAGAACTCAGAGCTTCACAAACCGTGGTCACCTCCAGCTCCCCTGAGGCCTGGCGCTGTAATGGCTGAGGTTAGAAAGTGCAGCCCCAGACACACGATTCCCAAATAAATTCTCTCCTGGTCTGAAAGGAAAGCTGGGGGCATGGGGACGCGCCCCCCCAAGCCCGGTCTTTGTGCCTCCCAGGTCAGCTGTCCTGCAGACCGAGGACAGTCCATTACCTACAGTTTATCATCCTGACAGAAAGTGAGGAATGTAGATGTGAAAGGACCAACAGCCCCCCCCCCCCCCCCGGCTTTTTCTCTCTATATTAAAACCGACAAGATTAACCCAAAGGCAAACTGGGAGCATAGTTCAAGGGCCTATTCAATCAGCGTTGAATGTGCATTTGTTTACCTACAAAAATAAGAATTTCAGACACAATGGGAGGGCAGGCCGGCTTATATATGGTATTGAATGGGCTGTTGAAACAGCCTTACCCATTGTAGTTGATTTTATCAATCTCTGACAGGTCCGTATTTATTCAGTCTGACTGTGGTGGAGCTGTGTGCTGGAGGCTATCTGGATATTATCCAGCCATTCTTTTGTGCCCAGTCAATCAATATCAGGAATTCGCTATTCAGGAGCAGATGACCAGCGTGGCACCGGCTCTGCTGACCAGCCCGGCGGTTGCCAGGGAGGGACGAGCACCCCCGGCCGGGAGACAGAGGGGGCCCCCGAATTCCAGCCAAGTCAGTGGAAGGCACCCCTGCACACCCCAGGACACAGGCTTGCTCACTCGGAAGTGAAATTCACGTTTAACACAGAAAGAGCTAGAGCTGGCCACTCTATTTTGGCAAACAGCATTCTAGTAAATGCTAATGAGGGGTGGAGGCCACTCTCTGCGCCTCTCTCCTGCTCCAGAGGCCAAATAGATTCCAAGGCCAGGAGGCACCCAGCTCCGGGGCCGGGCCTGGCCGGCCTAGCCAGGCCAGGCCAGGCCTAGCCGACCCTGCATCCACCTCCCCTCACGGGGAACCCGGGGAGCGGGGGTACCGCGGGCCTTGCGGCCGGGAGTGCCCAAGGGGGCTCTGGCCCTGGGGGAGTCGCTCTGCCCAGTGCCCCTCGCCCGCCACTTGCTGAGGCTCTGACCTGGGGACTAGCTGCCCAGTGACACGGCGCCCCAAGACCGCCGACCACCAACCGCCACCCCCGGAGCCGGGAACCGCCTTCCCGCCAGACCACATCTACCCCCAAACTTTGCCCTGGAAAGACCGGCAGCGTCCCCGGAGAGGCCATCGTGGGCGCCGGGGCTTTCCATTCATTCCCAAGCTAGAGAAGGCCCTTTCCTATTACTCCAGCAGGAAGAACATGTGTCTGACCTCTCGGGCGGCACTCAACTGCCTCTGGAGGCCCCGCGAGGGGCAGGTTCACCGCTCGCTCTCCAGGCAAGGCCCGCGGAGGCCCCAGCAGGGGACCGGGAGGGCCC
>NW_004567111.1:954466-974298 GCF_000260355.1 Condylura cristata | reverse complement strand
CGGGCGGCCCGCACCCCGCGCCTGCCGCGGGACCTGCTCCCCAACTAACCCGCGGGACACCCTCACGCCTCCCCAAGGTGACCGGGAATGTAGGGGTGACGGTGACAAATCGCGCCCGTTGGCGAGGCGGCAGGCATTCGGCACTCGGGGCGCGAGAAAGGCTGGGACCGGCGCCGGGAGCCCAGCGCTTCCACGGACCCACAGCGCCCACTAGCGGCCCGCCGGGCCTCCCCGCGCGGCGCCCAGTCTCTCCACCCGGAACCAGAACCCCGAATCCGATCGCGCCCCGAAGCCCACGGGCGAGTCTCCTTCATGAGCTGCCCGGGGGCGTCCGGCAGAGGGAGGCACCGTTAAAGTGCACAGTTAAGGTCGGGAAAAAGCCGTCAGCCCCCACGTTCCGCAATAACGTGTGCGCCGGATTGCCTCCGTTCCCCGGGCCGGCGTGTTGCTGCAAACGCTCCTTCCTAAGCCAAGAGCTCCGCGCGGCTGCGCTGGGAGAGGAAAGTGCAGATGGCGAGACAGCTCTTCGCGATATTTACTGGTGTCTCTTGCACTCTAACTTCTGAAGCGTTCTGCCATCCAGCACTCGTTTTTGAAAACACACCATGAGATGCATTTCAAGGAGTGTTAAGGATTACAGGCGCGTTATTCCCGTCGAAGGGAGAGAGCCCCCGTGTCAGGAGGGACGCCACTGACGACTTCTGAGTTGCTAGTTTTAAATAAACCTCCAATTTGAAGAAATGAGCTCTTTAAGGCTCCAGCATGGTAAAAAACGGACTGGAAAGACTTGGCAGATGGGGGCGGGGAGGAGGGGGTGCTGGTGTGCTGGAAAGCAGGAAGGGAAGAGGAGTCGTTTTTAATCAGCTTGAAAAACCTTTGGGACACACTTGGAATCTAGGGGGCCGTTAAACCGGTCTTTTCAAAGGAACTGGACTGTCTGTGCGCGGTTTCATAGTTGGCAAACATGTTGTGAAGCCTCAGTCGTGACCTGTGAACTCCCACATCCTCTCTCCAGTCAGCCGGGGGAAGGTGGGCATTTACATTGTCTGAAAATAACCCTGGCTTCCATTTTTAGCAAGACAGATATTCTCATGTCCAGGGCATTTGCCTTGAGAAAAATGTCAACATACAGTTTCTTTTCATGTATATTTCATCAACAAATAAACTCCAGGCTGTTGTCTAGCTTCAGTGCGAGGTGCTGCGTGGACTCACTCCAGACTCGGGCTTGCTCCCCAGTCGGGAGTGTTTAGGAGGACCAAGGTCAGCACCGTCGGGTTCTGCCTTTTCCGTAATGACGCATCACCTAAAGCTACCTGTAACTCTTGTCCACATCATGCCAGACCAGAGAAAAAGTTAGGATGCCCCATCCATGCTAAAGTTATTTATGAGAGACAGATCATGACACTTTAGGACCTGTTTCACCTTGGGCCTGTTTCTACTTGGGCCTTTTAGTCGGTGGAACATGGTTATTTTCATTTTTAAAGACTTATTTATGCACACAGAACTGGGGTACAGGCCAGAGGTGCAGGGATGGTGAGAGGAGTCACCAGAGAGCGGGGAGCAGAACAGGCAGATCGACGAAGTCCACTGCTGAGGGGAGCAGAGGGCGGGTCAGGAGAGGTCTGCAGCGCCATGGGGTCACCTCCGGGGCAGGCGGGAATCGAATTCATGCGGAAGTGGCTTTAGCTTCTTAGTGCAGTGCTTTAACCCGCTGCGCCACCAGGGAGGGCCCACATGGTTATTTTCTAACTTCTCCAGCAATATTGAGCCCAGTGTTAAAAAATGAAGTCTTCTCCCAGCAAGTTACTCTGACTCTCTAGGTAAAGGAACCCGTCTCTAGAAGTCAAACTGGTAAAAAAGCCTGGAAACGCAGGCACCCGAGGGAGTGGAGAAGCATCAATATAGGGTGAGCGAACACGCCAGGCGTCTGGTTTCGGATAAGTGGATAGTCACTTGGCCCGAGCAGCGCACTTGCCACCAGGCTCTGGCCTTCCTTAGGTGTTCCCACATTCCCTCCAAGAAGGCCTACTTCAACAGCGAGGCCCGTACAGTGCGAGGCCTGGCCTGTGCCGGATGTGAGGCGCATGGGGTGCCCGCTCGTCCGCCCGCCCGCTCTGCCCCTGGCACGGCCCGCTGTTCGTTCACACATCTCCAGACTGTGCAACTAATGCCAACGATGACCTTCCAGGAGTGAAATAAACCCTCCCCCGAGGCTCCGCACACCTCCAGGCCTGCCCTTGTGGCCCCGATGGCCACACACTGGGCCTAGAGCTGAGTAGAGATGCTGTGGCCCTTGGGTCCAGCTTCCCTGGGCAAGGTTAGTGACCAGCTCCTGCAGAGGATGCCTCAGGGACCAAGTCACTCGTCCACCCCATCTCTGTGTCCACAGGCTTAGCCCCTGGCAAGAAACCTCATGCCCATGTTTGCAACAATGGGCTTACGGGAGGAGCCAAACCCCAGGCACCACCGCCTGGGACTTGGGAGCATGCAGGGACAGCGGGAACTGGCCATGGGGTTTGGCCTGGCGGTGTCACTGGCTAGTTCCAACGCCTGACCTCTTACACAGTCCCACCCCACAACTGCCGGGTACCATGTGAAGGCGGTCACCGGTAAAGGGGGGGGGGTGGCTGACAGCCCAAGGACAGGGCTCACCTCCTGCACCCCACGAACCCTACCCCACAATGCAATTCAGCAGAAAAGGCTGATTGAAAAATGCAATGTGCCTCCACCCTCCATCCACACCGCGGCTCAGGAAGCACCAAGTCCAGCCCCCACCGACAGAGGAAGAGGCTGGACCCTCCTGGCCGAGTAAGGGTGCAGCCGCGAACCTCCGCTGGGCCCCAGGCTCCTGGCCGGCCTCCTGCACGTTCACGGCAAACTCAACGGCAGAGCAATCACAGTGGTGCCAGTGACAGCTCCAAGCAGCCAGCGGGCAGACCCCGCGCAGAGGCCTCTCCAGCGCCTGCCTCTCGGCCCGGTCCGCCATCCCGTCGCCAGCGCTGGTCTGATGCGGGCACGCGGTCCCACGGTGAGGCGCCCGGCTCAGGAGGCCTCGTGGACAGGAACACAGAACAGGTGGGTGGTTCAGGGGCAGAAAATGGGCACAGAGTACAGTAGCTCAAGCTAACAGTAACAGCTTTAGGGAAGTTGTACTCAAGCGGCCAAGGGACGAGCGATATAAAAGGAGGCATCAGGAAGGACATGATGATTCTACTGCTGAAACCCAGAAAAGACCTCTGCACACGAGAGCCGCTTTCCCCAGGGGCGGTGGCGGCGAAGGCGAAGGCCGTGGATGAGCACAGCTCGGTGACCCGGCTGCGGAGAGCGCGCACAGGGGACTCAGCGGAAGGCTCAGCGCAGACCCGCCCTGTGAAACCATGAGCGTCCTCACACCAAGCTAACTGAGAGGTCTGAGTTACACAATTAATCTTTCTGCAGACTCCACAACAGAAATGGCAATAGCTACATTTTAAATACTGCAGTAAAAACAATGTCATTAATTCTATAATGCATTGAAATAACCTAAAACAAACGGTGAAGAAAGGCATATTTAATAAATTAGGCCACAACTAAACCTCTAACAGTGGGAGAGAACGTGAGCTTTTACCGTATGTACACAGGCAGTGCAAACGGCAGAAAGTGACTCCACACTGCAGCACACAAAAGGCTGCGTGTATTTTATTAACCATGTGCACCCCCTTTCCTGTAGCCTGGCACCGGGGGGTGGGGGGGTGGGGGGCAGTCTCAGGATCCGCAGAGTGCCGCTAACAGCGAGGTACTGCGTCACTAAGTGACTTACTGTCGTTCCACACCAGACGTGGCATAGGAAAGTTCTTAAAAGGCCCACATAAGCAAAACAATTTTAAAATAAACATTTCCCCAAACCCGAAGACACAACTTAGAATAATGGATGTGCACCGACAAAGTCACGCTAAAAAAACGTGCGAGTCAGGAAACAAAGGCAACTGTGCTACAGGGACAGAGAGAGGTGTGCCGGCAGCTAACGCCAGGGCTTACCAGGCTGCAGGGCCGCCGCCCTCAGCTCTCACTGCAGTTCACTACTTGAAGTTCTACTCTCTGCAGGAGGTAAACGGACCTCCTGCCCCTCACCACACGGACTCTGCGGGGCTCACGCTACAGCATCAGCATTTTCTCAGCACGCGCACTATAATCGCCGTTCCGTCTTCTCGGCGTGCTGACTTTGACAAAAGGCTGATGGAGCTGCCTCAGACACTGGAGCTCATCTCCGAGCGTCAGTGACGCACTCATCTCGGGGCCGCACACACACGCCCTCGTCGTGGGTGGGGGAGTCCACCAGACTCAGACGCAGCAGGCCCGAGGCTCGTTGCCGGGAGCGGCCACGTGCACGCCCAGCCTCTGAGGAAGCGAAAGGAGCTGGCGCACCGCAGGGGGCCGCTTGCGGGGTACCGGGCCGCGCTCAAAGTAAGGAGGCGCTCGGCGCTTGGATGGCGTTTCCCAGTCTCCGGGCGTAGTGCGTGGCGGCTGCACACCAACCCCAGCACAGGCACAGGTCTGGGAGTGTGCGTCTTCCCTGGGTGCTCAGCTCTTCCTCGGGGCAAAACTGGTGTCCCAACTGCCCTGCTGGCATCGATCAGGATTCGCAAACACGGCCACTGACCGCCGGCTCGGGGGCATACTTACTGCACACGGAGCCTAGGCTACAAGCCCAGTGGGCTGGAGCGCAGGGGCAAGTGTCAGACTTCACAGAGCAAACCAGCCTCTTTCAGACCGAACGGAACTCGGAAAAAAACTGCTTCGACATATGAATTTCAGACTTTACTTTATTCAGCAAAATCATTTATTTACACATCGGGGAATGCTGGTTTGATTTTGTCAATGAAATAAAACAAAGTGAACAGAGACAACACTGACTGCAGGTGTCCGGGCCGGAGCTGACCAACTGTTTCCTTACCTGTGTCGGGATCAAGAGCAACCGCGCCCCGGGCCCGGCAGGACCCCGAGGCCGGCACCCGGCTCCGAGGCAATCGCCAACTTTCTCTTTTTTTATAAATATATAAAAAAACAAAAAGCCAGAAAAACCAGCATTACGGTGTCGTGAGCAGAGCGCAACTCTGAAGTCGGGGCAGTAAAAACCGCGTCAGGCCGCCGCCGGCGAGGACACAAGCTTGTTAGAGGCCCGCAGCGATCCGGGGGTCTGACTAGAGGGAGCGGGGTTGCAGAGCACAGCCCCCGCCAGAACGAGCTAACTTTCCAGATTTTCCAAATTAAAAAAACAAAAACAACAAAAAAACCACTTCAACATGAAGCTACCATACAAAGTTTTTCCATTTTTCTTTGTAAAAAGTTCAGAGTTTGCAACTTAATCCTGGGTTTTTAGTGAGAAGGACAGTTTTGGCCTGGACTTCCCCTTGCCCAGGATAATTTTTTGTTCTTCTTTTTGTTGACGTTGTCGCTCTTGTTCTAGTTTCATCCTTTCCTCATGAATCTTTCTTTGTTCCTCGACAATTCTCAAC
This sequence comes from Condylura cristata, assembly GCF_000260355.1. Classification (NCBI taxonomy): domain Eukaryota; kingdom Metazoa; phylum Chordata; class Mammalia; order Eulipotyphla; family Talpidae; genus Condylura; species Condylura cristata. The sequence goes on along the minus strand of NW_004567111.1, from coordinate 968,803 downwards.
TGTTCTTCAGCCTGAAAATTAAATGTAAAATTAGAACTTTCCAAGAATTTCAGGTCATCTCTTAGTCACGCTCCAGAAGCCAGACGACAGAGCAGGGCCACCAGGCCCCACACGACAGCGCGCACCAGGAGCTGCCCCAGCACCCGCAAAGAGACGCAGGGGCGGCGGCCTGGACCACCGTGGGGGACGCACCGCACCCCGCAGGCACGGAGCGCAGCTGCTCCGTCGTGCCGCGCCAGCACCCCGCCCACTCCTGCCTGCCTGCCACGCGTGGGGCATGGGGTTGGCAGGCCGGAGGCCAGGAGGAGGCAGAGCACGCTGCCTGCTGCGCCAGACTGCGCGGGAACGCGCGCCGAGGAGCCCGGGGACGCCCCGCTGGCAAGGCCCAGAGCGCCCTCCCGCAGAGGGAGGACCCAGGTCTGACCAGGGGCTACAAGAGGGCAGGCGTGTAGCTGACCGCGCAGACCCTGCAAGCCGACCCCCTCCTGCCCCTCCACAGCCCGCGGGAGGCGCAGGCCAGTCCCATCACGCTCTCCTTGCTCAGCGCTGCTTCCCGAGCCCTCACACCGCCTCCCCAGGAGACTGCGGCTGTCACAACTAGGGGAGGCCTGTGGGCAAGAGCGGGGTGCCGCCTGCAGTGCACTGCGCCTCCCCCCAAAGAGGTCAGCTGCGCCAGGGCGAGAACCTGAGCTCTTGTCCTCACTTATCACGAGAACTGTCCTCTTCATTCTCTCTGACCTTGCTCTTAGAGCAGGGACCCCAGGCTGCCTGTGGACTGCCGCCCGCGGCAACGGTCGAAGATGGTCAAACATGAATCCACCTCCGGTCTTTGTTCGCTCTCTGTTCTCTCGAATCCTGGAGCACCCTTTCTCTGCTCCCACGCAATCTTTAGCACCTTGCACCAAGGTTCAGAACATTCGGGCTCCACCCAATCGTCCCCTCTGCCCCGTGTGCAGCCTGTTTCCCCAGGACTAAAACGCAGCGCGAATGAACTACAAGCTCCGTGGAGACAACGGGAAGGTCACAGGCACGTAACGCACGTACCCCGCTCCCCAAAGCCAGGTTGGCGATGAGGAAGGAAACCAACATGGCGTGAAAGGCAGGATGGATGGGCGAGGGGGGCCCGGCCTGTCTCCCGCAGGCTGCAGTCTCCTCGTGGACCTCCTTCCCTCACCGGCTGTTCTCTAAGCTGCTTCCCGCCCGGCTCCTGGCCCGTCAGGGGCACCCGCCCGCTCCGATTTGATTCCAGTGCCCAGCGCCAGCCTGAGAGCGGGCTCCCACCTCCGGCACCACCGGCCGCACGCCTGCGAACCCCAGCGGCCTCTCGTTCCGGTCTCTGCCCCCGACCTCTCTCAAGGATCGTTGGTCTTGCTCATGCCATCCCCGCCTTCCCCCAAGAGCCAACCCTGCACCACTTCTACTTCTAACTACCACCCTCTCGCTCAGACTAGACTCAGCAGATGACCGCAACGCGAAGGACAATCTGCTTCCCTTCAGCTTCACCATGTGCACGTCCGCGACTTCACCCACACGCCTCCTGGCGTGGCTGGGCTAGGCAGACAAGAGGCTCCCCCCACATCCTTCCCAGGAGCCCCCGGCCCGGCCCGGCCACTTGGCGACCAGCGCAGGCACCGCCTCACCCTGCCCAGATCTGCTTTTCCGGCAGGGATGCCCCCGATTTCAGCGTCTTTGAAATCCAGACAAGCTGATATTTCCCCAAAATTGGTGCCGTTTTTACTTATCAGTTCTTCCCTCTATTTCTCTCTTCCCCAATTTTGCTACCAACAGCATGAAGAAGCACCCTCCAACGCTGAGAACCACCTTCCCTGAACACGCGAGCACCTCCCTCCCATGTGGACTCTGCACCCCTCAGAGACGCACGTCAGCTGGGCTCCACACGGAGGCAAGGCCCCCTTCCCTCTGCTCCAGTGACGCGTGCTCCTCGCCTGCTTGAGCCGTCAGAGACACCGCTACAGTCCCCACTTCTACCAAAAGCCTCACAATGCCGCCAGCGCTCAACACTGGTCCCAAGCTGATGGCTCCCGCCCGTCTAGGCAACGCATGGCCGCCAGGTAAGAGTTCGGGCCGTGCGGCAGCTTGGGGGCCAGCCCCCGCCCCAGGATTCCTGAGCCCAGGCCAGCCCTCCACACCCGTGGTGCTGCCGCGCCTCTCCAGGTGCCGCCTCCCTGCAGGAGACACCTAGCAGCAGTGCGGCAGGAGAGGCGATCCCAGCTCAACTCCCCCAAGGACGCCAAGCCCCCACCTAGAACCAAGTCTCGTTCTCATCAGCACATGCTCATTACCAAGTGTGAGTAGGCCTGTGGGTCTGAGTCTCTTCTTCAGGGGGTTCTATTTTATTGCTCGTCCCCAGGGGGTAGTTGGAGGGTCATTTCCGCCCTTTCTTAGTCAGCTTCCCTTTCAAAATGCTGCAACTCCCACATCACGATACCTGGGCTTGTCCCGAGTGTACCATGAGAGAGCTGCGGCAGCGGACCTCAAAGCTTTCCATGTTTATCAAAACTCTCCTTCGTTAATTGTAATAGCCCCTCAAATTCTGGGCAGTTAAACACTTGACAACACTCACCAGAGAGCCAGGACCCAATCTGCCAAAAGAGCCAAGCCCTGTTTGGGTGAGTCTTTGACTTACAAATCAAGTGATTCTTGCAGGTTAGTAGTTTCCTGCTTGCTTATGCACAGAGAAAGGCAAGTCTCTCCATCAACAGCGGGAACTGAGACAGGCTGGAAGCGGCCTCGCCAGCCGCCAGCCGCGAGCGCCCGGTGGCTCACGGCCCCAGCCGGCGCGGGCCGGCCGGCAGCCTTCCTCACACCTCCCTTCAGACTCCGTCAACGCGGCTTTCCTGTCACTATGAGGTAAGTTTTATCATTAGCAAGTGCTGTGAGCGCAGAAAATGGAAAAACAGCGGTCACGCACGGTCCCGTCCGTCCCAGGCACGCGCAGCTCTCGCACTTTCAGCCCGACAACACGTGCGCTCGACACCGGCAGAACCGACGGCTGTGCCGGGCGTCACCCCACGCCGCGCCAAACACGCTCCGGCTACGCAGACATGTTCATTACGTGTGTGCACGGGGACTTCCCAAACTGGGCGACTGCCATCGTTCTAAATGCAAACATTGCTGTGTGTAAATCTGTTATCTGTTTCCACAAGACAATTTTTTAAAAGCAAAATTAATTCCCATTGTTTACTGACTCACCATACTCCTCAGAGTGGCCGCACCACTGAGACTCCAGGGCCACGGGTAAGGGGTTCTCTGCGGCTCCCGGGGGAGGGTGGGGCCTCTTCTAACCTGGTGTCCGCATCAGGAGGCAGAGAGGGGCGCACTCCTTTGCTTTCCCATGTATTTTTACGATTACACATTCTACAGATGAGCACCCCTCTTTACTAAGTCTTTCATATTGTTTTTTCTGTTTCGGAGCTGGTCTATGTTGATGTTTAAGGACAAATCTCCCTCAGGGCACTTTCCTTTCAACCTGCCTTCCCACTGATCTGTTTTTAAACCTCATCTCTCTACTTACCAAGCAAACACAGTATATACACAAAGCTGGCTCACTAACTACTTTCTCCCACTAGCCTGAGAGTCCAGACTCCAAGCTTGCTTTAACCCTTCCTGAAAGGCCTTACCTGCTCCATTTCCTCACTCCAGTCTCAATCTGTAACTACCGCAAGGACCAACTCAGGGCTTCCCCACCAGGGGCGCCAGGACTCCCAGGGCAATCACGCCAGCTACCTCCTAGCACCCGTAACAAGGCCAAGCATTCCCACCTGACCAGCTACCTCTTCCAGGAATGGCCTTATCCCCACATCGGTGTGGGACGACTAGCACATTAAAGTCTTCAAAAGAACGTGTGGTCTATGCTTAACCTCTAACTTGCTCTTTCTCAGTACTAGTCCCCAATATAGATGCATGAAAATGAAGCTTTTCCCCTTCCTCTTTTAAGAGGTGAGACTCCATCCATTCTTCTTGCTTCGTATAAAGCAACAAACCATCCCATTTCCACAGCATTTTTATGTCATGGACAGATTGCTGCATCAGTAAGACAAACCACCGTCACCGCCATACTCAAGGAAAGTCGGAGGCTTTCTGATATACTCCCTCCCCTTAGAGAGCTATTATTTTAATGAGCCCTTCAGTAACTGTTCACGTAACATTTACTAATAACTAGCTATACACGTCTTCAGGACTAAGCCGCGCTCAAAACCGAGACAAGGACGAGAGCAGAACAATGAAGGGATTCAGCGCGCACCTCGCATTCGCACATGGTAACTGACTCCTGCAGGCACGCCACTTCCCTCCAGCTGTGTGACCATCAAGAGCACCAAATAAAAACGGATTTTTCTGCCACATCAACAACTTCCTATGCTTCCGACTTTACTGAACACTGGAATCAACTAAGTTAACTGTGTCTAAACTTTTACCAGACTTCCTTTCAACAGGTCATTCACCAGTTTTATCAACACCACATCATCAGCACAGTGCCACCACCGCAGTCCATGAGCTCAAGCTCCAGAATCGAGCATGGAACTAACCAGCCTGACAGAGACAGTCCAGAAACCAGCCAACCCGCAGGAAGAGATGCAGGGAACAAGAACACGTGTCAGGACATTTTATAGCTACTTGACCTCTTTATCCCAATAACTGAGTTTTAAGATGAAGTACAGGTCACACACAAATGGGGGTTAAAAGACAGAAACAAGACTCCGACCACTTACTGCCAGAGAAGTGCTGCTCTGGCAATGCCTGCAGTTGACCGTGCCCCGGCCATCACACAGCAGGCTGTCTCTCCATGATGCATCATCAATCCACACAGAGGGCTCAGCTGTCTCCAGGCACCCAGTCAGCCACCCCAGGGTCAGAAGGGCGCAAGCTCTTGGCAGGAACCCCAATCTGAGCAGCTCTGCTCTAGAAGTGACCCCCAAGCTGAACAGGCACACCGAGGAGACACTGTGCGATTCAGAGTCTCAGCTCTTCTGGAAACACCCTTGCTTTACCACCTTTCAAGTTTCTCCCGTGTGCACACAGCGAGCCTCACGAAAAGGCACCAGCACACTGTCAATGTGCATACAGCACGGCTATCGCCCGGTGACTTCTCATCCACTTCAGTTACTTTTTCCACCTAAGCTGCTGTCTTACCGGGGAAAAGGAGCAAGCCCCTCTTGCAGGGTGCCTTTCGTAATAACCACGACACTGTCAGCCTCCAGAACCCATGGGGTCACTTGCTAAGTGGGGGAGGCTGATTTCAGCACTGGCTGCTTCCCACGCCGCAACCACTGAAGACAACGCTCTAACAGCAGCTACCTTCTTACCTAGTGCAGAGCACACCTCGGCCTCCCTTCAGCCTCCTCACCAGACTCCACCGGAAAGCCACCCCCGTCACCGTCTGTGCTCCTACAGACACTGTCACACAGCAGTCTTTCCTCGGCTGGTGCTTACAACCTGCTTCAATTCCCCAACACATGGGGAATTAGCAGCAAACGCCATCCCGTGGCTGTTATTCCCAACCCATCTTTAACGCAAACTTTCCCACATGTCTTAGCGCCAAGAGAGCCTCCAGTCATGCCTTCAGTCTGGGCACGGAACCCCCATTCATCGTAAATGAAGCTTCTTCCACCTCTGACTGGTTTTCTGATTTTGAAGTGCTCTCCTGACACGCCACTATCACGGACAAAGAAAAGTGCCCCTTATGTCTGACTATCACATTTTAGCGTTTTGTCTTGGGGATTAGTTATTTCTGCAGTCCTTTAACCCTAGAACTTAGATTCAAAAACATACTCGCTTAAATGAGAAACCTGGAAGGACACCAAACTTTAAGATCTCAATGCTCTTACTCTGGCTTTACTGAATTGCTCTATCACTTTTACATCTCTTTTTGCCATTGTAATTTCTTAAAGTCGTTTTCTTTTTAGATGACAAACTAGAACTGAGAGTGTCTTGGTTTGGCACGTGCAGCCCCACCTAACCCTGCACGGTGACCGGTCACCACGCCGACCAGCGGGGCGCGCCGCTGCGCAACACGGCCTCAGTCGCCAAGCTGCACTGCTGCGCTGGGGGGGGCGCGAGCCGGGGCAGGCAGAGGGCAGGGACCGCGGGCTTCCTCCAGGCGACGTTTTGAAACAAAACGCTGCAAATTCCGGAGCCCGCTCCAGACTACACTTGCTATACGCACGGGGACCTGCACCTCTGCCCACCCCTGCGGCGGGAACCCAGGTAACTAGCTCCTCCCGGCAGTCTCGGGGCCCCAAGCCCCTGAAAGCCGTGCAGCGGACTCTGAAAGCCCAGACGACCCGGAGCACAAATCCACCCCACGAGGCCTGAGAGCAGCAGGGCGAGGGCGACCCGAACCCCAGCGCTCCCCACGTACCAGCTTGGCTTGTGCCTCTGCGATTTTCCGGTTATTCTCCTCGAGTATCCGCTCTAGCTCCTCGCGTTTTGCACGCTCTTCCTCCTAAAGGGGAGGACATGTTAACATGTCAGACAAATAAAATGTTTATTTTCACTGATAAATATTCACTAATCTTCCTCTGAACTGCTTTGATCTGACTGACAGGGTAGCTGTACGGCTACCTGCTCGCTGACAAACGATAAACTGTGCAGCCACTGCTATTTGCCTCTAGTCTGACTCACATCATCCCGCCCAGTCCACACAGCAACCGGCTAAACCCTCCCTAGTGACAGTCTCCTGGCAATTATTACTAGTACTTTAACATCACACAAATCAACAAGGACAACTACAAAACTGGATAGTATTTACCAAATTAAAAAAATAATATATAAAATATAAATAAAGTGAATATTTGTCTCACCAATCATGTATACCTACGTATTCTTTACCTATACTCCTTTAATCAGCATTAAAAGTTGAATATTTACTGTCTTGTCCAGTGTCCTGCAGAGTGTGCTCCTCGGCTGCCATACGCGCCAGCTTCCTCTTTAAAATGATTTGTACTGTTAGCTTGGCAATACCTGCATCAGCAGCTCAACCATTCATAAAGAAACAACATACAAGGAAGGCTGAGCTGGGGGATGCAGATGTTTATGGTAAGAAGGAACAAAAAATGTAATTCATCATTCCTAAGGCAAACAATTAATAAGAAAAATACATTTACTGTTAGTGAAAAATACAAATGGTAATCCATACTTCATGGAGCTAAGGGCTTCTTCCGTGGGGAAATGGACTTAGCATTCAGATGTTGACAATTTCTAAAGGCAGCTTATCTGGTCATCTACAGTCTGAACTGAGATTCAGGAATCCAGGGGTGCATGGACAGGAAATAAAATTCTGTAATTTACTTTCTCTTGGAAAATTTAATGAGATTTTATAATGCAAGCTATATGAAGACTGCTTGATGGCTTGGGCAGTGTTCAGATCACAGCATACATATTCAAATGATTTTAATATTTGGAACCACTGTCAGAGGGTTGTGTCCGTGTAAAAAAAAATTGTTAATATGAAACAAAAAGCAAATGAAGAGAAAAAAATCTTCCTATGATTAATAACTCGCTACAAGACAGCACCATTACTCCAAAAATATATTCATTTATATTAAAAGCACTGATACAAGGAAAAATTTCATACACTCAATTGTATAGTCTGCAAAACGTACCACGTATAAACATGTTACCTAGTGAGGACAGTACAAGGAAATACATTTGAACAGCTCAGCCCACGGAAAGCATAGAATTCAGTACGATGGCCAACTCGTCCACAGTAATGCCAAGGTTAAACATGACAGCGAGTCAGAGGTTTGAGTGAGGCATTAAGTTCAAGGAGACACAGCCACGGTAGGCCGGGGCACACAGCCCAGACCCACTCCCACGGCGCGGATGACCGTGCCCGCGTGCTGCTCCGGGACCTGGCCCCGGCCCCGGGACTTTTACAAGGTTTAGGGTCCTGGAGTAATCAGTGCAAACAAGCCAGAAAGCTTCAGTAGCAAATTACTGTCTCATAGAAAGACATTTTCAACTTCTGCTCCAGCTGCTGATAAAACAAATCATGTGTTTAGCTTGACTCCAGACAAGGACAACCTGTTCCTTCATAACTCTCTAGAGAAAAAAAGGAGTTGTTAGTAGATACTAAAAAAGTGGATGAATAATCTGGACATGTTTCCTAAAAAGATTCTTTGAAACACATTAAGAAATGGAGGGCCTCCTGATCAGAATGCTAGAGTTAGTCCATTGTGCTGAGGCAGGATTTGGGGTAGGGGTGAGAGGTAAAAGGAGGGAAAAAAGAAGAGCAAGAAAACCTATTTCTCCAAAGCAGGCGCTGTCGCTCAACGTTAGCCCTGCTCTTTTTAATCTGACTGAAGGCAAAAAGCCTCTCACAGTCTAGGTAGCAAGAGTGATAAACAGAAAAGAATACATAACCACAGGTGGATTTTTACCTCTGCCCTTCACCACGCCCTGACTCCCCCACCTCCCGAGAAAGAATGTAAGTCCTGCAGCCATGGCAAAAGTTTCAAACACTTTCAAATATGTAAGCCAGTTCCAGTAAATCAAAAGGTATCCTTGAATATGTTTTATGGAAATAACTTTTAAATCTCAGTCAGCACTTGTGAATAGGCTAAGAATTAACTTCCGCAGCAATGGCAGGTTTAGGTGAGAAGGGAATCGGTCTGCATTCCACCTCTTTCTGAGCTGAGCAGAGGCACACCCGACACTGAAAGTTTTGCCATGGACTGTCTCTACTTTCCAAACGACCGAGCGTTACCTCTCTGGCTTTCTGTGCCGCTAGCTCAGCTTGTCTCTGTCGCTCGAGTTCTTCGAGCAACTGCTTTTCCATGATGCGCTTGGCCTCTTCCACCCTGCGGAGCACCTCGCGCTCAATTTCATCCTTCCTCTTCTCCAACTCTTCCTCCACCCTTTTGGCCACCAACTCTTCTACTCTTCGCGCCGTCTCTTCCTCGATGAGTTTCTCTTCTATTTCCTGCTGCCGACTAGCAAACAAAGGAGGAAAAAGACTTAGGTTAATGGAAGGAAATAGCAACTGACTACACCTAGTTTTAAGTCTGTGAGACACTGAGCCTGGTGATATAACTGATTTTTACCTTTTGTTTTCAAGAAGCATTCAAGAAAATGACAGATACTAATGTTAAGATGCAGAAGTTCAACATAAAATTTATTTTTCCACTATTGCTTTGTAAATACCCAAGGATGACCATATGCAGAGAGCTTACTAAGACATTAGTTTTAAAGCGGGAACTGTTAACAGATCGGCAACAGGCAAGCTGTAATACACGATCTGCTCACCAGCCCACTCAGGCCAGGTTAGCTGGTCTAGCCAGTGAGCAGTTCAGGCAGTGAAACATCCCCCCCCACCCCCCCCCAGCAAGCTGGGGTCTGATTCTGAACTGCATGCCCTCAACGGCACCTTCTCTTGTGTGCCTTTCAACTAAAAACTCTCCTAGAGATGGAGAAGTGGTTGAAAATGATTTCAGCTCAATGAAATACGACATTTAATTTAAATCCCACTTCCTTTAATTTAAATCCCACTTTCAAATCCCACTTAGGTAGTACAGACCAACCTGCTTGCTGGAAAACAGAACCCTGTACTGAGAACACTGACACCTGTCCCGACACTAGAGTGGAGACAGCACAGACCAGACCACAGGGGCCACTGACGGCCAGTTCCATGCCTGACCAGACAAGATCTTGGTGATGAGAAAATATGAAGCCTATCACACATGTTTCTGACTACATGCTCGAATGATGTATGCTCAGACATGGTAACATATTAAAATTAATCTCACTGACTGCTTTCAAATATGGCCGCTGGAATATGTTTAATTATATACATGGTTCAAAGTACATTTCCATGTAACAGGACAGTAACTGTGGCGAATGGAAAGTAACTGTGGCGAATGGATGGATCCTGAGCCCTGGCAGTATATTTAAATCCCAAACAGCCCATTTATTAATGCTTTGCCCATCTCACAACCCACAGAATCATGAAAACCTGTTACCTCTGTATCTTTTCATGACTCGTTTAACACACACATGTATAAATTACATCTACAATTTACCAGTAAAGACTTCCCATTTTCTACATGATCTTTAAATAGTCTACTTCAACACAATTCTATGGGGGGGGGGGCGCGTCAATCAATTCCCACCTAAGTGCTTTTATTCTCAAGCTCTGGTCACTGTCCCACACTACCTCTCTCTCTCTCTCAAACATTCAGATTCATTGCAGCATCTGCATTTATAATCTCCACGCTGTCTTGTGAAAAAAACACCAGCTACCTGAGAGAGCATAATTTCTCAGGGATTCTCTATAAATGCTCGTTCTCACGACCCTGTGGCCCATTTCTTAAATAGGTCCTCCTCCCAACACTAAGTTATCCATTTTTTTAAAAGAACCAAAACACACTCTGATTAGATACCTTCTCCACTGTAAAGTTCCAATAAAAAAGCGTGAAGGGTAGCCCCAACAACCCCTCACCAATGGTAACTTTCGCTTAATAATAATAATAATAATAATAACAACAACAACAACAGATAACCACCCAACACAAAATTCAATCGCAAAATGATCTAAAGGAAGTCAGGCAGTGGTTTCAACAGAAAATAAACCAATCCCCCTTCAAATACAAGCATTATGCTTCTCCACTTCATCTGAAGAGAAAGAGAAATGAGATCAAACAAGTCAGTCCTGACCATTGCTGAACAGTGGGTATAACGGGACGAAGAACATTCTACTTTTGCCCGATTTAGAAAGTTCCCACAATATGAAGCTTTAAAAATACATGGATGTACATACTTTTGCTGGGTGCTCTTAGAGAAAGTTAGTAAATGTACACAAACCTAAGAAGCAGCTTTAACTTTGCAATTGGCACAAATCTGAAAAGAAGGCAAATGTGAAACAGTTCCAATTAAAATGTTCCACAAAGTGAAAAACAGGGAAAAGAATGAGGTAAGGCTCTAGGCAAGCTGATCAGAAAAGCTGTCAAATTCGCTGGGGAATGTGGGTAAGGCGGAGTCGCCCCGAGCTCTGTCAAGCACCCACGCGGGGAGCACATGCGCACAAGGCCAAGGGGCCGGGTTTCCTGGGCCCTTGCTCCCACTGCCCATCCAGAGTGCCAGGTGACAGGCAGAACAGAGCGACAGACACAGGCTCAGGCCCTGGGCTACTGTGATCCAGTCGGTTCTCATACAGCTCAGAGGCTTTACAGCCCGAAGGGGCAGAGTGGGAAGTCCCCAGAGCCAGTAAACTGGGGGGTAAGAAACGGCCAAGTGGACGTTCTCAGGGCGGCTTCTCCCCTTGTTTCTGGAGGAACCACAGGAGGTGCGCCACACTGCACACAGGCCCCGCGTGGTGTCCACCCAGCAGGCTGGCAAGGCCAGGGCACAAGTGCTGCCCACAGGCACTGCTGAGAACGGCGCCTGTGCGTGCTGCTGCCCTGGCCGGTGACGCCGCTGCCCATAATGAGAAAAAACTGTAGGTCATGTTTAGACCCAGTGTTTAAAGCTAAAACTTGATATTGCTTTAATACCCCCCACACTGAATTCAGGAAAATCACCAGGAAAATGCACAACTGAATTAATAAGCACAAGTTCATCCTTACTGATGACAGACTTATAATCAATGGTCATTGAAAAAGGAGTTATCTGGCTAATTTTCATCAGAAGACACAAACTGTCTTGGGGGGAAAAATTTTTGAGCACTCTGGCTGCTGGTTTCTTAGAAGAGCCCACCCGCAGCCGCCCACGCCTCTAGCTCCTGCACGGGGGTGGCCCGGCGAGTCTCTCCTGTGTCCACCCTTGTCCGGCTCCCGGCGGCATCTGCCCCCGCCACAGTCTGTGCCACCGACGACAGAATCTCCGCGTTTTTTTAGTGAAAACGGTTTAAGATTTAGAGGACCTTTTCTCCATCCTCGGTTATCTTACTTGAACACTCACCAAAATCTGTGAAAGCAGCAAGGACTGAAGCACAGCAAGGCCCTGCAGCAGGGCCCTGCCAGACCGGCGCAGGCCTCGGCGGAGCAACCGGCAGTGAGGCCACGAGACACAGCCTCACCGGCTGTTTCTGGGACTTGCTCAGTGTACTGAGGAGAGCCAACGCTCCGCCACAGCTCCACACGCCAACTTCCGAGACTCAGCAGTTTGCCCTGCAGGTGCCTCAGGGAGGGCGAGCCCCCGCACTGGGCTCTCCGCGCCGGCGGCAAGGGTCAGGCAAAGGCACGCGCATGCAGGTCTACCTCTGGGCAGTTATTTCAAAAATGCTACAAATCCCATCAACGTCAGCCAGACGTCGGCCTCAGGCTTCTGTCTCCAGGCCCTAGCCTGCAAGCTGTTGTTGTCCCACGTTCTCAGGGGGCTTCGAGTGCCCCTTCTATTTCTCAGCAGCGCTGAGGCAGTTCGCTCGGAGACAGCGGCCACAAGGCTCGGGACGCCAAGCAGCCGGCCACCAGCTCCGGCAGGCCAGCAGGTAGCGTGCCCTCGGTGATGGCCCCACGGCCCGCCAGCCTCTTTCAGTTGCCCATTTTCTCAAGTTTTGTGGTGGGCACAGACCACCTGTGAAGTTCGGGCACAGAAGGAGAAGAGAGGACGCACACTAAATGGCGCTTGGGAGCTGCATCTGGACCGCGTGACTCAGCCACCCCAGCCTGCGGGGTGGCACTACACGGAAGGCCCACTGCCGCGGGCTCGCCATCACCAAGCCGCCCGTCCGAGCCGCAAGCCCAACCTGGTGGCACCTACGTAAACTGCGATGGCACAGTGCGCCGTGGTCCACTTGACCCAAGCACCGCCGAGACACTATAAACGCTCCACTTCTGTTTGCACTTCACAGACACGGGGTTCCCAGGTGGCGATCTCGTCAAGGCCTCCCAGGACTCAAGTGGCAGGGCAATCTCCCTTTGGGTCCCAGAAACGGACGTTCTAACTGGCCCGTAATCCAGCAGAAGGTTCTGATCTTGCCCCCTCTCCCGCACCGGATGCTTGCTGCAGTGCCCGACCCGTGTCTTCCTCCTCCACCTGCAGAACGGCGCGCTTCGCCCTCGCCGCTCCTCGCCCCGCAGGCTCTGTCTGTCTCCAGGCTCCCTACCGGCTTCTGTCCCCCCCCAACCGAGGGATCAGCCTAGTGGCCAGGGGCCTGCCATTCCAACCAGTGCTCAGGAGGCTGCAGCAGGATGCCCGCTGGCCCTCAGGCTCCACACTGAACAGCACTTTCCGAAAGCTGCTCACACCTGCCCCTTCCCACAGCCAGCGCTCACGGGGCACCTGTTGGCCCTAGCCGAACCTGCCTCTTATTCCTGTCCTACCCAGCAGTCAGTGTCCCGTCAAAAACCAGTTACCGCCTCACCTGCGGTCTCATTCCCAAGGTGAAACTCAAGCTTCCTTTCCACTGACCCCTCCGTCACCGCTCCCTCTTCTCCAGACTTGAGCTCGGCTGGAACTTCCGTTTCAGTCAATATTCCCCTCCACTCGCAGATCATTCCCCCCAACCCCAACCCCTTTATTCTGGGGTGGGGTTGGGGGTGTGTGTGCAGGCGCTCTGGTCCACATCAATCCTCCCAAGTCCAGTTTACGGCCCCAGATGGCTCGAGCCTCTCAGAGAGGCGCAGAGGCGTGTATCTACAAGGCTGCCCGCACCTAGGTCCCCACAGCGCCATCACCGTCCCCAGCTAGGCCGCATCCTGCAGAGGGCCGGCTGCAGTCGCAGGCGTGCAGTCACTTCATCGCGGCACCAGTGCCCGGCGGTGGCAGACGCGCAGTGTCGGCCCAAGGGCCTAACTGAGGACGCGGAGACGACTTCTGCCCTCCCGATTCAAAGCCCAGGTCTCCCCAGAGTTCCCAGCGAGAGCCCAGACCCCGGGCCTCCCGAAGTAGCCTCTGGCAGACGGTGACTGCTCGGCCCTCCCTCCGAATGCCTGCTCTGCTCTGCTCTGCCCCCAAGGCTTGCTCGGCCACTCGAGCAGTCCACCAGTGGCTCTGCTCAAGCTTCGCGCACCTCTTTCGTTTTCTTCGACGTCTTAGTTTTCGAGCGAACATCGGTCGTGGCTCAAATAACTCAATTAACTTTGGGTCATGTTCTAAATGTCCGCCTGTCCTTAGTATTTAAGACCAGTTTTTGCCGTCAGGACTTGTTCCGAACCCGCCAGGTGGGTCTCCGCGGCCAGGCGCGCCGTCGCACAGGGCGCGGCGAGGAGCGGGGCAGAGGGCTCCGGCTCCCAGGCGAGCGCCCGGCGGCCCCGCCGCGCCGGCGTCGCACAGCGCGAGCTCCTGGCTCCGAGCTCGGAGAGACGCTCTCGGCGGGGAGTCAACGAAACGCCGAAACGTCAACCCCCGCCCGTCCCACCGGCCGCGTGGGGGGCTCTGGAC
>NW_004567111.1:949887-953047 GCF_000260355.1 Condylura cristata | reverse complement strand
CGGCTGCGGTCCACGTGGGCTGTCGCGTCAAATGCCCGCACCGGAAGAGCGCGCTCCAGGGCGGAGGAAATGGTGCCTGGAAGACCCGGCAGCCTCCGGGCGCCTCGCTGCTGGCGGGACCCGGGAGCGCGCTGCCGCGGGCCGGGCGGGGCCCAGGCGCGTTTTAGCCTCGTGGCGTTGGGACGCCGAGGGCCGCGGGTGAGCGCCACGGGCTGGGGGTCGGACGGGCGCAGGAAGCCCCCTCAGCCCTGGCCGTGACGGCTGTGTCCTTGGGGGCCGCACTGCGTCGTCGGGGCCCCCAACAGGGCCCCGCCTGGCCATGCCTGATGGGTCACGCCTGGGGTACGCGCATCCCCCGTGGTCCCCTGAGAGGCGCGGGAGGCAGACCTGCCCCCTGGAAGAGCCAGAGCCCAGGGAAGTGAAGCGGTGAAAGCCGTTTCTCCACAGCGGCAGCAGCACGTGGTAGGGGGGTGCAAGGGCGTGAGGAGATCCCTCACCGCTGCTGAAAGGCGGGAAAGAGAACGCACCCTCTGCCTGTCGCCATGTAGCCTGCTAGTCCTCAGAGAGGAAGAGAGGTGAGGGAGGAGTACAGCGCTGTGAGAAGCTCACGGGCCATGGAAGGCACAGTCGGCTTTCGGGGAGAGACTGCTTTCTTCTCAGACGCTGCCGGCAGGATTAAGCGACGGGCATCAAACACGAGACGCTGTTAGCAGATCTGTGCGCCATACAGGAACAAACAGATGGAAGGTGGCTGCGGCCCGCCCTTCCTCAAAACATGCTTTTATTGACAAACACGTGAGCCGTCTGGAGGAGACTGCAGCGAGGATTCCGCCCCCTGTAGATTTGTTTTCATTGCAAATTCCTGGGTTCTCCCAGAAACTCACAGAAAGACTGTGGGCCCCTGAATCTCCATTTTTGGCAATTACCCCTGTGATTCCGTGTAACCATCCCACCGTTTGGGAAACAGGTACGAGTGAATTGCCTGATGGCGTTTGTGCCTGTATTAAAAAGGCAAGGCTTAGAGGGAAAAAAGATGCAAGGTGAACAAGCAGGTCATTAAACGCTGTATATAAAGAGCTTTTAATAACCACAAGCCATGGCCACCCAGGAGAAAGATGAGCTAGAACTATAGTCAAATAATTCACCAAAGAAATATAACCGATAAAAAAAAATCTGGTAAAATCATCTAAATCTCACTAATACGAAGGAGCAGACTTAGTAATTATTTCAATGTGTGTGTAGCCTGTAAGATCAATCATTATTTCGTGAAATTATTAGCAGTCTTAATAAGTGGAGGGAGAGGTGCTAAACCCACAAGCCCGTGGCAACTGTTAGATGAAGTTTACTAAAACCTTCTAGGGTGCAGTTTAGCCGCAGTGTTCATGTGTGAAGTCTTTACGTCTCATACTGTAATCAGGCATGTCATGTTCAAGAATTTGTCCCACAAATAAAACAGCATGACACAGACCGTGTACCGGTGTGTAAGCGCGCCCTTGTGGCATCGTCCAGGCAGCAGACAGCTGAGAGCGATCTGTATGCCGGCCCATGAGGTCGGTGGTGCGTGCGCAGATGGGACCAGCGCCCACAACAGGCACCAGTCTGGAGGCACCTTGCCCCTGGGCAGGAAGGAAAGCTGCAGAAGTGGCAGCGTGTGCTTGCCCCGAGCATGTTTCATCCACGTATTGTCTGGAAGGGTCTAACGGGTGGAGTAGATGACAACTTTAGACTTTCGTGTGCAACAAGGAATCTTCTCTTGGTGGTTCGGCCGTGGGTTGATTTTCAGATAAGTTGAGAACGAAGCTTGCCCCTCGGGAGCCCACTAAAAACCCCAGTGCCCCGAAGCCCCCTGCGTGCCAAGGGCTCCTCTTTGAGGGTGCAGCAGAGAGGGAGGCTCTCACACATCACACCTCCACTCATCAAAGCCGCCTGTTTCACACTCCCTGAACTTACCGGGTTTTCTTGTGTCTGCTTGGTTATTGATCCGTGGCTAGAGACCTCAGCTGTTTGGTGATCGCTGAGACCATGACCAGCATACCACCTCAGAAACACCCAACACTGTTGAATGAGTACGAGCTGAGTGACTTTTCCTTTTAGTGCACATTTGGCGTTGTATTTTTAGATTCTTTTTTAAATTCCCAGGCTCCAGTCCCTTCTCCTAATAAAAGTCTTTCTTCATCTCATCTTTGAGCCATGGGATAGTGGCTAGAAATACCGGGTCATTTATAGATCATTGTAAAGAACGATCTTCCAATGTACGCCCTCCAAGGCGATGCCTCAATATATCTCACTCCTAATTCTGAAATTGCTAATGTTCAACCCTTTAGCCACAGTTTTTGGGTTTGGGTGTCTCCGGTTGTGTGTTGATGAAGCGTGGTGGACTTGGGGGGCACGACACTGAGTGCCTCACTGTGGCCAAGTCTGTGCTGTTTGCTCACAGGCTTGGGCCGACATGTGAAGAGCAGGCTGAGCTTTGGGGTCCTAGGGCGAATCTCAGTAGCATCGCATCAACCCACCAGTCTTGGTGTTTCTCGGGTCCGCTCCCACAGCTTCCCCAGAGCGATTGCAGACGCCTTCCTTTCCACCCATCTCTGCCCCATGCAACCCTTCACTCTCGACGGGTTAGTTCTCCATCGCAGCACTTTACAAATTTGCAATTCTAAAAATGTTAATTATTTGATGCCCATCTTGCTTATGTGAAAGCGGGCGCCTTTGGGGGTGGGGGGCTGGGTTCTTCTCTGCAGTCTCGCCATCACCACCTGCACCTTGCACAGTAGCATTCAACAGCACATCGTGGGAAGGAATAAACAGATGTGGGCTGTGTTGTCTGGTTCCCCGGCAACCTTAAAACACCACTTCTACAGTTCCTTTAGAAAATTCACAAATTACAGAACTGAGCATGGGAGAACTGATTTCATCACAACACTGATGACATCAGCCAAACTCTGGCTTCCCCAAACTATCTTGATTCAAAACTTTTGATTTTGTACAAAATACAGAGCCCTTTCTTAAGGAAACTGCTACTCTAATTCTCCGTGTAAAACTATTTTCAGGAAACGCAAAGCTATGTATGGTTAACTATAAAATTGCAAGTGCACAAGGGGAAAAAAAGAAACTCCAATGTTTGCCCAAGAAACAGGGATCCCTTGACTCTGAGAGCTGA
>NW_004567111.1:939379-949647 GCF_000260355.1 Condylura cristata | reverse complement strand
GTACCAACACACGAGTCCGGTACGAATCGGATGGGGGGGTGTCTAGGAGGCGCCGGGGCTGGGCTGGCTGAGGGTGGGCCGAGCTCACACTGGGCACGAGGGAAGTTTGGCCACAGCTGCACCCACGTGCTTTCGGCGCCCCTGATCTGTCGTCATCTGTGAAGCCAAGAAGAGGGTGAGGAGGGTCTGGGTGTGGACGGCCTGCGTCTGGCCTGCCTCCGTCATCAAAGGGGCACCCGCGTGTTCTGGCACAGGGAGAGGACAGGACAGTCCTTGCAGTGAGCCTGTCCAGAACGCAAAGGTGGGGGTTTTAAATGTCGACTTTGCAAGGGGCTCAGTAATTCACCTTGTCAAAAGGAAGGGCACTAACAACAACCTGGGTCTTCGTTTATTCCTCTCTGCCCCCCCCCAAACTAAGTATTCTTTTCTGACATTTATCCTTTTCTGTTCTTTCTTTCTGAAGAACTGCTTTTCATCATTCTTGCGAGGCAGGTCTACTGGTGACACTTTCCCTCCTCTTTTTTCAACCTGAGGAAATGTTTGTTACTCCTCTTTGAAGGACAGTTTTTCAGGGTACAAAATCTGGTCAAGCTGACTTCATACTGGAGTAAGGAGTCTGCATCCAGCCCCTGGAAGAGGAAAGAGTGTGTGTGCATGTGCAACTCCCCACCCCCACCCCGACACACACACACACACACACACACACACACAGTGCCCTGTGAATCTCAGACTGGACTCAAGCAGCTGCAAGCCAAGGAGGGGGATCCCCAGAGAAACTGGGAGAGGCAGGGAAGGGTTTTCCCCAGAGTCTTCCAAGGAAATGAGAGTCTGCAGCCACTGTGACCTAGAACTTCTGGTCTCCATAACTGTGAAACAATAAAATCCTGTTGTCTCAAGCCCAAAATTGAGACAATTTCCTACATCAGCCCTAAGAAACTAACAGAGACACATAATCTGATGCCTTGGTTTTCTGTGGTTCTGACCTGTTTGTCTACCCCCCGAATTGTCACCAAGCATGGTGGGTGCCTGTGAGGACCCACAGAGCCCTCACCCCACTCTGCTGGGTTTTTTTGACTTCAGAAAATCAGGAAAAAATGTTTAGATTATGAAAGTAATCGAACTGGCATGTTCTTTAGAGAGGAGAAGTCCCTGGTTTGCATTTGTTTTCAAATTCTTTTAAAAGTAAAGCAGTATTATTTGACAAAAATAAAAAACTTACTCCACAGGAGAAAAATCTTGTATACATGTGATTAATTGCTTGCATATTTTCTGGGGAACTGTACTGCGAAGCAGTATTTATCATTAGAAACTCTCTGACATTTAGAGAAGAAAAACCTGGTGGCTTTGCCTGATGTATGTGACTGCAGAGAATCTGCAGAAAGTGAAACCTTAGAGCCAGGGTTTATTTTATTTCTTTCCTCAGTCAAATAGAGTGTTTGGGCTTCTGCTGGCCTCACGTGAAGAACGGATAGACGAGGCACAAATCTGTCCTCTCTTTTCTCCCCCACACGTGCTTACTAGCAGGGAAACAATCGGGCCCCTCTTCCCAGAGTGCGTAGCCAGTGTCCTGAAACTTAAACCACCAGGTTATTTTGGACAAAGCTTCTAGGAGTCAGGGATTCAGACACGGTATGGCCACCTCTTATCTCTGCTCCTCAGTGACCGCAGGCGAACGTGACTCAGTGACCAGGGGCTGTGTGGACTCGCACCCCTGGCAGTCGAGGTTGACTCTTGTCTGGAGAATCTCAGCTCCTGTCACTTTCACGTGCTCTTTTCGCTTGGTCTGGGCTTCCTTACAGCAAGCAGGCCCCATGCTCTGTGCTGCCAGGGTGAGTGGCTGGGAACAGTGGAGACAGAGCCGTGTTCTCTCACCTACCTTCAGCGGCCACCTTACTTCTGCTAAGTCCGTTGTTACTAGTGGGCCACTTCAGATGGCCGGTTCAGATTTAAGGGGGAGGGAACCTAGTTACCCCTTCTTGACGAGGGGAGATCAAAGACTGGTGTGTTTAAAAACCACCCAGTACCAACACACGAGTCCGGTACGAATCGGATGGGTGCTTTCTCACTGGAAGAGCCCGTTGAACTTCTCTTTGACTGAGCCCAGTATTCCCTCATCCCTGCTTTCCGAGCCTCACAATGAAGAGTCGCGTGAGATGGGCTCCCAGGTCCTCTGCAGAGTTGTGATTCTGTCTCTCCTATACTTGTACCAATCCGAATGTTAGCGATCGTAGCTGGAGTTTCGCAGCCCTTGTTTCCCTGAGAGGAAGTTATTATGCCACTTACAGTTGCTGAGGGCAGAATGAAGCAGGAACATCTCAGTCCTTCGTTCGGGGCCCAGGTGCTGTGAGTACTGATGTAACTACGCGCTGCTCCCCAGCGCTGGATGCTACTTCTGTGTTGCATTTGCTCTTCACCCTACCAAGTCCGGGTCCTTATTTAAGGGTGTTGTTTTCTTATTTATTTTCTCTGTTGTTGACCTGTCCATGATCATGAGTGCAGCATTATCAACAGAACCCCCAATTATTACTGTATCGTTGCCAGCGCCCCCTCTTTAGTCCTGTGATTGTCTTACGCATCTCGATGCTGCTCCACTCATTCTGTGCACGCACACCTAAGGGTGCTATTTCTTCTTGGGGCATTAGCCCCTTATCCTAATGTAATGTCCATATCTACATGGTACTACTCTTTTTAGTTGGAAATCTATTTTATCTCATGTACGTCTAGCTGTTCTGACCTTTTTTCGATCACTTTTGCCTCTAGGATGTCTTCAGCCTTTCGTTGTAACTGTGCTTGTCTTTCTCGGTGTAATGAGTTTTGATATTTCTTTTAAAAATGTCTTACATTTGTGTACAGTGTTTGATGTCTCCCTCAGATGGGGTCCCCACAATTCTCCCACCGCCACCACAGCACCTGTGAACCATCACCACCGTCTCCTGTGCTCTTCCCTCCCATCTGACCCCTCTTCCCCCCTCTGTGCTTGCCTGCAACTTTTGTCTTCTTTGTGACCCCCTGTTGGGTTCCCCACTGCTCCAGCCATCAGTGAAACCATCTGATGTTTTCTTTTTTCTTTCTGACTTACAAGTCTTGTGGGTCTCTAATCACCTGCACATGAGTCTGAGGCTCCTGCCCTTGTTCTGAGCAAGAGGCCTCCATTCTCACAGACTTAACAGGGGGATGCCAGTGGAAGAGCTGCTACCCTAGTTATCTTGTCAATAGGATGATGAATTCCTATTATGTTTGAAGCATTTTCATTTGAGTCTCTGGTTATCTCTAACCAACATTTCCACTCCTCTTCTCCCATACTTCATGTGAAGGATGACACGGGGGAGGCTAATATTTCTAATTAAGGAAAGGTAATACAACTCCTTGTCGGGTCAAAGTTTGAACAAACCACCTGGACAGGACATTTTGGGGACACCTGGGGTCACTTGAATAGCCACTGGGTATTGGACAACGTAGAATAATTTTTGTAAAGTGTGTTCAGAAATTTTTGACTATGTTAGGAAAGACTTTAATGGTGGATCTTGAGATGTTAAGAAGAATATTTCATGACGTGTGCCACTACAGACACAATGACAGAAACATGAGCAACCACGGTGGCAAAATGTTAATATATTTGAAAGTTGAGCTTTCCTGTGAAAATTTGCCTAAGCCAAAATGGAATAAAATGAGGACAGAACTTGTACGAAAAAAAATTGAGCATCGACAGACCCCAAAAGTTAACCTACCAAATCATCCCAAACAGCACCATACAGTGAAAGACTAATGTGGTAATAATGTCTAATCAGCCTAAAGCAGTTCCCGGGGAATGAGATTAGGGGGTACCCTTATTGCTGGGGAGCTCGCCGCCTCTCGAAGGATCTTTTTTCAAAAAAGTGCTCTCCATATCGGTTCAGTTAAGGTACTGTTATAGTATCCTGCAGCAATGACGTGCTGTAACACAGACTTTCTGAAGTGGCGGGCACCTATAATCATCGCCCCTGGGAAGACGGGCGATGATCCGTAGGCCCCTTTCTTCACTGTTTTGTCTTTAAAACTTTGTATCATTAAAAACTAAAAGAAATTTTCTGGATTAAACATCCGGCAAAAGTTAGGATGGTTTCATCGTGTCCAGCTATTAGGTAAAAAGAATACGCTTTGAGAAAAAATTTTATAGAGAAACCCAAAAGGTGGCTTTACGCCTGTGGCTCTCTCTGGAGTGCTGTATGCGAGCCTGACTCGGTCACGGCTGCACTCTCCCAGAGGGAGAGACCCCTTCCTCCCAGGGCAGGGACCTCACTGCAAGCCGCACTCCAGGTGAGAGAAGCGGACTCACCCTTCACGTGGGCAAAGCCGCCCTGACGGTGTGTCTGTGAATTCAGGGGGTGGGCCCCTACGCCTCCCCGTACGTGAGAGAGCATCCTGAAATGGCCCGGAGCAGCCTTAATCTGCCACACGCAAGTGGAATTTCTAAAGAGGGGCTCTGCGTGAGCCACGGTTACCAAAGATGAAGATGGCGCAGGCCAGTGCGGCTCCCCGGCACCCGGTAAGAGTGGGGGTGCTGGGAGCTTCTCGGAGCCTCCTGTGAACGCCGGAGCCACTGTTAGTGGAAAACTGCAGTCAGAAACATCCGTGAAGGGGCAGGCACCCTCGGAGCTCTGAGACCAGCGATGCTCTCTGGGGTAAGGCGGGCTGAGAAAGAGGAGTGGGGTTTCTTCCGTGAAAAGGGGAGAGTTTTGGCTTGAATTCTATTACAACAGATACACAGGGAGAACCTTCTGGAAATCACCACTTCCAGCTACAAGATCAGACTGTACATAATGTTTTTAAAAGGTTTGGTCTTCCTGGGTTTTGCGGATATTGGGAAAACTGTGGGAAAGAACCCCCCTTGCGTGTCCCCCCAGCACCCCAAAACCCCCAAAGGGAGGCTTGTTCTCCAGCAGCTCTTTTCTCCCCCTGGGATGTGGCTGTGGACGGTGCCTGCTGCCCTTGCCAGATGGGGTGGACAGACAGCCACCAGCACGCGGGAGGGATGACTGAGGAGGAAGAAAATCTCTATTTTGTGAATTGCTCTCAGTAGGCGGTGGCCAGAGTGAGCTTGACTTTCAGGGACTTTGTATGATGATGCGTTTTCCAGAAAATAAACGCAGTTGCCAAGGGAAGAAGCTCTCCAAATCGAACTACCAGAAAAAGAATGCTTTTTTCTCGATGGCTGCTTGGCCGTTCTAGATGGTCACGCACAGTTGCCAGATAAAATCCAGGGCGGCAGTAAATGTGAACTTCAGGTGAATGCGGTTCTCAAAGGGTCACTATGTCCCAAATACTGACTGCACCCAATATTCCTGTCACATGGGACGCTCCTGGAAAAGATGCATTGTTTATCTGAAATCCAGCTGAACTGGTGACCCATATTTTTCTTTGCAAACTCACAATGCTAAAGGCAAATCCTTCCTGTTTTTCTTTCTCTCAAGGAAGTTCTGGCTCTCCCCTATGAATTGCTGGGGATCACATTTCAGAGGCTCCCAGAAACTTTTTGATTTGCCCTGTTGGCCTCTTCCAAAAACAAACAAACAAACAAACACACACAAACACTGTTTTTCTCCAACCCCACGGGCCTTCCCACCAGTTCTGGAAGAGTAGGGTTCTCCCTAGCACTGTGGGTGAAGTTTGGGGACTTTTGTTTATCTGGTTGGTGAGAAACAGCACATCTCAGCAACTTTAATAACTGTTTTTCCTATTACGGATGAAAAGAGCCTTTTCATGCATTCCAGGGTTCCTCTGCATTGATTTTTCTGTGCAGACTCTACCTCACTTTGTGCTTTTCTTTTTCTTTTTTTATGCAGCTTCATGTTTCCTCTTAATTTTTAGGAACTCTTTACGTTAGGAAGGTCAGTGCTTTGCCTTGAAAACGACTGGAAATGTTCCCCCCCATTTTAAGTGCACTTCAGGTCCCTTTTAATTGGTCAGGGCCAGGACTCTGCTCTCTGACTTTAGCATCAGGCTTGAGCTCTGTTTTACTTGGCCTTTGTTTAGATTGGTTTAGTTATACTTTGCTCAACTTTTTAGACCCCACCGAGTTAAACCACCCCTGGGAGCGTTTTTTCCCTTGTTTGTCTTTTATCTTGTTTTGCCACTTCTTACTTGCGTCTTGGAGTTTTATGGGGTCTCCCCTGCCCAGCAGAGAGCTGGATTTTGCTTTGCGATCACGTCAGAAGAGCCTCTCCTGTTGGAAGTGATTTCGTCTCATCTTCAGTTCCCGACTGGCAGCTACGTCCGGCATTAGCACATGTGTGCGGCCTCACGCCGGCCCTCACGTCTAGGGTGTTTGAAATAAACCTTTGCCATGCGATCGGTCTTGACTTTTTGTGTGGTCTCTGCAAGGCAGGCCTTCCCTGGCGGCCGCGGTCATCAGTGTGACAGAGCGCACACTTCTGTCCTCGCGCTTTGCGGACGGCAGCGAGGATGTCGGCCGTGTCCTCCGCCCTCCTCGTCTCAGCGAGATCCGATTGATGTCTGGCTGTAGCGGTGCACTCCGCAGCATTTGCTTCTGGCCCGTGGGTTCTGCTGCACTTCTCTTCCTGGACGCGCCAGCGCCTGTCTCTGCCCTGGCCGCTGCCTGCTGGAGCTCGGGACTGCCCCTCCGTCCCCTGCCCGGTCACCCGGTCACCGGCCACGGCTCCTCTCAGCACGAGTGCTCCTGCCAGCCGCTGGCCTTTCCACCCCTGAGCTGCCGCCGCCTGTGTGGGTGGCTGACTGCCCTTCCGCGGCTGTGCCTTGTGGGTTCGGGGGCCCCAGTCTCCGGCCTGCAGCCGCCCGTCCCCTCTGCCTTTCCAGGGCGGCTCGCCGGTGCGTGGCCCCGGCCGGGAGCCCCGGTGGCCCCGGTGTGTCAGTTCCTGCTGTCCCAGCCCCGCGGTGTCCGCTGGCTCCGGCTGTGGGCTGTGCTACAGTGAGGAGCTCCGATGCCAGCCTGATCTCCGTCTCCCGCCTGGAGGAGTCCCCCTTCGTCTTGGGTAGCTAGCATGAAGACGTGGTCAGTGTCTAAACAGTCCCTGATGTTTTAAATAAAAGTAGCAGAGCAGTGTGTGACAGTGCGAAAAGGGACGAGAAAGAAGTAAACGTGTTTGTTTGCAGAAAGCATTTCTGCAAGAAGAATGAAGAAAGGGCGCCCTTGTGGGCGGACACCCAGGGAAGGGTCTTCCCACCGTGCGTGTCCTGCACCTCGGGAATTCAGACCCTGCGGAAGCATCACCGCGTAGGTGAAACGAACTTGATGCTAAATCGTAGCAAGCTGGTATCATACATATGCTAAAACGTGACAGTTTTAAAATAAGGGTGAAAGACAGCGCCAGCAAGCTGTTCCTCGCTTTTTTGGACATCAGAATGTCCCAGAGTTTCTAGCATTAACGGGGTCCAGACCAAGCTGAGGGAGGCCAGGTGCGCGGGGTGCAGGGCGAGCGGACTTTGCCCTGATCACAGCCCCCTGGGGTGCAGGCCCGCGCCTCTTTCTCTGGCCCCTGGCCAACCGCACCAGACTGTCCGTCCCGACGCCTGCGGAGGGCGCTGCACCAGCCCTCCCGACACCGACCTGTCTCCTCTGTGTCCGTGTCCTCGCTCCTGCCTCTCCGTCCCTCTTCATGGGGCGCAGACGGCCCCTGCAGCCACCGGCGGTGGTGTGGGGTGACCGCCCAGGCCCCCGGCCCTCGGCCGTCATCCCGCCAGCGGCTCAGCGCAGATCCTTCCTCTTTCTTCAGCGCGTTCCTCCCTGGCTCTGGCCACCACACCTGTCCTGCCTGGTCATGCTCGGGATCTCCTGCTCCCCCCGGCCCTCTGGTCACCTCTGCTGACTCTCCCTCA
Source organism: Condylura cristata (assembly GCF_000260355.1). NCBI lineage: Eukaryota > Metazoa > Chordata > Mammalia > Eulipotyphla > Talpidae > Condylura > Condylura cristata. The sequence goes on along the minus strand of NW_004567111.1, from coordinate 941,814 downwards.
GGGCGCTGCCGGGTCGCATTCCACCTGGTGCAGGCCCCCTGCTCGGCCCTGGGCCCTGAGGCCCAGCTGCCCAGGGCCCCACCGGGGCTGTGGCGTGGGTTCTCCACAGACAGAGCTGCCGGTAGTCCCGGCGGGTGCTTCTGTCCGCAGCTGTCCCCCCTTTGTGTCCTGCGAGCCCACGGCCAGTGGGCGCCCATCTTCCTGCCGCACCTGCCTGAGGGCCTCCCTCAGCTCCTGCCTCTGCTGCAGGCTCACGTCGTGGCTCAGCAGCGCAGGGGCTGGCCCCTCCCCGTGGAGGCCCGCGGCCGCCCCTCCGCACAGCCTGCCCCTGCCCCAGTGGCTCTCAGCCCTTTGCCTAGCCAGCGGCTCTTGGCCAGCACCAGGCCGACCGCCCCGCCCCTGCCCACCAGGTGACTTCCTTGCCCATGCTGGCCCCAGGAGCTAGCCTGCCCTTAGGCCCCCCCGGACCCCCTTGCATTACTGACATTCCTTTTGCTTCCTTCTCCCCTGCTCCACCACTCAGCAGACCTGCGACTTTGTTAAAGAGCTCCCCTGTCCTGCCTCCCACTCTCACTCTGCAGGTATGCCTGAGGAGCACTCGGGAACCCCCAAATTTAGTTCAGGGGTGCATGCTCTGAAGGGAGTCGGTCATCTGTGTGCAAAGAGGCAAAAGCAGCAGTGTTGGTGTGAAAGATTTTTGATGGGATGAGAGCACAGGAGGGCAGAGGAGACTCCTACCAGAACTGGAGACTTTTAGAACGTTTGTGTGAGCACGGAGGCAGGAAGACAGGTCATTAAAATCTCGGCCCCTTCCCAGAGCCCAGCAGATGGACAGGACAGTCGCCCTAACACGAAGGTGCAGACGCAGAGCGGGGCGAGGGGACTGGGCGGAGGACGGAGGCGCCTCTGCAAGCCGGAGGGTGGGAAACAGATGTGGGGGCAGAATGTGGACCCCGACTTCCCCCGAAGGGCTGTGAAGAGGAAGCAGCCCTGGCCGCGGGCTTCCTTTGGAGCGGGGCTGTGGACACAGGTGTCCCCGGACAGCCCAGTGTCATCCTGCCCGGGGGGCCACCTGAGCTGGGCGGGGCGGCCGTGTCCCGTCACTTGGGGCGGGCGGTGTGGCTGTGGCTGCAGTGTGTGAGGGCGCAGGGGGCGCGCCATATTGTCTGTGCTGTGTGTGGGGGGTTGTGTGGGGGTGTTGTGCGGCTGTGGGTTCTATGTGGGGGAGTCTGAACCTCGCCGCCTCACCTCTCCCAGCGCCCCCTAAAGAGTGCGGCCTCTAAGCGGCCCAGCTGACACGGTCTGTGATCACAGCAGGCGCCGTCCAGGCCCCTTCTCTGCCCTCCCGCCTTCTGGGCGCCCAGTGCCCGGACCTCGGCCCTGACCAGGTCCCCGGCACCCCTGGCCGCCCTCGGCGCTCCCGGTGCAGCCTGCGCCTGGGCTTCAAGGGGGTGTATTTCTCCCCGACAACAGCTTGTGTCCTACCTGAACATTTCACTTTAGTTTTTCTCCTTTCTGTCCAGAGAAGTGAGGCGTCAGATACAATTTTACCGGTTTCTGGGGGACATGGCTGCCGAGACGGTTTGAGGGGTGCCCAGAGTTCCCCAGGAGGCACGCTCCCCACCTCGGGCGGCCCGGCCTCCCCTCTTTCTACCTCCGACTCTGCCCTCTGCGCCTTCGGTCTGCTGTGAACGACCGTCAGGGACTGGGCAGGGCTGGACTCGCCTTTTGAGCCAGTAGAAGTCCCCAATAGATCCATTTTTGATTTCGCAGCTTTGGTTTGAAATAATTTATTTTGACATCTGCAGCCATGCATCTACCTAGGGTATCTTCTGCTATGCAGCTTGCCGGCCGTTTACGTAAATAGATTTATATGTCACCATGTATGTGGGCTCTTTGCATCAGAAAACGCAAGGGAGCGCGCTTCTTAATGGCTTCAAAGTGTTCCGTTACTGATTGAACAAACCCCTTCTTTATTCTAGTCAGCCATGGGCGCTGCTCATATACCTTGGACTATTTTTTAAAAAGATTTATTTCTTTATGCACCTAAGAGCTGGCGTGTAAGCCAGAGGTGCAGGCGTGCAAGGACACCCCAGAGAGCAGAAAGGTGGAGCCACTGAAGCCCAGGGCTGAGGGGCAGCGGGGAGGCGGGAGGGGCTGCCGCACCCTGGGGTCCCTCCCTGGCTGGGGATGAATCGAACACGAGCTGCAGGGCTGCGGGCAGCTTCGTGGGGCTGCAGCTTCACCCCTGCACTGCCAGGGAGGCCCCGCTATGGACCTTTTACTATTTAAAAAGTGTAGCGAGGATCTATTGAATTTTATGCACACACACACACACACACACACACGAACTGTAGCCAAGAAACCTGTAGGGAAATCGCGGCTGGCTTGCTTCCCTGGGTGACTCCACCCGCGCCGCCTCTTGGCACAAGCGC
>NW_004567111.1:936515-937594 GCF_000260355.1 Condylura cristata | reverse complement strand
CTCTGAGGACGGAGGCGGGGACAGGTGTCGCACAGGCTTCACAGGCGGTGCGGCCCTGGCGGCCCGGCCACGTCTGTCTCCCGCGGGTGGGCTGCCGGAGTGGGCGTGGACGCCTGGTCAGCCAGGCGTGGTCAGCCAGCCCCTCCCCCAGGGGCGGGGGCGTGGCCGGCTTTGGGCGGCTTTTGGCGGCGTCCAGAGTCTTCATCGGTGCTCACTGTCTTTTCTTTTCTTTTTTTTTTTAACTTTCCAGGTGGGAAACGCCCGGCAGTCAGCTCTGTGCCTCCGCGGGACTCTGGGCTCTGCAGGTGCTCACGTTCTGACAGAACCGCGCCGAGCCTGTCTCCTCTGCCCTCCCAGCGCGCTCAGTCACCTCCAGCTGCCTTCTGGCGACGGACAAATGACAGATGTGGAAGCTGGTGTGCGGTGCAGTCCCTGCTTCCGACTGGGCCCCTGAATGGGAAGGGGGGGCCGCGGTGCCCCGCAGCCAGGAAAATGCGCGCAGACCGCCCACGCTGGCGACTCCTCCGGCCCCAGCCCCACCGCGCGGTGCCCCCACCTGCCCCTGCCCCTTGATGGCACCCCCTTACGCGGGAACAGGACTGAGCGCTCAGACGCGGTTAGGCATGGAAGCCCCCCGGGAGGCACCTGCTGGGGTCCCTGCAGAATGGCCGAGGTGGCCTTGCGCCCTGAAAGGCCCTTTGCAAACAGCCTGCTCCTGGGCTGGGCTCGCGTTCCCTCCCCGCACCGGGATCCCCGGTGGGTGTGGGGCCCCAGGGCTCGCACCCCGCGACTCAAGCGGACAGTGGCCGCGCGGACAGGCGACGGCCCGCCCTATCCGTGACGTTCGCCCTTAGTTTGGGCAACTGATGAACCCAAAGAGCTTTGGGGGTGTCTTCTTTTCTCTTTTAAACACGGAGGTGCGATGCTTCTCTCCACTTGGCCTGCGGACCTGCAGCCCCCGCTGCTAGCGGGTCCCCCCACCCTTAGCTCAGCACCCCTCCCCCAGCTCAGTCTCGGGGAGAGGAAGGAGCTTGTCGAGTAGCAAATCTAAACCGAACCAGAAGCCAACGGACCCCAGC
>NW_004567111.1:925558-935465 GCF_000260355.1 Condylura cristata | reverse complement strand
GGTCACTGAGAAGCCACGGGGTGGGGGTCCTTCCCGATAGGACTACAGCAGACCCCACGAAGGCAGCACAGAAATCGTTACAACTTGCACTGTGTAAAGCAGCGGCTTTGCTCACACCTGAATGGCGCTGCGAGGGAAGTCGCGGCTGCCGGCCTGGGTGGGCGCTGTGATGGCATTTGGGGTGGAAGTAGGTGGTTTACTGCGGGGAGTGGTGGGTGCTGGGCTGGCCTGTGTCTGTGAGGGAGGCCGAGCCGTCCGAGGGGCCCAGCAGCCTGGGGCCCCTCGCAGCTGGGGCAGGCGGCCAGCAAGGGTCAGCTGCCAGTGTCCGTCGCACCTGTCCTTGTTACCCCGCCGGCCGGCCTGACTCAGGGTGGGGGGTGGGGCAGAGGGAGATAGCGAGAGCTTTCTAGAAGGTGGGGAGGGGGTTACCTGCAGCTCTCCTCATGCCCAGCTCTTGGAATCCATATTTCAGAGTCCTGATGAAGCCCCCTCCCCCGCGGCATTGTTACAGGTGAGAGAAAGCCCTTCATTCTCCATCTCTCTGCTAAGCGTTTCCTCTTTAAATCACCCCAAACCATGATGCTGTTATGCTGTTTGCTGCACAGAGAAACTGAGGCATAGAGGAGCAAGGCGACTTGCTTGGAGTCGCTCAGCACAGAGGGGCAGATGCCAGCCAGCGCCTGTCTGCTTGCACAGGAGAGGGGCAGCCTCCAGCTGGACCCCAGGGTCTGGCAGGAGCCCCGCTCTGACCGCGGGGCGTTGAGCCCATGGACTCCATTAGGGCCCTGGGCTCTGTCCTGATCCTCGAGAAGCAGGGAGCGGTGGGGAGGCTGTCAGGTCAGGTCAGTGAGGAGGGGCTTTGCAGGGGAGCTCGGCCCCAGGGCGGGGGCTGCCTCCAGGGCCTGGGCTGACCAGTGGTTGCCGGAGGCTTGTCTGTGGGTTTGCACCCAGAGATGGAAATACCCGTCACCCCGGGCAGGCGCCAGTTCACTCTGTGTAAAGCAAAGACAGCCCGATCTAGTTAAGGTCTTTTTATGGGGGAAAGATGTGAAAACACCCAGTTTCGTTCCAAAAGCTCGACCTGACCTCGCGGGAATTCGAAGGGCAAGTGCGGCGTGCAGGCTCGCCCTCACGGAGTCCATGCGTTTCTGTGCCCACTGTGAGTGTACCCCCGTTCTGTATGCACAAACAAATAAATCTTAAAGAGAAGGAATTGCCTGGTTCTCCCTGGTGGCAAGGCAGGTTAAAGCATTATGAATCTCTCAGAAGCCACTGCAGCACGAGTTTGATCCCCAGCCAGGGAGTGACCCACGTGGCGCCGCAGACCTCTCCTGACCCGCCCGCTGCTCCCCTCAGCAGTGTACTTTGTCAGTCTGCCTGTTCTGCTCCCCGCTCTGTCTCTGGTGAATTCTTTTACTGTCCCTGCACCCCTAGCCTGTACCCCAGTTCTGTAAGCACATAAGCATACATAAGTAAATCTTAAAAAAAAAAGGATTCCCGCTCCCATGTTCTTTAAAAGCAGCTGAGCAAACACATGAAGGGCGATTCCAGCCCCTTCTGCCCAGCTCCTGGCCCACCTGCAGCCCCACTGGTCCCGAGCACAGCAGAGAGGGGCAGCATGCTCTGATGGGCCTTCAGTCCGCACTGGGGCCGGCCGCTCATGCTTGTGCGGGGGGAAAAAGCCAGTTTTGTTCACAGAGCCTGCAGTCAGGGCCGCTGGGCCCTGTGTGGACGGTGCATGCCTGGACGTGCTGACCGGTCACTTCACCGAGGCCTTGCACGAAAGACGGAAACTGGCCTCGAAATTGAGAAGGGCCTGCGTACTCCCTAAGTGGGCGGTCCTCAAGGCGTCTGAGGAAGTGAGACCTGAGGACGAGATCGCGGAGCGAGGAGCATCTTCTCGAGCACGCCCGCTCGGCGTGCAGCGTCTGGTCACCTGGCAGGACCGTCGCCAGTCACCTCTGGGATAAGCGTCTCGTGCCCAGCTTGTGTGTCCACGTGCATCTGCTTAGGTCCGCAGAGCCCACGTGTGCGGCACTGGTAGCCAGGAACGGCTGAGGTCTGCGACCCCGAGAGAAGGTCACGGCGCGGGGACCTCGTCTTCAGGAATAATCCCAAGAGACATTCTGACCTACGCGGTGTGGGATTAGCACTGTGACTTCTGCGTTCATACACAGACCCCACAAAGACAGCGCGTCTTTCCAGACGCGTGAGGGGTCAGGTGAGACCAGTGCCGTGGCACTTCGGGATGGGCCGACGTTCTGTGTTGAACCTCACACAGAGAGCCGGGGGCCAGGGCCGCCCCCCGCCGGGCGTCTGGATTATTCCGAGGCCCTGCAATGTCTTCCCCTTCCCATTCTGTGCTCCTACTTTCAGTGGTTTGCGAAGGACCGGTCTCTGCAGCCTGGCCTCCAAATGGAAAGTTGGCACGAGCATTCTCCACCCAATTATTCTTGTACACATTTTGAAACAAATCATTTTGGTCTTTTTGAAAATTTTACAGGGGGTGATAAAAATAGGAAATGTCAGGTTTCAGATGTTTTATTGCATTCTTGTAGCATAATAACAGCCCCATTAAAAATAAGCTCACAATACAGTGCGAACTTTGTGTGATGGACTGACTTGTTCTGGGGTGGGGGCAGCTTGGTAAGCAAGAAAGTTGTGTGATGACATGTTCTGGGGTTCATTTTATTTTGCTAAAGTTTCACGGGACAGGGGCCTCGCATTCGGGTGTTGAGGGGGGGCCGTTCTCCAAGGGGAGGGCCAGATGTCTCGGCGCTGGACCTCAGACCGGGACCCTGGCACCGGGTTGTCTTTCTCCGCCGCAGAACCGAGAGCCCATCTGCGCTGGGCGGGCGAGGGCTGAGGCCGCCTGGGCACTGCGGGTCACCGCGGCTCCCAGGCCAGGGAACACGGAGCGTGGAGCGAGGCGTCCTCTCCTGGGGTTGGGACTTGGTCCTGTCTCCCGCTGCCTGGGCTGTAGCACTGGCGGCACCCCGAAAAACCACTGAATGCGCTTGCATGGCTTCCGCATCTCCGCAGCCTCGCGGTCCGGACTCTTCCCCCACCGCGGGCTCCCCAGAGATTTCCACCCAGGTTCCAGCGTGGAGTCGCGCCCCAGGAAGAACAGGCCGCTTTCCGTTCTGGGGGAGCAGCTCCCTCTCAGAAAGGAAGCTGGGGGGAGAGGGAGCATGGTGGCCCCATCCTATTGTCTCTGGTCTCCCGTCCCTTTTTCTGTCAAAGGTGACTGTCCCCCGAGGTAAAGGGCGCCGGCAGGTGGACGACTGGGGTGTGCGGCTCCCAGCCAGCAGCCCAGACTCTGGGCACAGTCTCCTCACCATTCCTGCTGGGCTGGAGCCCCTGGGGCGCACTTTCCTTGGGGGGGGGACTAGCCCCCACTTCACCTGCTTCTCCTGTGTGGCAGCTTGGGATCTGCGCAGCTTCGGGGTCACCCTGCCTGTGCCCAGGGCAGCCCCATCCTCTTTTAGAGATGGTGCTTGCTGAGCACAGAGTGGATGCCCTCACTGAGCCCACCGCTGTCCTGGGAGCTGAGGTGGTGCCCAGAGGCTGCTGCAGTCAGGGTCCTTCATTCAGAGGGCAGACACCCCCAGGGGCTGCGGGGGCTGCGGCCGTCTCGGAGGGCCCCTGGTGCCGAGTCTGCACTGGAGCCTCATTCCCTGGCTCGCTGTGCGTCGTCCGCAGGTGTCCAGGGCCCCTTACCCAACCGGTGCCCCCATCCCTCCCCCTGGCCTTGCGATCTGGGACGGCAAAGGGCCAGGGGGCTCGGAGCACCAGGGCACGTGCAGGGCCACTGGGATCCCGCCCTGAAAAGTGACCTTGAGCTTGGTGATCTTGTGCAGACCTGGGAAGTCAGGCTCCGGCAGGCTGCGCCCCGTGGGGGTGCCAGGGCGGTCTCCCGCTCCGCTGGCCCCAGCCGGGCCCCTGGCCTCGTCACTCCCATCACTCCCATCTTCACAGCCCTGCTCCGTGCCCGCGTCTGCGGCTTCTCCCGAGCACGCACATGCTGCATTTTTCCAGGTAAGGTCCCGCTGACCGGCTCCTGGGGCCAGAAAGTGGATTTGACTTCGGGGCATCCCCCATGTGACCGGGCCGGTGAGCGAGCATGTCACGCCAGAGCGTCTCGCTCAGGCTTCACGACAGGATCCCCACGGCATGGGGAGAGGAGGCAGAGTCGGAGGTTACTGTGCGGGTTGAACGGTGGTGGTTACGGCCGCCGGTGCCCCGTGCACCCCCTCCCTCAGCTTCGGGTAAGGGAGCTGTCTGCCGCCTTCTAGGGCGTCCTATCTTGCGTCAGGCTGCAGACACCCAACCCAAGGGCTGCATGAGTGAGCTCTGCCCGCTCCCTGCCACACCATCTGCACCAGAACAGCCTCTTCTTTGGAAGCGACAGTTTTATGTGCTTGCATTTATGTTTCTATCACAACGAGGACATTCACTTCTAATATCTAACTTACAGCTGGCAGGAAAAATCTTTGAAGTTTTCTCAAAGTGTGTGCCAAATATCTTAAGATTCACAAGGCAGACAGAAAAATTATTTTCCTTCCAGATTTTTCTCTCTTGCGTTATTGCCTTAGAAAGGACAAAGCTTTTGTGCTGGGAAGCTCTCGCTACCCATCGTTCAGATTTACAAAATCAAAAACTCAAAACCCTTGTAGAGGGGCCTCGGTTTCATTGCAGGCTTTTCCGCCTCTTGGACAGACGTTTTTCCCCCGGATGCCGGCGCCCCACTCCGCCGGGGAACCCCGCTCCTAGCTGGGGAGTTCTGCAAACAGAAACAAAGCCGACCAGCAGCCAGGAGCGAGTGCGGGCCGACTTGCACAGCCCAGTTGAGCCCACCGAGTCCCTGTCTTGTGTGTGAGGTGTGTGGGTGCCGCCTCGGAGGGCAGAGCGCCCCGGCCGGGCCCCCGGGCTGCGCTGGGCTCCGTCCCAGCCCCACTCGCCAGCCTCCGCCCTCCCCACTCCGCCTTCTCTTGCGCACAGATTTCCTCTGTCCCGTCTCCACTGAGTTTTCGTTGTTGGCAAAGACACTGTCTCCCAAGCTGTTTTGCATTCTAGAACAATTCTTTTTATTTGGCCTTGGTTTCTGCACTTTTTTGAAAAGTCAGCCCTTTCTCTCTGCCTGCTGAATGTTCTGCTCTGGCATCCTGGGAGTTTTACTGACTCCAAAGTATGTTTGTGGGATAGTTTGTATGTAAACACCAGGCACTTAAAATCAGGGAGTATCTATTTCACAGACCGGAGGGAGCAGGGGGCCTCTTCTCTTTCTGCTTTGGAATTACCCCTGCCTGGGACTGGATCCTTTCTGCCCTCTGGGCAAACACTTGGCTTACCTTTATCCCACTCCAGGTGGGAGCAGCTGGGGGAAGGAAGCAGCCTTTTCCCACTCTGGGCAAGATGTGTTTGCGCTCCCCTGGGTCAAGGGCCCCGGGCGGACGGGGAGCCTTCATTTCTGGCGTCGGCTGCAGAGGCCGGAGGCCACCACCGCCCAGGTTCTGGGGCTCCGGCCTCCACTGCCCTGGTTCCGGGGACTGCTCCCTTTGAGCTGAGGCAGGCCTGCAGGAGGCCGTGCGTTTGCGCCCCGGGATCTCGACGTGGTGCCCGCACCCCGGAGTACTCCAGATGGGCCTGAGAACAGCGGGATGCATCTCCCAGCCCTGCGGGGAGACGAGCTTCAGGCCGGCGTCCAGCAGCTGGGCTGGGACCCTCGGGCGCTGGGCCGGCAGCGCCCTCTCCTGCCTCCGCGGCCGCCGGCCGAGCGCCGCCTGTCTTCAGAGCGCCTCTCCTTAGCAGGGCCAGGCCGTGGGCACAGGCCGGCCACTCCAGGAGGCCTCACTCGCCTGCGTGACTTCTGCAAAAAACGATTCCAAAGACGGCCATTGGCAAGTGCGGGGGAGGCTGCACCTGCCTTTTGGGGGAGCCGGGGGAGTCACACTCACGGTAGGCAAGTGCAGGCTGAGTGTGGCCCGGTGCGGCCTGCGCGGAAGGGAATGGACAGGCCGGCCCAGGCCCCGGGGGGGCTTCTCGGCGCCGGGATGGAGGGCGGCGGGCGGGCGGGCGCCCCTGCAGGTCACGCCCCTGGCAGCGTGGCTGCCATCCTGTCGCTCTGCCTGCTCAAGTCCAGGTGACTCGGCTCCCAGGGCCTCTACCCCGCCGTCGGTGCCAGCGGCCCTCCCTCTCCCCCAACGAGGCAGCAGGGCCGCTGGCCTGCCCTGACGCCTCTGCATCGGGACACCCCACCTGTGGCAGGGCCCTGCGTCTCGCCCCCGCCCGCCTGCCCACACCTGAAGCAGCTGCTTCCTCAGCAGCATTCACCTGCGGACCCGGAGCCCTGCCCAGCGGTTGGTGTCCGGCCGGCTCCCGTCCGCCGTCCCCTGAGCGGGCAGGCAGGCTCCCCCGGGCCCCCGACACTGCCCAGCAAGAGCAGCGGCACCCAGGCGCCCGGGAAGGACGTCGCGTGCGCGGCATCGGGGCAGAAGCCACACTGGCAGCCGCTCCCCGTAGCCGGACTCGCTGCCGGCAGAGTATGACCCCCTCGCCCCCCTCCCAGGCTGCTCTGCTCCGGCCTCCTGCTGACCCTTCCCAGACGCACTGATGGGGACGGGCGCCCCGTCCTGGGAAGGGGCGATTCTACGGGCAGGCCGCTGACGGGTGGGTGGCCCAGAGGCAGACGAGCGGATTCGCTGTGTCTGTGCACATGGAGCGGCCGCTGCCGGCGGGACCCCGCGGCCCCTGGCGGGACTGGAGGGTGTCGCGCTCTGACTCAGCAGGAGAAAGACCGAGGCCAGAGGATTCCCCAGCGAGGTGGCCTCCAAGGAGCAAAACAAAGAACTGATAAAACTAAACAGAAACCCCAGAAGTCCGACTGCAGGGGGGAGGCAGGTGGTGAGCAATGTGGAGAGGCCCCTGCGGTGGGGGTGCTGGGGAGCCAACATGCACTGGAGCGGTGTGAGCTTGCTCCCCTAAATCATACACAGCGCCGTCATAAGTAATGTGATTGTACAGTCAAGTTTAAGGGGAGGAATAAAGCAAGAGGTATCGCAAACAAAAGGGGTGCCCCGGCCCCCTTGGGACCTCGCCTCTCTTCCGCTTGGGTGGCCCCCAGGGGGTCCTGATTCTTGGTGTCCCCCATGTGGACACGTAGCGTCCAGCTGGAGTTCGGGTGTGAATCTGGGGGGCTGGAAGTAGCCCGTCAGCTGCTGCTCCCGTCCCGGGCCCCCCACCTGACCCCACCTGGATGCCGAGCGGGGAGCGGGGTCCTCACATCCCAGGCAGGAGGGGAAGCACCTTCGATCTCCCCCAGCATCCTCCAGGGGTCTGTGTGGCTGATCGGAACCCAGAACTGCCTTTCTGTGGAACAAAACCTCACTGCACGCCCCCGCCCAGGGACATCCTCATCCACCCTTGTTTCCGCCGCCCAGGGACATTCTCGTCCACCCTTGTTTCTCTTTATCCTCACATTTTATTTCCCACGTTGTTTACTGAACAGCAAACCAGATCCACCACGCTGTCCAATTTTCTTGTCTTCCTCCCGCCGCTTCCCTAATAAAAGGCTTGTCATTGTAAGTCTAGGCGGCGTGCAAATTAGAGTTTTGTTGAAAGCATTTACAGCCATTTCCTTTTTACACTGTTGCATGCTCTTTTCTCATTGAAAATATTTAGTTTCTTTAAAAAACATGTGCAAACTAAAAGTGAATGCTCCCTCTGACTCCGGGGCTTCCCTTACTCAAAAGTCAATGGTTTAAAAATGCTGTTCCCAGGACCTCCACAGAGTCCCTCTCTGTCCCCCGTTCTGTGCCTTTGACACAGGATATGGCCTTTGCTTTTTTTTATAGCAGAGCTAATTAAGCTCCAAGCTGTTGTCTAAATCACACTGTCTGCTTGTTCCGTGGCGTGAACATGCTTCTGTTGCTGTTTGCTGCTTTGGGCCTCTGTAGCAATTTAAGCTGCATAAAACAACCACCACACCGAACAGCACATCAATTATAACCAGATTGAAAAATTCCACTGTGACTTAAAGAAATCAAAAGCTCTATGTGAACTTTACGTTGTCTACATGGTCTTGATCTCTCCCTGACTTAATTACTGTGAGTAGTTAACATGACACTAGGAAAAAAAATGCGAAATAGAGAGTTAAGTCAACAAAGTTGATTGTGTTGATTCTGGTAAGAGATGGCAAGCCCACGTGTTAAAATCCACCCGACCGGGCCGCCGAGGTGGCTCAGGGGTTAAAGTCTCAGCACTATCCAGCTGTCCCCAACCGCTGCTGCCTGAGCTCGATCCCCGGCCAGGGAGAGACCCACAGACCCCTCCTGTCTCCCCGCTGCTCCCCTCAGCAGTGTGCTTCAGTGGACCTGTCTGTTCTGCTCTGAATTCTCTCACATACCACCCTCCCCGGCCTGTACCCCAATTCTTGCATAAATTAATAAATCTTAAAAAAAAACCAAAAAACAGCCACAGGAGGGCTTAGGGCTTCCCTGTGCCTTTCCCCTCCCCCTGTGGTGTGGACTTGCTGACTCTCTCCCAGGCCAACATGCTGCTGCAGGCCTTGGGCATCACCCCGCGGGTGCCAGCCTGGCCCTCCCGCAGGACCCACGCAGGAAAGGTGAAGATGGGTTGCAGGGAGTCCTCCAGCTCTGGGGTCCTGCCGGCAGCTGCCGGGTGTGAGACCTGGGGGTGAGGGGTGCCCATGCTTGGGGGATCAGATCCTCGGAGACTTCGGGAACGTTGATCCTGGACTATCTGGATCCTTCAAAGAGAGTCTCCGGCAGAGTTAGGGAGAAGAGACGGAGCAGGGCAGGGCCCCAGGGAGGGGTTCGCTACCACTGCTGGCTTGGGGGCTGGAGGCCGAGCCCGCTGCCCGTGAGAAGCAGGCCGGGCCCGGAGCCCGGAAGGGCTGAGGAGACGGAGGAGACTCCGCGGGAGCCCCAGCCAGGAGCCCCGTGTGGAGATGTGGCCACCGGAGCCCCGAGGCGCTGTCGGGCTTCTGAGCTCACACAGGAGGTCACCCCGACCCCTCTGGACACTTGGAGAAACCAGTCCCGGCGCGTTGGGGTTGCAGCTAGTTTTGGGGTCACTGCTAAGTGGTGTCGTGTGATGGGAGAGGGCCTCTGCTGGGACAGCTGGGGGGCTGGCGACTGCCACACAGGCCACATAATTTGTGGGGTTCAGAGAAGCATGGGCATTCTGATATTTGCCCCAAATGTTAGATGATGGTGTCCCCTAAGGGGATCCCCAGCTGGTGGGGGCCTTTCTTGGTCGCTCAGCTCTGCTTGGAGGTGAAGACCAGCTGCAATGTCCAGTCGGCAGCGTCAGATTTATCACGGCCACCACTTCCCCTTGCTGCCGTCCCCCGGGCCCCGAGGCGAGCGGGCCCTCTGGAACTCTGCTGCTGTTCTGGGGATGGGGCGACAGGAGCGAGAGAAGGCTGGGCCAGCCCCCCCCCACACACACACACATTCCCTCTGTACCTCAGGTGCGAAACGCAGGTCCGGAGACCAGCTGTTAACATGCCAGGACAGCGAGAGCCAGGCGTGAGCCCGCCGGCGTCCGGCTGAGCTGGGGTCCGGCGTGACCGCACTGCGCCATCCCGAGTGCAGTCATCCGATGCCTGTGGAGAGCCTTTGTACTGGGCTATTTGTGGCTGAGAACACTCAGGTCCAGTTTTTCGCTCACTTAGAGATGTCGAGTTACCTAAGGTCTGTTAGTGAATTTCTTTCCATTAAAATTGCTAAAGGGGACTCGCAACTGAAAAAAAAGTCCGCCTGAGCGCCATCCCTGGCCGACGCAGCCCAGCCAGGTGAGCTTCTTGGGCCGTCCCTGGCCGACGCAGCCCGGCCAGGTGAGCTTCTTGGGCCGTCCCTGGCCGACGCAGCCCGGCCAGGTGAGC
>NW_004567111.1:913011-925143 GCF_000260355.1 Condylura cristata | reverse complement strand
ATGCCGTGTCGAGATGGATGCCCTTCCAGTCCCAGGCCCGGGAGTAGCTCCCCGCCCGCAGAAGGAACCCACCCTGCAGACACCCCCATGCTCCTTCTCTCGCCCCAACCTGTGAGACCACGGCCGAGGTTACTTGCGAGTCTGTCACTGAGAAACGCGCTGGCAGAGCTTGGGGAGAGCTCCGACGCGCGCTGTCTGGGGGGCCCTGGCGGAGAGCTCTTCGGGGCTGTGATGACCGGGGGAGGCTGGAAGTCTGGAAGCTTTCACAGGCGTAGCTGCGGCAGAGACATGACAAGGAAAGCCGCATGTCAGCACTTGGCAAGCAAGCAGGCCAGAGGCATTGGCAATGACATGCCGGAAGAACGGCCCACGGGCTTGGGATTCGGCAGACAGGCGGGCCCTAAGAAGAGCCCCTGGGTTTAATATTTAAGTAGCGAAGGGCCTGAGCACGTGCGAAGGAGAACTACAGAGCTTATAAACAGCGAGGCAAACCTCGTATGGGTCATTGAATGAAGGGGGTTGTATTTCCCAAGGACTTACATGCAAGACTACATCTTTCCATATTCAGTTTTAATGGTCAACAGCTTAAGTTTCTGCTGATGTTTTTCTACTAATAATTTTCATTTGCCCTGGACAGTAGCATCTCCTTTCTATTACTTTTGAAACTATCTTTTATTTAAATATGAAATGACAAATAAAAAACCCAAAGGAAACTTATGCTGCCTACAAAGGTCACCCTGTTGACATTTAAAAAGCATTTGCATTTGGCTGGGAAGCTCACACAGCAGAGAAAGCCGCCAGTCCGAGCAGAGTCTCGTTTCCAGCCTTGTCTGATCACCTTCGACACCCCCACCTTGTCTCTCTTACGTTATACAATGGAGTTGCGGCAAAAGTGAAGTCTGTTCCCGACTTGTCATTTCAGAAGACTGTGAGCAACTGGGGGACAAAGACGAACGGACAGTCCCACTTGCAGGAGACCCGCGCACCTTCTCGGCCGACGGGATACGCCGAAGATGGGGTTCACGTGCTTCCCCCTCTGACTGGAGGTCCACGTGTCCTCTTTGGCAAGTGGGAAACGGCACATTTTCTTGAACCTCATAAGTCACTCAGATTTTTCAGGTGGGGGGAGGGGGCCCTGACATCCCTTTGATCCGAAGCTTCGCTCCCAGAGGCTCTCCTAGGAGCTGCTCAGACCTGCAGGACACGCTGATGAGTCACGATGATTGCGGGTGGTCACAGGAGTAGGAAATGACCCGCTGCCCTGCTGGAGAGTGCGCAGGCCGCTCTGCTCGGGAGACGTTAGGGAAGCACCCGGCTGTTTGTGGAGGACGCCGGGGGGTGCACCCACTGTACAGAAAGGACCCCAAGGCCGAGAAGGTGTGCAGGTCTCCTGCAAGAGGGACTGTCCGTTCGTCTTTGTTACCCTGTCCCACTGTCCCCCAGTTGCTCCCAGTCTTCTGAAAAGACAAGTCGGGAACAGACGTCACTTTTGCTGCAACTCCATTGTATAACGTAAGAGAGACAGAAAGAATACACTGATATGCTCCTTCTAGCCATACTGATTTCTGAGGGGTGGGAGGCAGGTGTCTTTTCTGGCTTTTCCCTTGTACAAAATGAATGAAAATTCAATATAGATATTTGACTAAAATCAGCACATAAAAAGATGTGATCGCATTTCTCTGCCGAATGGGGCAGGCGAGAGTGATCCTGGCCGAGGGAGCCGAAGGCCCGCCCGAGGGTGTCCCCAACTTCCCAGTGTTCTTCTGGGCTCCAAGGCAAAGAGCATGGCCAAGTTCAAAGGTGCTCACGACACCATTGAAACTCAGGCCAGATGCTAATGTATCAGGCTGTTTTTCAAGACACTGAATCGTTAATTCGGAATTTAAGCAGTCATAGAAGTGGGCATGGGTTGCTGCATCACCCACAGCTCTGCAGAATTCAACCGCTCTCAGCAATCCCTGGGGACAAGGAATCGAGAAGACTCACACCCCCTTGCTTCTGAAGGGGTTCCCTGAGACTCCGAAGGGCGGTCACTGGCTTTGCCCGGCTGACGGCGAGCGAGCAGGAGATGAGCGCCGTCAAAGGCTCGCGCTCCCAGGGACTAAGCTTCCTGTCCAGCCAGGGCACAGCGCTGTGTCGTGCGACCACCTCCAGAGGGGCGCTGCAAGCTGGGAGCAAGCGCACCCCAAAAGTTACCGCAGGTAGACGAACAGGCACAGACCCGTGGCCACGCCCCCGCCGCACTCCCACTTGGGGTGAGGGCCGTAAAGCCCCGTCTCGAGTTTTCATTTTCCCTCGGCAGAGGTATCTGAACACTGGGCTTTTGTAGTTTCCTTGCAGAGAGGGAGAAGGAGTGGCTGGGCAGTTGAAGGAACTCCACCAGGCAGGCTTGTTTTTCTTCTTTAACTTCTGATTTCTGGGAAAGATTTCTGCTTAGGGTCAGGTCTGCTTTCCGAAGTCGGAGCGCTTGTAAATGGTTGTGCTGGAAATGATGCCAGGCGCGGAGAAGAAGAGAGTGCATTTGAAAACAAAGCAGAGGCAAACACACACTTTCACTATTCTGAGAGTCGAATGTTTGAGAATTTACTCCTACATGCTCAGAAGCTAAATACTAGTGTGATTGTTTGCAAAGTTAGGACACAACAAGATTTAAAATTTCCCCTTGCTAAACTGGCATCAGAATAAATGAATGTGCTTTACAAAAACAAAACCAAGCGAACAAATCCACAGTGCGTTCGTGACCGCGGAGGCCGGGCAGGGCGGCTGCCCCTGCTCGTCAGCCTCGCGCTTCCTGTACGGCCGTGGGAGGTGAGGTCTTCGCTCTTGGCTGCTCGTCGTCAAGCTCGGACCACGCCCCACAGGCCACCCGCTGGTGGTGCCCCACGATGCCATCGCCGGCTGATGGTCCAGCGCTGGCATCTCCAGCAGGACCTGCGCTTCACGCGGTGTGGGTCTCATACATCCTCTGCGTGGTTGTTACTATCAGCCCCATTTTTTCCCATGGAAAACAGAGGTCTCTGGAGCCCAATTAAGCCCGTCCTCCCCCCCCCCCAATCTGGGCTGAAAGCAGAAACGACGGCCTTGACTTTGGTCCTGTCCACTCCAGCGAGCCTGCTGTTCCCAGTGTGGCCGGGACCCCCGGCTTGGGGGCGGGGGATGCTGAGGACGGAGCCTGGGAGGCCAGCATCTCTGTGATTCTCAGAACATAAAACCCACTGCTGGAAACCAGAAACTGTTGAAAACCTGCATTTCACTTGATCAGACCCCACGGGGAGGCATGGTGGGGTGGCCTCCACCAGGGATAGGGTGCATGGAGAGTCAGGGAAGCACTGACGCCCTTAGTCACGGGGGGCCGCCTGAGGTCCCCTCCGGGCAGCTGCAAGGGCACAAGCAGAACAGAACTGTCTCCCCTCCCGGCGAGGCGGTGGCCGAACGAAGAGGCGAACCCTCCAGCGCCCCCCAGTAGACGAGGGATCACGTGCGTGGCTGCCTCCTGCTGATTCCTCCCTGGATACCTTTTCCCATCCTCTTACCACCCAAGTTCAGGCCCTCATCACCTCATTCTTCATCACTTTAATAATGCCTAATTTTTCTTTTTTGGACTCTTTTCCCACCCACATTCAGCCCCCGCCCGTAACACCAGCTAATTAATTTTCCCGAAACACTTTGATCATGGAACCACTCTGGCCTCAAAACGCTAACAGCCCTCTGGCCGCTGGACAAGGCTGACTTTTCTCAGCCTGGCATCCGGGTGGTGCTGAGCTGGGCTGTCAGCTGGCGGCCATCGTGGCCGGGGACAAGAATTCTCCCCCTGTGGTCGCTCCCCAAGTCTCGTTCCTACGCTCTTGAGCAAAAGCCCGTCTGTCCCCTCCGCCTCGCCAGCCAGGCCACATCTCCCAGCCCAGCTGGCGTTCAGCTCCAGCGTCCTGGCCCCTCGAGGCGTGGCCGCCTGGAAGAGCCAACCCAGCCCCCGGGTCATCATGCCTCAGGCTCGTCTACGAGCCGAGAGGAGCCTGGACAGTGGCAGCGTGAGGGAGCGCAGGCGGGGCGGGCGGGCGCTGACAGACAGGCCGAGCGACTGGGCGAGGCTCCGGGACCCATGTGCCCAGGGCGAGGCCGGGGAAGGCGGCCACGGGCGTCCATCACCTCACCCCTGCCCTGGATAGCCGTTACAGCAGTGCCGTGCAGGGTCTCCCCGATGCTGACGGGGTGAAGCTCCTGGAGGAGGCTGTTCTGAACCTGCAGAGTTCAAAGTCCTTTAAAAGCCTCCTCCTGAGGCTTCCAGGAGGAAACATCCTGGTTTCTGGTGACTGTAGAGTCCATTTCCACGTGGGGGGATGGGCCCCAGGGCCACGCTGGCTTTGGCACACCCCCAGCAGAGACCCGGCCCCCATCCCGCAGGGCGAAATGGTCATTCCCCCCCAGGACGCCAGACCCGGATCCAGGCCACGTCTCCGACTGCAAGTCCCGGAGTCTCGGTTCATAATTCCGGACTTCCAGGAACACATGTCCTATCTGGGGAAAGCTGGTGACGAAACAGTATATTGGGAGAATTCATGGTAATGGCATTTGGCTGGAGTTAAAAGCCTCGTTTTTAGTGTTTGTGAAGATCTGAAAGGATCTTGGTTTTTGTTCTCTCTAAAGGTCCTTCTCAGTTAACAGCATAATGTCCAATTATGCATCTTGGAAGAATTTAGGGTTGAGAAAACCCAGCTACTACTGGAATCTTTGATTCTACGGAAGACGCTCCCTCCCCCGCTCAGAGTTGCCCAGCTGAGCTCTTCCTCTGGAATTCAGTTGATTGTCCCAGCGTTTGAGTTCGCCTGCAAAGCCACAGGCTCATTACAGGAAAATGCTGCAGCGAAAATATTTGCAAAGTCGAGTGCTGTAGTTGCTGTTGTTCGTTATTTGGTCGGGAAAAGAAAAAAAAAAAAAAACCCCACAAATCTTTTTTCCCTTGATGTCCTAAGGGCACTGGGTTTTGATATTTATTTTGTGAGGCTGCAGCCTTTGAAGCACATCATTTTTATAGGTGTGGGAATCACGAGTCACTAAAATATTTTGATCTTGAAGATAGAAAAACTACATTATCACTTACTTTGAGGAGGCTGGGGCACAAGAAAGGTTTGTTTAGTCTGAGCCTTGAGGGGGAGGAGGGGGCACAACCCCTCCCCCATATGGCCTGGGGGTGCATCTGAGTGCTGCAGGTGGGACCCACCGAGGGGTGGAGGGGTGAGGGCTCACTCCATGCCCTCCCGCCCTGGACGTGAGCACTGGCCCGCCCCTGACATGATAAGCACATCCTGGCACCAGGCCTCCCTAGTCACAGCCAGAAATGGGCTCATTCGGGGCTCCCTGGTGGCACGCCAGGTTACAGCGCAGCACTGTGAAGTAACCTGCAGCCACGGCAGCCCGAGTTTTATTCCCCACCAGGGAGGGACCCACATGGTGCAGCAGACCTCTCCTGTCTCTCCCTGCTCCCCTCAGCAGCCGATTTCAGTTAATCGGTCTGTTCTGCTCCCCGCTCTGTCTCTGGTGCACCCTCTCACCCCGCACCTCTGGCCTGTGCCCAAGCTCTGTGTGCATGAATAACTAAATCTTTATATATAAAAAAGGAATGGGCTCGTTTTCTCCTCTCGGGAGAATGGCTTTCTCCACCTAGGGAGTCCTACCCGAAGGCCTTGCTGCTGGCCGGGTCCGGGCTGCCTAACCTCAGCGACCCTCACACCTGCTTGGGCTGTGCTGTGTCTAGCAGCCTCCCTGCCAGTCACCCCTCTCCACCAGTGACAGGGGCAGAGAGGGCGTGTTTCCGCGGAGGCGAGGGAAGGAGGCCGTCTTCCCCCGTTGACAAGCACCTTACTTCTGGGTATTGACTTACTCAGCCTCGTTTTCGGAGCTTCGAAAGGCTCAGTGAACTTTCTTCCCTGCTGGGGAGGGCCCGGGAGGGCTGAGCAGCCAAGCAGTGACTTTCTTTGCCAAGGGAGGGGTTTCTGGGAGAGGACCCCCGCAAAGGCATTGCCCAACCTGGAATGCACCTGCAGGGGAGGTCAAGGCGCACACGGGCTTTGCAAGACGTTCAGGACTCGGGCTGTTCCGGCCTCCCAGGCAGTTCTTCTGGCTTCCCTCTGGGGCAGCGTTTGGCCTGGGCTCACTGTCGTAAAGACTCAGCAGCCGTGTGATGCCGACCAGGGGGCGGAGGGGGCGCTTCCCTCCCCCGGCTGTGGTGCCGCGTCCGAGGCCACGTCCAGGTCCCTCTCCGCGGGGGACCCCAGCCTGCCGCCAGCGTCAGAGCCGGAGATCAATGGAGACCTACTCGTCACCATGGCTTTGACGTTGCAGCGAGTTATGTTAAGAACCGTGGTAGCCAGGGACGAAATACGCCCTTCGAAATAGAACCTGCAATTACAGTCAGCGTCGAGAGTGGACAAAGATGGACACAAACACTGGAGAAAGTGCCTCTGGCGACAGCAGGACTCAGGAGAAGGGGGTTTCTTTCTTGTCTCGTGTGCGGGGCTCGAGTGGCGCAGTTGACAGCAGTGCGCAGAGCTCAGAGGTGCGGCAGCCCCAGCGGCGTGTCAGGCCACACCGGGCGCACGGTCCTGCCGGCCCACGGTGCCCGCCCCGGCCGCCCCCTCCCCGCCCCCTGCAGTCAGTTCTGCCCTCAGGTTCCGGGCTTGTCGTTGGTTTGGTTTATCCTTCCCTTCGCTGGGTTCTCTGTCGTCCACCGTCTGGTTTCCCTTTCTCCTTCTAGCTTACTTCACTTAGCGTCCCCCACCCAGCTCCATCTGTTCGATGGCAGGAGTCCCCCACTTCTGCGGCCGCTGAGTGGGGCGAGTGGGGCCGCTGAGTGTGTGGGCGCCTGCCCCTGCCCCTCCTCCGACCGGGTGCCGGGCTGTGTCCGAGCCCCTGGCGTGAGCGTGCTGAGCGCGGGAGAGCACCCACCCTTCTAAGGGTGTTTCGCACCCTGGAGTGCGGTGGCTGGGCCTGCTGTAGACCGACCAGGTCTATTTTCAATGTCTGCAGCAGCTGCCACATTCTCTCTTTGGCACCGGAGGCCCGGAGCCTTCTCCCCAGGTCAGAGCCCACTGGGGTTACTGAGAAAGGCTGCAGTGGTACAGTGCGTGGGCCCGAACTTCTCTGAGCACCCAGGGCTGTCCTCTGGGAGTTACCTTTGTGTCACCCTGCACACAAGGCGAAATGCAAGAAATCTTTGGAAAGGTCGGTGGGGCCTGGGGACACCCCGCCAGGGCTGGCGCTCCATTGTCTGCGGGGTGTGAGAGTTTGCACCCAAGTGAGAGTTTGTGGAGACAGGAGAGGCCCCCCCCCCCACCAGAGCTCTGAGGGCCGCGGACCCCACAGGACAAAACGCTCTCTGTTACCTTAAACGTCCAGTGAGCTGAAGACTTGCCACAGGGCAGCAGGCGGGGCGGTCTCAACCCCAGGGGCTCAGGTGAGCATGGGCGCCTCCGCACGGGGAAACACGGCTTGTGGTGTCGGGAACTCTGCTCCGTCGCCGGCAGGGCGGGTGGCGTCCACCGTTCTCATTCAGGTTCTTGGCCACGGGCAAGAGTCTGCGGGTTTGGCGAGACCTGGCGCTCTCCGCCTGAGCCCTGGTCCTGGGGTGGCCGCTGTTACGGGGCAGGGGCCGTCAGGGTGGCAGGCCTGCCTGCACGGGGAACGTGGCGCCCTGGGCGTGCAGCTGACGGGCGCCCAGTAAACCGCAGCTGGCCTTTGGGCTGGACTGTCCCTGGCACGACTCAGCAGGCTTCAGACACCTGTGACGGGTGCCAGCCACTGCTGCCACCTGACTTCCAGGTGCTGCAGCCACAGGGCACTGGGAAACACGGCTGGGGGCAGCCCAGGGCTCGGCCTGATGGGCTCCCTGCGCCCCAGGGAATCTCTGCCAATTCCTCTGTGCCCACAAGCCATCACCCGCCTTTCCAGGGAGTGGAGTCAGGAATGACTTGTAGTTATTTCCAGAATCAGACTCGTCTGGAAGGAGGGCTGGGGTCTTCCCGGTGTCAGCACAGCAAGACGCATCTCTGACGCCTCCTCGGAGTGCTGGACTGGGGGCCCGGCTCCCCGAGATGGAGCGGGAGTCCTGGCCCGCCAGGCTCGGCGCCAGGGACAGCTTGCTCCTGGGTGGAAGGCCGCGTCGCGGGCAATGGTGGGCTCCGGGCTGTCCGCTGGGGGCAGAGGGGATTGTGGGGTGACGGCTCTCTCCTGGGGGCCAGGGGAACAGACACCTGCAGGCCACCTCCTTAGCCCTGCACTAAACCTTGCTCTGGGTGGGAGGGAGGAGAGAGGGGGGCGCTGCGGTTCCCTGAGTCAGCTGCCCTCCAGGAGCAGGGAAGCGAATTTCAAGCAATGGTGATCATCTGCTAGCAAATCACTTTACCCTGCAGCAGCACTGGAGCAAGAACAAAATCCCAGCTCCGGGGCAGTGCTGCCTTTTAGGGCCCTGTGTTCTGGCGGGAAGGTCAACTCATGCGGGCCCCGCGGCCGCCCCCAGCTGCAGCCCCAGGCAGGCCAGCGCAGCCGCCCGGTGCCAGCTGCCCGGCGCCCGCTCCGGGGCCCCTGCGTCGCGAGACAAGGGCGCTGGGCCGAGATGCCGGGCCGGTTCCGTGCGGCCTGGCCGCACTGTCTGGAGCCTCCAGATACTTCTGTGAAATCCAACAGCTTCCCGTATGTGTGGGAAGCGGCAAACCGCTTGTTTACGTCAAGAACAATTCTTGTTACAGCTTTGCTTTTTCTTCAAGTCTTTTCCCGTGAAAGTTCTGGCCAGGAACTGGCAGGACCCTTCCACTGACGCGAGCCTGGAAGCCAGGGCGCACCGGAGTGGGGGGGTGCGTGGGCTGGGTGGGGGCGGCGTCCGGGGCTGAGCCCACCCGCAAGGTGACCCCGGGGGAGCCCTCCCCTGGCCGACGGTGTTGGCTGCTTGCTGGGCTCCCCAAAGAGTCTGGGCCGATCCTCCCACCTTTCCAAGCCCCCCGTTGTGCACACACCTCCCCCCTTCCCAGGTAACCACCTGTCTCTCGACTGTCAAGAGTGAGGCAGCCCTCCCCATCGGGGCCCTGCACCTCCTGGGACTGCTGGACAGGAAGGGGTGGGTGCTGCTCTTTGACCCCCAGGTGACCCGCTTCAGGAGCCTGGAAACACCTCCCCATCGCCTCCTCAGCTCCCCGCCGTTTCTACACCTTTGCTCTTACTTTCTAGCTTTTTTAGTTTTTGCCTATTAAAGATGAGTTAACCTATAAGAAAAGGATGAATCCAAGCCTGTGTTTTCCTGAACAAAACGTGGCCGGAAACACGCCCTACCCCCCCTTTGCTTCCGAGGTGAACGCCCCTTTCTGGAGGAGTTGCTGCACCTGTTGCGGGGCTCAGTCCCCCGGGCCCCCCCGCCACGCGGGCTGCTTCGGCCCCAAACCCCTCCTTAAATGTTCAGGGCTGAAATTCTGGCTTCCTGCTAAGCAGCAGGCGGAGGCGGCACGTCAGAGTGGAGGTGGGAGCCGTCAGCAGCCGCTGGGCGGCGAAGCAAGTGGCAGGGGGCAGCAGCGCCGGGTCAGCGGGCTGGCTGTGGGCGGGCGGGGGCCGGGGGGCTGGCCGTGAGGGCCTTCGGGGCCCCGGGGTGCCGGCCTTTGGTGGGTGTAGGGCCCACGGCGCTGGCCATCAGCGGGCAGGACGTGATTTGGATCTGAGCATTCCGAAAGGGCTGTAGCACCTGCAGACGTAGCTGCAGGAGCGGGGGTGAGGGCCGGGGGTCAGTTCCTTTACACCGCTGGGGGCTGGGGTTGGAGACAGGAGACAGACGTGGCAAATCTGCGCTGAGGGCTCAAGACGGGAGAAGAAGGTGAGAGTGGGCGACACAGACCGTGGGGTCACAGCCTGGCACCCCGGGCTGGGAATCACTGGGTGGCCCATCCTGGGCCAGGAGCTCGCTGGCTCCCGGTTCCTAGTGTGGCCGCTTTGGGGGCTCACCCAGGAAGGCTCCCGTCAGGAGGCGCAAACCCTGTCGGCCGTTTCTCCAGCGCAGGGGTCTCTGTCCAGCCAGGTGTGCTCTGCCTGTGAGGGCCCCGCCTGGGACATAAAGAGCCCTGTCTTCTGTCCGACACTGTCACGAGCACGCGACACTCCTGTCAGTTATCAGTTAGCTGCCTCTCAGCCGGATGCTGCGGCTTTAGTAATGCTGGCGAATCCTAATATCCTTCTTGGAGCAGAGGGCATAAGGACCCCACTAAGGAAAATCTAACTGACTTGCTGACATCGTTTACTACCTGTTGGGATATTATCTTTTTCATGACTAGAAGTCTGTGTTTCTTCTAGGTATAGTCATTTTGCTACTGGCAAGGAAGGAGCTGAGAACCTGCACATTAATTGTACAGAGGCATCAGTATTAATCTTCGTAGAAGTTGCTATGTTCCTTAATAAAATGGCTTAATAAAAGCTATTTCCATGACTATTTGTGGAGGTATAGTAGTTGCAAGAACATAGAATAAAAGAATAGTCTGATGAAATGTATCTGAATGTCAGCAAACGCGGTGTAAGGAGACTTATCCAGGGCCCCGCCCCAGGAGAGGCAACTTGCTGTTTCTTAGCCTTATTTATAGCCTCAACCATGAATAAGAATAGGAATGAGACATTGAGTGGGGGTGGAGAGTGAGCTTTCCTGCTTCTTATTTTCCTGCAACAGGGGAAGAACCTAACACTTAAGAGTCATAAGTGAAATTTTGAGGAGTTTTAGCAGGAGCATCAAAATCATCTTTCTAGAACTATCTCTGAGATGAGGATCGACAGCCAGCTCGTCTGACTGCACAATCAGGAGACGAGGGCTGTGGGCGTGTCTGCGGAAACGATGATCTCCATTTATAACTGGGCTGTGTGGCAGGGCAGGACTCCTGTGCATTCACAACAATCTGGATGGCAAGCTCGCTCCAGGACTGAGGAGGGTCTGGCCGCAGCCCGCAAATTATATGCTTGGAAATTCTCTCAGCTGCAAAGCTTCTATGTAATGTAACTCTAATGATAAGTCTCCTCTCCAAGTTTTGCCTTCTTTTGTTATTAAAACTGAGACGATGTGGTTAATTTACTGTTCTGATGAACGCCAATCTCGAGTTACTCATTTTCAAGCAGAAAACGGTATTCGTCGTGGAGCAAGCATTCCAGTGGGGGTCTGTCCTAAACACGCCATGTTTGCGGAATTGGGGACGTCCAGGGGCACCGTGGTCATTAAGCACAAAGCTCCCATTTTCGGGAGCGCAGACTTCCCAGGCTGACAGCCGCCAAGCTGAGGCCGGTGGGGAGGGGACTCAGTCTTGCTGGGGGCAAGGGGGGCTCCCTGCAGTCATCTTCGAGCACCCATCTCCCTTCTTTGGCGAACAGTAGGGACGCCAGGTGGACGGCTAAGCATGCAGATGTTTTTGTTTTGTTGTTAAAGATTTATTTCGTTCTGCATACAGAGCCGGGGTCCAGGCCAGAGGTGCAGAGATGAGAGGCTTCACAGAGACAGAGTGGGGAGCAGGACAGGTGGACTGATGAAGCCCACTGCTGAGGGAAGCAGCAGGCAGGTCAGAGAGGTCTGCCGCACCCTGTGGGTCACCTCCGGGGCAGGCGGGGATTCAACTTGCAGGGAAGAAGCTGTGGCCAGCTTGCCGTGCTGCACGCTAACCTTGGCGCCACCAGGAAGGGTCCTGCAGGTGATTTCACATCATAAACCCCACAGCCTGAGGTAGCTGGTCCTCCCAACCACACTTGCTAATTCTTTTATTCCTGAACTCCATGCCTGTTCAGCAGATCGGTTTGGACTTGGTCTCTTTGTGACACGATGGAGATTTGGTCGCAATTGTTTTGTTCTCAAAGTATCTCTCGGCACCCATGTTCATGGCGGTAAGAAAGGAGACAGCACCAGCCAACCCCTCTGTGGCGGCTGGCCGTGCCGAGCCCAGCGGGATGGCGGGTGGCGGCTAGGGCGGGGGCTCGTCGGGGAGGCCGTGCTCCCGGCGTACCCGGCGGCACAAGGTCCCCAGCCAGTGCTGGTGGGACGCCCGGACGGATCCCCGCTCGGGCTGTTGGGGCTTTGTGCCGGCGATAGCTCAAGTGTCTGACAAGTCAAGCGTTCCCATTCCTTATTTCTTT
>NW_004567111.1:899330-912774 GCF_000260355.1 Condylura cristata | reverse complement strand
GCCACCAGGGAGGGCCCCCATTCCTTATTTCAAAGCGAAAAATGGTGACCTGGAGACGGGAACATCTGTGAAGCACGTGACCAAACACCAAAAACAATCAATCACACTACTTGAAAACATACTCTTTGATTTCCTACTTTGAGAAAAACCAAATCTGTTGGCACGCCTTAGTATGATGTTGAGCAGCGTCGAGGAGGTAAATATTTGGAGAGGACAAGGAGCCTCCCTTCTTGCCCGGTGCCGTGTTCTCAGTGCCTAAGAGAGTCCAGACACTCAAGCCACGTTTGTTGAATGGCTGTTAGATGGCGCGAGACATGAGGACAGAGGTTGGTTCCCGGCTGCCGAGGCAGCACTTTGACACCTGCCTTGTCTTGGCTTATACCTATTTGCTCTGATCTATAAACCTTTAATATTAATATTAATACTTTTAATATCCAGCGTAGGTGTGAGGCCCCGTATGAGCCACTATTGAGCACACTGATACCGAAAGTGTCAGGTTGAGGCGTAGGGCAAGGGGAGAGACTTCAGGGTCAGAATACAATGGAAAAAGCCTCAATCGGACAATAATTAAGACTTGGAGTGTTTGCTCCAAGTGGAAATACTCCTCGGAGTATCTTCTCATATCTCCTACTTTGCAGTTAATTACTTGTTTATCTTCATAAGTAATTGTTATTTCTTTTATAAGGTCTGGATTACTATTGACTTTGTTTCTGAAAATAGTCCTGCTTCAAATAATTTCCTTCATTGTACCTTGTAGTTAGATGTAAAGACCAAGCAGTTAAAAATAGAGAGAGCCTAAGCTGATCAAAAAAGTTCAATCATATGGACCATTAATTCCTAAAGATAGACTTTCCCCCTGGGGAGCATTCCATTGTGGCAAGAACAGGTCTAATAAATATCGCCTTAGATACAGCCGAAGAAAAATAGCTGATACCAAATTGGCAAAAGGAAGATTCAGTTATAAGCTCTTTTGAGAATAAAGTTTGAAGAGATACCATAAGAATAGAATTATTAATGGAGTTCATTGCAGGAGCTGATATAAATAGTTATTACACTATGTGACCTGGAGCCCAGTAAAATAAAATCTTTTAGTCTTGAAGTTTCAGATTACCTTTATGCCTTAACGCTCTTTAAAGCTTAAAACATTTGATTTAACCAACATCAAATACTCCTTAATGAATATGAACCATTCAGGAAGAAAACATGAATCCTAATAGATTCCAACTTGAAATGAGAAGGAGCATTAAAGTCATTTTGTCCAAATTTCCCATCTTCTAGAAAGGAAATTGAGGTCAAGAGAGGTCAGGTGACTGATTCAGTGTCGCACAATCAGGGCACATACGTTGTTCTCCATGGCTGTCCTTGCACGGAGCAGTAATAAGTCATCACCCTGTCCAGAGCCCTGGGTCTTTGCATGCTCTGAGTTAACTCCATGAGCTCAGTTTCCGCCTCTGCAAACCCTTGGGACGAGCTGCCATCCACTCAGAACCGACTGGACCCTCACTGATCCTGCTGCTGGACTTATTTGACTATCACAAAATATGATGAGTTGATAATTACCTGTACTTAAATTTGCTTCACCCACAGAATGACTGATATCCCTTAGCGTGTTGTCAATGGCTCACTGGCTAGAGGAAGCCCGATCTTATCAACAGACTCGCCGCATCCTGGAGACATTCCTGAGCGTATTTATTCTCCCTGATTTCATTTCAGGAACCATGTTGCATTTGAGGAAACTGAGCCCAAGGCAGGTCTCGGGGCCTCTTGAAGAAGGATTTGCCCCACGACGGCCAGTGTGACGTGTGGACTTAGCCGGGCGCCAGCCCTCTCTCCATCAACTCCCAGCCTGGACACTGCAGTGCAGACCTTTTCCAGAAGAGGTTAACACTTATCTTTTATTGACTTGCTTTGTTTACGTCTGTATCTCTGTGACACTGGTTTATAACCTCATAGGGGTTCAGGCGTGCAGTCTGACACCCGCATATACACAGACCCTTGCACTGGAGGTCCAGGCCTGTCCACCAGCCTGTAACTCACCCTTTACCTTTGAGTAAGACAGATAGGGAAAGGCGGTTAAAGGTGTGGTTTCTCAAAGAAGGTAGAATTCTCCTCAAAATGGCCAGTGGAAAACCAAGTCTCCATCTTGCTGCGCCACAAAATTGGCTACCACATGACAAGACCACAACATTAACTCTTGCACTGTGCAGAAAGTCAGTTTAGTCTGATGATCTGACTTCTGCATTTGGACTAGCAGGCCCCACAATGTTGGAAATCACTTCATTGCCAGCCATCCTTCTATCTGCCTGTCCATCTATCTGTCTGTCATCCGTCCGTCCGTCCGTCCGCCCGTCTGTCCGTCCGTCCATCCGTCCGCCCGTCCGCCCGTCCGTCCGTCCGTCCATCCATCCACCCATCATCATATCTACCCACCCACACTTCCCCTTCTCTAGCTTCCAATCCAGCTCTCTCCCCCATCTGCCTGCCTGTCTACCTCTCGTTGATCTTCCTTCGCTGGGAAAACTCTTCCCACGTCTTCCCTGTTGTCCTGATGCTGGAGTTCTGATGCAGGAGCCTTGCCGCTCAGGTCTGGCTGAGGACAGACTGTCCTTGAGAGAAGGGCATTCAGAGAGTTCCTGCATTACAGAGTGGCCAGGGCAGCCTGGCCTGGGCCCTGGGTCCTTTGCCACCGAGCAGCTGCGGAACAGCAGCCTCAAGAGAGAGTCCCGACACCTTCGTGAGGGGAAATAGGAGAGAGTCTCAGCCAAGGGCGTACTTGGAGAAGCATCTGGGCTGCACGTATGATTAAAAAAGAAAATGCATAGGATGATATTTTGCAGGCTGCCTTTTGAAAAGGACAAAAACTTACTTTTCCTCTTATCCACAGCAAAGAGCATCAACACTTTGTGAATAGGAAGGAATTGAGATTCTGAACTGAAAGCTTTAATGAGGGACAGATAATAAGTGTGAATTGAAACTAATTGGTGTCTCAGATCATTGGGCTGGTTGAAAAACCATTTGTGATGAGGTCTATATAAGTTAACAGTCGGTTTTAAATGCCTAATTAAACATCTTTCTGTCCCTAGTGAGAATAAAAAAACAGTTTGTCGCTCCATGCACTATACTTAAGCAAGTGATGAAAGCCTCCGGCCAGCTGCCCTTGGTGAGTGCGGCCAAGACTCTCCCGGACGAGGCCGGTGGGGCCACGATTCACTGCACCAGCCATGGTGGGGCATCGGGGCCAGGGAGAGCACAGATAAGGAGCAAACGTGAGAAAAAGCCACGAGATTCTCGTTGGACAGCCAGAGAAAAGAAGAGAACAGGTGAGCGGCGAGGCTGGCTGGTCCCCGAACTGGGGTGATGAGGAAGAGCAGAGACGTAAGGGGCTTAGCGCCATGTGCTCGGCAGCAAGCGTCACGGCACAGGGATTTGCCTGCGTTAGATTCACAGAGATCAAGGGTCATGCTCGTGACCTCATCTTGCTGTTGGCGGAGGCCCTTGAACGTAGAGCAAAGGCCTGGCCTGCAGCCGGCAGGCCGAGCCCTGCGAGGCTCCGAGGGCCTCGCGCCGGGCACCTGGCCGCCGAATCGCACTCAGGACTTGGGGCCTGAGCGCGGCTCTGAAATGAGCAATTTTTTTTTAAAAAAATATATTTATTTATTGATTCATACAGAACTGGGGTACAGGCCAGGGGTGCAGTGGCGCTGAGAGGCTTCCCCAGAGACAGAGCGGGGAGCAGAACAGGCGGATCGACGAAGTCCACTGCTGAGGGGAGCAGCGGGCGGGTCAGGAGAGGTCTGCCACGCCATGTGGTCACCTCCGGGGCAGGCGGGGATCGAACTCATGCGGAAGCGGCTTTAGATTCTCAGTGCTGCGCTTTAACCCGCTGCGCCACCAGGGAGGGCCAGATTGTCCTGTTTTTAAGGGCTGGGGCCGGGCCGGGGAAGGGCTAGCGAGACGTTTAACCACGATGTAAAATAAGCGATGACTGCGGCTGTCAGTGTCGGACCCTGCTGGCTTTAGTAACGTGAAACAGATGTCGCGGAGGTTGAGTCCTCACGAAGGGCGTTTTGCAAGGCGAGGGAGCCGGAGCCCAGTCGGGGCGGCGGCCGGCCAGAGGGTGTCCCAGGGCTAGCGCGGCTCCCAGCAGGTCTCAGCACCGGCCGCTCAGAGCGAGGGGCGGCATCAGGAGGCTGGGCGACACCCGCCTGTGCTCCGAGGCTCCCTCGAGCACAGGGAGAGCTGAGCCCCGCAGGAGAAGCCTCGCGCACGGAACAGAACAGCAGTGGGCGGTTCCGTCTCTGCCGTGGTCACGGGAAAGCGGCGGCAGCTGCAGATGCGGACCTGGCCAGGAGCACAGGGGCGGGTCTGGGCACCCGGCAATGGGCCTTTCCACCGCGGGGCCAGGCCTGGGCCTTTCCCTCCCCCAGGGCCCGGCGCTCCGTGTCTCGGGGTCCTGCCCGCCCCCCGCCCCCCGCCAAGGCCCGCCCCAGACGCCTCGCCTCTCCCCGTGCTGAGAGCTGCCCTGCACCCTTGGCTTGTCATGCTGAGAATGTTCTGTAGACCTTGCTGGTTTTCCACGCGGCGAATAATTTTTCTCCACCATCCCTCTGCTTGGTTTGTTCCTGGGAAGCGATTGAGCGTACGTGGCCTGCTGTCCCGGTGTATCTCCGCTCACTTCTTCAGGCCGCCGCGGCCATGAGTGACAGGTGGTTTCACTGACTCGGAAGCCGGACACGCGCTTCCACGCGTGAGCGCAGGGTGTGGTCACCCCCGAGCCCCCGCGCCAAGGGGCCGTCTCCTTGCGGGGTGCTGTCGGGGAGGAAAGCCCAGCAGGGTACTGGCCCTCGTCCCCCGACCCGCAGCTTGCTCCCATCCCCAGGCAAGGGACCGCCCGGCAAGCTGTGTGCTTTCTTGTCTCCCTCCCGCCCTCATCGACCAGGCGTGAGTGTGTATACCTACATACATGTGTGCAGGGGCCCTCACACATGCGTGTACAAGCACACATGTACACGCCCGATGGCTTAGCGCCAGGAGGTGTGTGCACACGGCTGTGCGTGTGGTGTGTGTGCTCACAAGCATTGATCTGTGCGTGTCTGCACAGGGATACGTCAGGGAGGGGCCCCCAGGTGCACGTGTGTGTCAGGGTACCTGCAGCGCACACACACACACACTGGCCCAGGCATGGCCCTGAAGGGGGTTGCCATGGGCACACACGCACATCTCAGCACGTGCACCAAGATCTCCCTCTCCCCTGGCCACTCCCAGCTCTTTGTCCTCTTCGTCTCCTCTAAATTGCGGACATTTCTGCTTCGCTGGTTTCCACACCCCTGGCACTCGAGGGCCCCGTCAGTTATCCTGAGCATGTTTTCGAGTGCGGTGTGCTGCCCCGTCTAGGTGGCGGGGGACCTTCACGTTCACCTACTCTCCGGCGTGGATCCCGGTTCTGGCCGGCACCGCCGTCTGGGCTAAGGGCAGAAGGCCCGAGGGTCTCTTGGCTTCAAGTGGGTGTTTCTATCTCTGAAGACCACCAGCTGGGTGATACCAACTCTTGCTTTTTACAGGTACGACTTTCATCCGAGAATCCCTCAGTCGGGCTACTCTACAAGAAAGTCTCCGAGCAAATGCAAAACATGAGGCAGTAACTGCCTGCTTAAGAGCGAGAGAAATTGCTTCTATGAGTTGACCAGACTTGGGTTTGATTAGTGTGTGATGCCTCGTGGAGACAGTGACCAGGGAGTCGGGGTGCAAGAGTAGTGTCTACTAACAGCAAACATGATCCAACAATTACTGTGTGCTGGGAGTGGTGCTCAATGCTTCACAGAAATGCTAATTCCTCACCACCGCCCCTCAAGGATGATAGCAAATTGCAGAGCTGAGCAGGTACATGATTTGCTGATGGTGGTTGGCAGGGAGAATCTCCCATCTGCATGGAGGCACTTTGATTAATGAGCAGGAAGAAAGCTCGTGCACACTGGGCTGTAGGAGGGTTGGCGTGGAAGGGGGAGTCAGCTGGCAGTGGTGCGGTGAAGGACGGAAGAAGACGACGGTCAAGAGGTGAGCTGAAACCATCATGCAGGTCGGTACGGGTCTCCCCTGCCTGTTTCTCAGACCAACAGCCAGCCTTGGCAACACGCTCACCAGGGCGCGTCCTATGTTGGCACCGTCGTGACTTGAAGTCTTTCTCTTTGGTCCGAACTGAAAACTGTTTGGTCCTGGTCAAGCGCCTGGGGTCCACGGATGAGTTGTATTGCCGGACAAGCCCTCAGCTGCTGGAAGATGACTGCCCTTCTCCCTCGGCTTGTCTGCCCATCCGGTGCTCTCCAGCTCTCCCACAACATCAGGACCGTCCTCTCCACACGCAGGGCCAGAGCGCCACGATCCTGAAGCCCTTCCAAACTTGGATTTGGCGTGAAAAGCCGATGAGAGTCATTCTGTAATGATGGTGGCGGGATATCAGGAGAAGACACGGGGACCCACGTGCTTAGCAGGGAGAGCGGGAGCCCCGAGCACACGCACCAGGAGAACGAGCGTGTACAAGCAGAGTCTGGGAAAGCCCAGGGTCATGTCGTTGCAATGATTACTCCTTTTAAGGTTCCCTTAGAAGAGCACATAACTTGCATTTCCTGAGGACATAATCTGGAGCACATTTGAACAGTTATAAACTGGCTTCTGCAGGGCACTTAAAATGGTTTCCTATTTAGGAGATGTGATTGGCAAATGAGACTTTCATCTTTTGATGCTATCAGCTGAGATCCTGTAGAAGAAGTGGGTGATGGATTTCTTTCGGAACACGTGATCGTTCTGTAATTTTACCTCTTCCCTTCTCTTCTCTTTCTTTACTTGCAACTGAACCCTGAAATAGGATTTCGTCTGTCAGCTGAGTGCTCCATTTTCTTTTTTTTTTCTTCTGCACAGTAAACATCATTATTGCAGATGTCCAAAGTATAATTTCTTGAAATTAAAAGTGGTTGGAATTAGAAAAAGATGCGGTGACTATGTTTTGAAACCTCTGGCGTTTGCTATTTTGAAATAGTGAGTTTTAGTAAGAAAATTTAAAAAATAACAAAGCAATGCCTTTTTTTGCCTATAGCTATTGAAATAATCAGTTCACTTGAGTGTTCAATACCACTGAGATTTGGAATTAACTGGAAATCAAACTGAGTCGCTCCTACTTCCTCGCTGACCTTGAATTCTTGGCCCTTGCCTGCAGATTGCCCTGAATTGCTGGCAGTTGTAATACTTTGTGACATCCCATTTCTCCAGGAATAACAGAAGCTCAAAGAATGTCCACTGTTTATGAGGCAGTGAGTTGCAGCCCTTTATTGAGAGGCGAGGTCAATATTTTGAGTGGTTTTTGATCACAGCTGCTGGATTCTTACGTCCCCTTTAAATTTGTTCATTAGTTAATGCAGTGGGAATTAATTAAACAATTTCAAGTCTGATGGGCAACCGTTTATTTATATTTGAACAGAGATGAGTATCTTTATTAATGAAAATGCCTCCGTACTAGCAGAAAACCTAGTGAGACACACAGTTGTCAGCATTTTACCAGAGTCAGTGAAAACGAGGAGCTCATCTCAGCGAAGCACGAGGAAGGAAGAATGAGCTGTGGCTGTCATGTCAGCCCTTCTCGACAGGTGTAGGCAAGACGAAGAGAAGACACATTCCAGGCTTTTGTCTTTCCTAGGGCAATTTGAACAAGAGCGTGCAGGAGAGCACTTAACTGTGAAGAATTTCGCTCTCGTTAATTAGCCATTGATGAAACACATGACTTAGGTTTGGGAGGAGAAATAACACATTCTGTTAAGGTGTGTGTGGAAGCCCTTGTATGAATCAGGCGGCAGCGAGGTGTGGAGCCCCAGCCCAGTGCCTTCGGGCAGTCGCACACTATCGCCTCCTCCGAGCTCAGTCTGGAACAGCCAGGACTCGGCAGCACGGGTCTCCTGCCCTGCTCTTCTGCTGTGTCACCACCGTGCTGTTTTAAACAGGAAGCGCTTCACTGTCTGTCACAAAATCCAGGGGCTTGGGGCCAGCCCGCCTGAGCTCCTGCACCCACGTCAGAGTACGTGGGTGTGCGGTGCATTGGGGAGATGCTTCGCGGCCATGTGTTGGTGTGTGGGAGGAAGACGTTAGAATATCTAAAGTTATTTTTTACCCCAAAGGAAAGCAATCAAGCATATTAAATACCAAGTACTAAATACACGCATGGCGTGCTTGCCCTTCCTTCAGGAGGTGGTGATGTTGACACACAGACCTGCCGTGTTGTGAAGACGGTGGGTTTTCCACAGCGCGAAGCCCTGTCTTATTTATTTCAGACATTATAATTTGGAGGGCAGATGTAAGTAGTTCGCTTGTTTTGACCTGAAGATAATTCTGTTTTTTGGCTTGACTATGGAGTGTGTTGAGGTGGGAGATGGAACTATGCAAATCTAAATCTAGTTCGCGATGAGCAGTTCGCGACGAGCTTTGCGTTTGATCAGGGAGACGGGATGTTTTAATTTTCAAATGTCCTCACCTGGATGGATGGAGAGTTGAAACACACACACTATTTGAGAAGAAGAAGAAGAAAAAAGTCAACTCTCCATATTTAAAACCCTCTGTAACATTTGACTTTTTTTTTTTTTTTAAAGATTTATTTATTTATTCATACAGAACTGGGGTACAGGCCAGAGATGCGGAGGGTGAGAGGCTTCACCAGAGACAGAGTGGGGAGCAGAACAGGCAGATCGACAAAGTCCACTGCTGAGGGGAGCAGCGGGCGGGTCAGGAGAGGTCTGCCGCGCCCTGGGGTCACCTCCGGGGCAGGCGGGGATCGAACTCATGCAGAAGTGGCTTTAGCTTCTCAGGGCTGTGCTTTAACCCGTTGCGCCACCAGGGGGGGGCCCAACATTTGACTTTTAAAAGCAATTTTATAGATGCAAGTGTTACCGATGTCAGGGAAATGCATTTCTGCAGCGTCCCTGTTGGTCGGACAGCAGCGCACTGCACCCACACTGACCGCTTGGGGTTCTGCTCTCAGGCGGTCTCCACGCGTTAACGTCTCTGTCTTGTTCTTTCTCTCCTGTTTCCCTTTTTCCGTTTATCAAGTCTACCTGGGGCGCTGGCGGGCTTCCAGGCTGCAGTGGACGTGGGCCCCTCCTGCCCGAGCAATACCTTCCTCTCTGTCCGGGCCGGAGCGCCTCTTCTGGATGCAGGACGCTCCCCTGCTGTGACGGCGAGCGCGGTCACCGGTGTCCCCAGCGGCCGTCAGTGTCCTGGCTGCGGCTCACTGAGCTGCACTCGGCCAGGCTTGGGAGGAAGGTGTCATGAGGGGTCCTCCTGACGCCTCTGGCTGTGAGGACCTGGTCCCCCTGACCTCGGCAGCTCAGCCGTGAGATCAGCACAATAGTGCCCAGAGAAGGTGGGCAGGCGGGTCCCTGTGTCAGCTTCCTGCTGGCCCCGGCGCCTCTGGCCTCACCCCTCCGGCTGCTGGATTTCTTCCTTTCACTCGGCTGTGTCGTGGCCGTGTTAAGCCCTTTCTGCTGCCGTGCTTCTCAGCGAGACCGCGTGGTGCTGGGGAAACCACATGGGCCATCCTCTCTGCCAGCAGATGGCAGTTCACAGTTTGGGCCACCGTCACAGAAAGCCAGGGTGCTCAGAGAACCCGACTCACCACTGTCCCCCATTGCCGGGGTCGTTCTGGGCCTCGGCGGCTGCTCGCTGAAGAGAGCGGGTAGCCGCCAGCTTCACTCAAGGCCGGTGCATCCGGTGCTGCCATTGCTGATGGCAAGCTCTGACTTCCCGAGAAGCATGGCAGGGCGTGTCGACCCTTTCCAGGCGCGTAGGGGAACTTCCAGAACCTGGGACGCGGGAGGCTATGCCGCTCTGGGCGGGAGTCTGGGAAGCGGGAAGCCCTGGCTCGGGGCAGACAGACAGCCCTTCTGTCTGCCGGACGTGCGGGGGAGAGATGCTCGCTGCCCTGGCTGCCGTGCATCCGTCAGACGGGTCAGCACAGCTCTTCCTGTTGGCAAAGACGGTCTCCCCACGTGTGCGAAACCCCGGGGAGGACCCTGAGAGTGAGCGTGTGCTCAGAAGTTGGGGACACTGCTAGAGGTCAGGGGCACCAGCACTTACTGAGCGCCTACTGAATACCCACACTGCGTCGCTTTCAGCCAGCGCGATCACCTCGAGGCAGCGCTCAAGCCGGGCGCGGTCCCCTAAGCAGCTCCGCGCAGGACGGGTGGCTGATGGGGACCCAGCAGGTGGCAGAGATGGCCTGCAGGCGCAGGTCCCCTGTCACAACTGGAAACGTTGACCCAATAGGAAAACAACACAACTAAGCAAAAAAAAAAAGGCCAGTGTCCTGCGGGGGAGATGGCCGGGAGCCCTGCGGCCAGCTTGTGGGGAAACCCACTTCCATGCCAGAGACCTCCCAGGCCGGAGGTTTAGGGGTGCTGTGTGCTAGATAGCCCCCCTCTTTGGCAAGGCCAGTGTCGAGGGCTCGAGCTCTATGTCTCAGAGCCACATACGAGGCGGACACAGGAAATGGGAGTCTCGTAATTAGGGCTCCGTGATGCTTAACTCGGTAATTAGGGTATAAAGTACCCTGAAAAAATAAAAATGTTAGAAAACATTGCTTTAAAGAGACATAATGAGTCCCATTTGGGAGAAAGAAAAACAGACAATAAATCAGCTGAATAAATGCAGACTAAAATCTGGATAGAATTATCGCAAATGAGTTAATAGGTTAATTCAAAATAATATTTTAGGCTTCCAGCCACGAGCTCACAGATTCACTAGGTCTGTCCTCAGCATCAGTTTCCAGAATCTGTTCTGTATTTATTTCAGTGGAAATGAGTGAAGAATTAAGACATAACTCAGTGACTTTTCCATGATGCCATGTTGTGTCGGGGCCATAAAAGCCAGTTTCCTTACAGTTTAATTTTTCAATGGGAGTGTAAGATTAAAATGAAGATATTCCCCAGGCAAACACAAATGTACACCCGCGTGCCCAGACACACCGCGGCTGCAGAAGCCGACCCGGCACCGAGGGCAGAGAGCAGACCCGGCCTGGGCAGCCTGGCAGCGGGTTGGCTTTGTAAGTGGTTTCTACGATAAGTCGTGGCTGGAAGATGTCTGCTGAGATTTGACGATCTTTCAAACTTAGACGCAGCAGGCTTTGCATCTGCTTTGTATTGTATAAATCCGCTTTAGCCACAGCCGTAAACAGTGCAGGGATGTCAGGCTGTGGACAGCAGACCCCCTTGCCGCTTCTGAAAAAACTTAGATGCGTAGACCTTGCAACATTTCAGAGTAACGGACGGGCTTTATGCTCAGCCCAGAAAATAGGAACATGTTCTCCAAAGAAGAACTGCTGTCCCCAGAGGTTTTATGGGACCTGACGTTCATGTGGTCACCCTCTCCGAGGCCCTGGCCATTCTTAGCATGGACTGGGCAGCTTGACCGAGGCGTCTGCCATCTGCTCAGCAAGGAGGCGTACTCTACGGTGGACAGAAGTGGCTCTGGCTAGAACAATTAAAGACGAGTAGAGGACAGTGGCAAAGGACATAAAAAGATGAACAGACGCAGGGATGCTTAAGCGCGCCGGCTTTAGGAAAAAGCAGACAAAACAAGCTTGGCCGAGGGCGGGCTGGGGGGTGGAGGGACTCGCACCCTGTGGGAGCTGTGAACGAGCATCATCTCTAACGAGAAACTAGGAAGTCTGGAGCAGAGTCGAAGGTGCCTGTGGCTTTGATCTAGCAGTTCCTCCTCCGGAGGAAACCTCCAGAGCCCCAAGGATGCGTGTGCGATGGAGTGGTCACAGCCCTGGACGGGCAGTGGACAGCGAGCCAGTGGAAGCATCCTTCCTCAGGGTCAAGGTGAAGCCATGATGATTCATCACAAAGCAGGCTCCTGAGCAGGACACACAGGATCAGGCGTCTGAAACTCAAAAGCCGTCATGACGTGCGAAAGAAACGACGAGACGAACTATGCGGTGCAGAGATGCTTCTGTGCTTTCCAAGCCTCAGAACAACAAGTCTCCTCCATCTAAGCCAACTGGACTTGCCTCGGCTGCCGGCCCGGGGCCAGGCCTCCGCTCGCCTTCATCGCCACGAAGGACTCCCTCAGCCGGCCCTGAAGCCCCTGGTGGAACTTCGGCCAGCTCTGCGCCTCCCGGGGGCGGGGAGGCGAGCTGGGAGCAGTGGCCGAGTTTCCTCAGAGGGTGAGCGCTTCACGCAGGTGAAGAACAGAGGCAGGTACAGAAGCGGGGTGGCGAGGGGTTGCCTCTGGACGGGGTGGCTGGGCTTCTTCACGGCGGCGGTCTCTGCAAACGAGGAGGCCTGAAGCCAATATTGCAGAATGAGCATTCAGCCTCCGTGGTAGGCCGGGAGCTGAGCCACGTTGTGGGCGTGGTTTTCGAAGGCTGGAGTCCTTCAGCATTGCACCACGAAAACTGGCTAATTGCAGTGACTTCCCGTGAGGCTCCTGAGACGCAGGACCCCTGTCACTGTACTTGTCTTCCCAAAGTTAACCCCGAGCAGAGCAGCGCTTGTGTCCACGTGGATGTGGGGTGAAGGCTCTCCCGGCCGGTGCCGTGCTGCTCCGGCACCCCCCCGACACCCCCAGTCTGCCCCTGGACGCATAGGGTGAGCTGAGCCACAGGTCTGCAGGGCCGCGTGGGGGCGCTGTGTGAAGGGAGGGGTGTGGCGGGGGGAGGGACGAGGGACACAGGTGTGTGGTGAGGGTGCTCGGCTTCGGCCCTGTGTGGTTTATGGGGCACCTGGCCCAGGTGGACGAGGCCAGAGAGCTCACCGCAGAGGCTGGTGACGGTCATCCTAAAAGCAACTGCTTTTTAAAATTTTTTTAGATTTATTTTATTTATTTATGTCTATAAGAGCTGCAGTGAAGGCCAGAGGTGTGGGGGGGAGTGGACTCCCCAGAGACAGAGCGGGGAGCAGAACAGGCGGATCCATTGAGGGGAGCAGCAGGGAGACAGGAGGGGTCAGCTGCACCCTGGGGGTCCCTCCCTGGCGGGGATCAGACTGCAGAAGCTTGGTAGTGCTGAGACTTCACCCCTGCGCCACCAGGGCGGCCCAAGGCTGTGCTTTTTAGTGGCACCGTGGAGCTGCTCTCTGACGGGACACTTAGACGCAGAGTCCCCCTGTCCCCATATCCTGGCGGTCAGGCCTTCCCCACACCCTTGCTGGACAGGGGAACCTGCAAAGGCCAGCTCTAGTGGGCAGAGCATAGGGAGGCAGCCGGCACGCCCTGGATGCTCAAACACCTTCCGGGCACCGGGCACACCCCGTGCCCAGGTGGCCCCGGCTGAGGGCCGAGGCAGGGCTGGGGAGGCCACGTGTGGGCAACGGTCAGGCTGCAGAGCTCCGGACTTCTGAGCAAACTCGGCCACTGCTCCCAGCTCGCCTCCCCGCCCCCGGGAGGCGCAGAGCTGGCCGAAGTTCCA
>NW_004567111.1:890873-898528 GCF_000260355.1 Condylura cristata | reverse complement strand
CTTCTCCTCGGCTCTCTGTCCGCGGTGGACTCAGCTCCCCGCAGAGGGGAGGGCGGCAGCCCACCGTGCTGCAGACCGAAAGGTAAACAAGGTTAGAAACGTCTCCTTTGAAGATTCTACACGAGTCTGGTGCTGGTTAAATTTTCCTTGCAGAAATCAAACAGGGTTTCCTGTGGCGTGTTTACCAGCCCTTTTTTCTCCCTGACGTACAGAACGCAGGCCTGCAATTTTCCCATTTGTTAATTTTTCCCATTGAACTCATTCCCTCCCTTTAAATATCTTCTTTCTCATAGTCCACCTCGTTTAGCAGAAGATTACAAACATTCTTGCTAGATATAAAACATTCCAGGAAATTTAATTTCTTTAGTCATGGATTTTAGCCATAATGATACTTTGCGTTTGTGGAACATCTCCGCTTCGAGAAACCCAACCCCCTTGTTCATTATCTGGAGACAAGCATTATTATCATAATTTTGCATCTTGTGTAACTGAGTCACAGGAAATGAACCAGAAATAACTCATACCTGGAGTGCAACGCACAAGAATGTAGCCCGAGGGGGTGGGGAGCAGGCGGGCCTGGTGGGGGGCAGGGAGCCCCTCTCTGCAGGGTGCCCAGATCTGCGGCTGGTGCCGGGGTGCTGTGGGAAGCCGTCCCCAGGCCCTCTGGGCAGTGGTCTGTCCGTGCCGGTGGCTCCGGCCGTCGGTCCCCAGCCCGGATTCTTGCGGGTGCTGAGCAGACGCGTGCGGCTGGGCCAGGCTCTGATGCCAGGGTCCCCGCCCTGAGCTGTGGGGCCCAGGGGCCTTGGGCCCGCTGGCCTGTGGTGCTGGCAGCCCGGCAGGACCCTCGCTGGGCTTAGCCGCCACTGCAGCCCCCCGACCGGGCCAGCTTCCCAGACAGGGGGTGTTTTTGAGATGGTGGGGCGAGAAGGGGGTGGATGCCGCTTGGAGGGTGAGGTCACCCAGCTCCCACTGAGGGGTGGGCACAGGGAGCTCGGCCACCGTCCAGCAGGCCCGGGGGGCAGGAGGCCCTGACCCCCACCCTCCGCTCCCCACTTGCTGGGTAGAGTCCGTCATCCCCGTGGGAAGCGGGTGTGTGCCTTCTGGCAGGAAGTGAAGATGGCTTCGTGTTCTGGCAGTTTCTCTTCCCGTCATGTGTGTTTAGCTCAATTAGACATCAGTGAGTGCATTCAGCTCTGGCAAGACATGGACACGAAATGGTGGACATGAAATGATTCACCCCAGGAGAAGACGCAACGGGACCCACAGTTGCGTCCCTGGGGAGTCCCTGGGCCTGTGTGAGGCCCCTGAAAGAGGAGGTACCCAAGGGAGCCCCTTCCTCAAGAGGCAGAGGGGGACCCCTCGCCCCGCTCGCAAAGGGTTCTGCCACAGCTCGGGGTGGGCCCGGGTCGCACGGCTGTAGACTGAGTTATGGGGCCTCCAGGGCCGTCTGGCTAGGCGGTCTGCCATGTTATGGCCACTGTGTCTGCCCCAGGGCCCCTGACAGGAAGGCGGTCAAAGGGGAGCCCCTGAGAGTGGAGGCCCTGAGGGCGCCGTGCGTCTTGAACGTGGTGCAGGAAACTCTCACGAGACCTAGGAATGACTCTCACTGTGTCTGTCACCAAAGCGGGAGAATGTGGCCGGTCAGTCAGCGCTGGTCAGAACAATGAGGACTTCCTGGTGCCAAGAGTCAGAACAAACGTGTGAACCAATGGGGTGCGGACG
Organism: Condylura cristata; assembly: GCF_000260355.1. Taxonomy (NCBI): domain Eukaryota; kingdom Metazoa; phylum Chordata; class Mammalia; order Eulipotyphla; family Talpidae; genus Condylura; species Condylura cristata. The sequence goes on along the minus strand of NW_004567111.1, from coordinate 896,806 downwards.
TCACCGAGCCCTCTCCCAGACAATGCTGAATAAACGGAGGGGTTCGTGTCAATATTTGGATAAGGAAACATGCCTGTCTGAGTCAAAGGCATCCAGCAGAATAAAGCTCTTGAGAAACCGGGTACAGTATTGACAGCGCCCGCCCTGGCAGTTTGGGGAGACCGTTCTCATGGAAATGAGTGTGTCTCGGGGCTGAGGGCGGGGCGGGGCCGGCGGGCTTCAGCTGGGCGGTAGCTGGGGTTCAGTTCAGACAGGGCACCCAGAGTGAGGACAGGGAGGCCCTGACTTCACGTCTTGTTGCCGGGCCATTTAGCAAAGACCCCGCACTCAGAGCTGTGAGCAGGCCCAGCACCAGCAGCCAGGCCGGCGGGTCGAGGGCCACAGGGTCACCCACCTGCAGCCGGGGGTAAGCTGCTTCCCGGGAGCACAGCACCCCGCCGGCTCCCCACGCCCCAGTTTGCCGGGCCGGACTCCCCTCGTGTTGGCGTTTCCCATCCTCTGAAGCCAGCGCTTTGGTGACAGAGCAGAAGGCCACAGCCCACATCTTTGGCCCGAGGTTTCGAGGGTGCTGGGAATCTCAAAAGAAAAGCAGAGAAATTCAATAGAAAGGAACAAAACAAAACACAAGCTTTCTCTTTAAAGCTAAGAGAGAGCGAAAAAGGGGGAGACTATTTTCTATTTTAACACTTTAGTGTATAATGGCACATGAATAATATCATCATTTTTCTGCCATTTATTCAGATGTGAAGGAACTCAGAGAATAATAATAGCTGCTGTCAAAGGTATTTATATTTAAAAGGTCTTTATGTAAAAAATTTTTTGTCAGGACTGATTTTTCTCTGAGAGAATCCCACCATCTCCTAGCAACCAACCTGGCCATCTTTGTGAAGAGATGCTGCTTTTACAGGGGCGCATAACCTTCGTGGGGAGCTTTTGCAAATTTAGCAGCCTCGACTCATCTGCATGCAAAGCAAGTTGTTACCGGGTCCCAGAAGCAGGTTCTAGCTACGAGTCTGGGGCCGGGGCCCCTCTCTGGCAGAAGCATGCAGACACGAGCGGCGCATCCTTTCCCCCAGACGCTGTGGCCTCTCCTGCTCAGCAACTGAGAAAGGGCCCTTCCTTCGACACCCGCTCACCCAACTTTTATCTCAAAACGAAGAAAAGACAAGCTAACCCGAGGAAATGCAAAAGTTTTGCAAATTACTCAACCAATGGAAGGATGATCTCTCAAGAAAGAAAATGTCTAGTAGCTCATTTATTACCAAAAAAAAAAAAAAAGAGTAGTGACACATTTGGTGTTCAGTCCTCTGGTTCGCGATGGTGTTTTGATATTGGTAACGTATGAGTGTCATTTTCACTTCTTCGCATCGCACAGGAGGGACCGTTCGCCGCCACAGACCCTGGCCCCTGGCCGTGGCTCCTAAGCTCCTTCGAAGACCAGTACGGTGACGTGCAGGTTACAGAGGCAGCGCCTGAGCCCTGGAGTCGCAGAGCGAGGAGACAGGTGGGGCGGGGCAGGTGGAGAGGAGACAGGTGGGCATCCCGACAGAGTAGTTCTGAGGTCTGACGGCAGGCTGGGAATTCCAGGAGAGTAAACAGCAGCAGTGCCGCACGCGGAGACAGCCCCAGTGGGGCGAGGACACGCCGTTAAAAGCAGGATGTTTAAATAAGCACAAGTCAGTCCAGCGAGCTGCCTGGGACCGCTGTGTCTGTCCTCCGAATGCGAAAAGCGCTCGGGCGCTGCCCCGAGCCGGGTGGCCATGCCGGGAGCGCCCCACCCCGGGAAGATGTCCCCGCGGCCCGGCGGCCAGTGACTTCAGCAAGGTCGGAGGCCGCGCCACCTGCCCTCCTCTCCCCAGCTCTGCTTTACTGCTCTTCTGCCGTTTTAAGTCTCCGCCTCTCCTTCCCCGGGGCCCTGGGCAGATGCCCGTGTTGGCTGGTTGCTTGGCTTTAGTTTGAGTTCCCCTCCCACCCACCCGGGCGACATACTTTGAGTCTTGTTCTTTGTTCCGAAAGGTTCTTCTTTCTCCTACTGAAACGCTGTCTGGGCTCTCTAATAACGATGCTTGACATTTCCGGAGTGTTTTACAGTTTCCAAAGGTCTTTTGCTTATCTCACTCATCTTCGCCACGGCCCGGGGGAGGAAGACATCCTCCTTTTCTCACAGCTCCGTTTTTTATACCCAAGGAGACAACGCGAAGGCATGATGATCCCTCATCGCCAAACTCAAAGTCAGCCACAGGTGAGAGCATTCAAAGGCAGGGAGGCGCTGCAGAGATCATCCCCTCTATCTGTGGATCAAAATGCTTCTAGAATAGAAGCAGGAGGGGTGAGCCCTGCGGCCGGGGGCAGGCAAGGCGTGAAGGCGGGCACAGGTGCACAGAGCAGTGCGACTTGAATTGTTAAGGGCCCTGATCTGGCCCTGGGGCCCTCTGGAGGCCGGGCAGCAGGATGGGCCAGTCTCCCCTCCAGCACCACTCGAGGGAGGCTGGGAGAGCCGGTGCTGGCGGGCCTGATGGCTCTTTCCTGTGGCCCCATCGCCGAGGCCAGCGAGACCGGGCCGTCCGAGGCAGCTGCAGGCTCCGAAGTGGGGAGCGCAGGTTTCACCCCATGAGTCAGACTCTTGTATGGCCCAGAAATTTTCACAAACAAGGCACTTTAAGGTCTGGGTGCTCCTGCTCGCTCCTGGGCGCTCCCAGGTTCGAAATCTTAACCCAAGTGCACAGCCCACGGCCTCAGGCCCAGGCCGCGCCCTGGGCAGTCACGGGCATCGGGCACAGTGTGAACCCACCGACTGACACTTTGGGCAGTTTTGTCATGAAAATCGAGCATATGAGACAGAATGTGCCTTTATTTCTGCTCAAGGTCGATTATCCCCTCTCAATGGCCTTTCTCCATTGCGTTCATTTCACCCGCCTCGCCTTTCTCGCCCCACTGTGAAATCCCGAGCCATGTGTTGGCCCGTAACCAGTCCCCGGTTCCGGAAGATGTTTTCACTTCTCCAAAACAGAGGTGGGGAGAGGGAGGAGAATGAGCCTGGATGTGAGAGGGACGTGAACCAAGCTGGAAGGGGAAATGCTTTCCTCCGGACGCTCGGTCCCCACATTGTTGTTCCGGGGGTGTCTCTGCGCTTCCCATCCGGGACCCGCGGGGGTCACCCCACAGCTGTCTTGCCCACCGTCCTATCAACCGAGACAGTGAAGCCCCTCAGCCAACAGCCCAGGTAACTCAGACAGAAAAGGAGGCCTGGTTATTTGTGATTGTTATGTTGACCTGCCCGCGGGCCCAAAATTTCGATATTCTAGGGGACATTGCAAACTCATGCCACTGCACGATTTATTCAGCACCACAGCCCAGAGAGGACGGCCCTGCCCGCTCGCCAGCCCGCTGTGTGCCTAAGGACGCTGCCAGCCCACTGTCTGGAAGACACTCGGCTGTGTCCCTCCAGGCCTCCAGTCGGCCCACACACACACACACACACACTAGCCACCTGCCCTCTTGCACCAACATTTCACGGAGCTTAGTTTCCAGTGGCAGGAGGAAGCAAGACACCTGGTGTGCTGCTCTCCCGTTCGAGCTTTCCCCTTAGACATCGGCGGGGGGCGGCAGGAGGGGGCAGCCTTGTGGAGAGAGTGGCTCCATGAAGCCCACTGGACTGGCAAAGACTCCAGTGAAGTTTCTGAGTCTGTCCAGAAGCCCTCAACACAGGTCATAAAAAGTGGTTTGAGAGGCGACGTGAAGACAGTTTTCTACATCATCAAGAGGCGTATAATGGAAGCTTGGACTTGAGCTCTGGCTTCCTGTGTTGTTCTGCTTCTTTCTATTTTAATAGCTCCGTTGGAGACAATAAAGTGACAAGACAGACGGTCTGTGCTGGGTCTCGCTCTGCCTCTGACCCCATCCGTTGACCCACCCCTGACCCCACTGCACTCCAAATTTATTGAATACGGGCAAATATATTTTTCGTGCACACCTAACTGGCAGAACAGCTGAAAGCAGCAAAACCAGCCCCCAGAATTCTTTCTTAAGTAGCTTTTCTTTTGTAGGGAGGAGGAAATATTGACTCAACTGGGTTAGGAAGATGCATTCGGCTACCTTCCCGTGATCCTTTCTGTTTGTGCCTTCTCGGGAACCGCTTCAAGTTTATTTTTAGTTCCCAGACAAGTATTTTCCTTTAGCTGCATGTTGACTTTGCTGCTATATTTTTGTTTCTTAAAATGTTGGCAGTTTTCCGAAGGAAAGTTTTATTTTGATTATCAGACACCTGAGACTTCTTGTAAAAAGAAGCCACTGGGAACACTTAGGTGAAATGTCTGCATCCTGGTACTTGATGTGACTCACTATTACAGGCTGTTTATCATTTGACTTACCACCAGGAAGGGCCTTCTGGGCAAAGCAAAACCGCCAGACTCCTAGTCTGAGCTGAGAAGGCGATGCTGGAGACGAAGAGCGAGCGTCCGATCTTCAAAGACCCGCAGGGCACAACGGACGTTTCTGCCAGGGGGCGGGTGGAGCCGGCAGTCTGGGGGGTCACAGCCGCTGGCCGCTCGCCCTCTCCCCGCACACCGGCGCCCCCCTCCCGGCTTCCAGAAAGCCCCGAAGAATCTCCGTCGTCTCTTTGGGTGTGCGTGTCCCCCTCGTTGTTTGGTGAGAGCACCGCAGAAGCCTGAGAAGCAAGTCACTGCTTCAGTATTTGTCTGGGGTAGGAGGCTGGCTCCTCTGTTACTCCTCTCTGGCTCTGGTGTAGTCAAGGAGCAGAACGTTTGGCCTGGCTGTGAGTAGCTTGCGCGCATGCCCCGTCTGGAGGTCAGAGGCTGACCACAGGGTCGTTCCAAGCCATCTCTGACTCTGCTCTCGACTGCGTCTAAGTCAGCCCCAAGCCCGCCTGCTCCCCTCACTGACACTTTGAGCCTCCCCTCACCTGCACCCTTACCTTACCGTCCTCAGGCAAGTCCGTGACCGTTGCTGCTTTTGCGATCTCAACCAGCACACCTTCGGGGTATGGTGCCCCCAGGACAGGTCCTCGGCTCCCCTGGGGTGCGGACACGCTGCACCCTCAGGGCGGCTCTTGTCTGCTGCCTTCTCCAGCCACACCTGTACCCAGAGAGCCGAGGCCGCAGTCTCCCTGACCTCCGAGCGCCCGCATGCCTGCATTCAGCAGCCAAACCCTCCCTTACCTACAGTCCTGCCGCCTCCTTTCTGCAAGGACAAATAGGTCTGATTTAATGGCAAGTGTCACAGTGACCCCCACACCAAGTTCACAGTAATTCCCTAGAAACCACACTGACTGGTGGAAAACGTGCTCACTTTAGGCTGGGGTGGTCAGCGATGGCTTCGGGGAGGATGGAGCCCCGGGGCCTGGCCCGTGTCACCTTCCTCTGCAGCCCCGCCCGGAGCTACGCTGGGCGGCCGCTCTTGCCCCTGGCCGCCCCGGCCGCCGTCCTCCCGACTCCCCACTCCCTGCTGTGGGATCAGCCCCTTGGACAGCGGCTGCGAGGTGAGGCTGGGGCTAGTCTCGTCTCCGGGGGGCAGCTCACTCAGACATCACAGAATCCGGCCCTGCACCTCCTGGAATCTGCTGAAGCCAGCACCTCCCTGAAGCCATCACTGACGTGGTCAACAACGGCCCGTGGGTCCTTTAGCACCTGCCCAGACCTGGGGCCCGCTCTCTGGGGGTGTCGGGAAGCGCCCGCAGGAGGAAGTAACCAACCCCACCGTGAGTTTTGACATATTAGGCCCGTGGCGGGCGGGCGGGCGGGCAGGCGCTCAGAGGTGGGGGGCCGAGGGCTGGGAACCAGGGGACTTGGCAGTGCTGAGGGGACACCGAGGACAGCGAGAGCGGCGCGACCACGGCACAGCGGCGGTGGCCCGGCGTGGCCCGGTGAGGGGACACCGAGGACAGCGAGAGCGGCGCGACCACGGCACAGCGGCGG
>NW_004567111.1:887625-889274 GCF_000260355.1 Condylura cristata | reverse complement strand
CATTTTGGGGGTCTGCTATATTCACTGGGCCGGCCTTTTCCTTGATGAACGCACGTGTAAACTACTACAGTGTTTTGTGTCTAGAAGAGTTGGGCACACGGGTGTCCAGTAATGAGGGTGCACAAGACTTACTCTGTGCAGGGTCCTGGCTGGCACGAAGTAGTAGATCTCCTTGGCACTGTCTCCGAGGCCGCCCCCACTTTTTCTCCATTGCCTCAACTTCTGTCCCTGGCCCGAATAAATCTGAACATAAAGCAGGCTTCTTCTCCCGACTTCTTGCTTCCAATTTCCTGTTGAGATAGATGGGAGCAAATTTACCTTGACATTATTAAAAAGCTTACTCCAAAATTAAAATGGAAACTGATTTCACATTGGTAGTCACCATTTAACAGTATTTAGTTTTTTTCCTTCCACCTTCTTTCATCCTTTTTATATTGCTTTTTCTTAATTTTTAAAAAAGATTTTATTTGGTTAGTTTTGCATAGAAGAACTGGGGTCCAGGACTGAGGTGTGGGGGTGAGAGGATTCCCCAGAGACGGAGTGGGGAGCAGAGCAGGAGGGCCTAATTTCGTTTTTGGAGTTAGTGCAGGGTCCCCGGGATCACGCTGGGAAAAGTTTCCCCAAGACCCCCCTTTCTGCGGCACGCAGCGAGTTCCCAGGTGAGTTTCTCCACGAGACAGAGACTCAGTTATATTTTAAGAGCTGGGTCGTTAGGGAAAAGGACAGAGGGGTGTTGGACACTTGCGTAGACGCCAGCGGGCAGGAAGAGCTGCCCCAGGGACGGGTTTGCCGAGAGGCCCCATGGTCCAGGCGGAGAGCGGCCTCTGCTGAGGGTCAGAGAAGCCCCGGCAGGTGCAGGTCACGGGCAGACAGGGGGCAGAAGGGGGAGGGGAAGGACACCTGCAGGGGCACAGGTGGGCGGACGCTGCCCGGGCCAGGGCAGAGACCGCCTGACGTAGACTGCTCTCTGGGAGGGGCTCACGCCTGCTTGCTGCTGATCTTGGGGTGCTCTGTGGAATCCGAAGGGCCTGGAGACGTCACAATGGGCCCGATCTCTGTATCTTCGCCTCAGGTTTGTGCTTTGAAGACTCCGCACAGCAGTCTGATACCTGCCAGGGCCCTATGCCTGTCGCAGGCACTCGGGGTCTCGGTTTCTGTGACTGAGTGACCGGTCATGTTAACCCCTTTGCCCCCACCTCCGTGTGGGAGTCAGGTTTTAATCGTGTGATGTCTTCTCCAGGTTTCCTGTGCTTTTCCTCTATCAGATGTACGGAAGTTCCCTGTGAGGGAGGCAGCGGGGAGACAGAAGTCTGCTGCACCCAGGGTCGCTCCCTGGCTGAGGATTCTCAATTTTTTCAGAGCAACAATCGGAGCAACAATCGGAGTCAGAAGCAGCGCGGCGACTCGTGCACAAGGGACTTCGGAGTGCGGGAGCCAGGCGCCACCCTGCTGCCGCCCCAGGCCCCCTCGCGAAAGCTGGCTCAGGTCAGTGCCAGGTGAGGCTGAGGGCGGGCACGGGCCTGAGGCCCACGGAGGCTCCTGCCGGGCTCCCCTGAAGCCGGACGCCGGGAGCAGGGGCCAGGGAGTGGGGCGCCCAACCGTGAGGCTCTTTTGAGAGGTTCCCTGCTGCCAGCCACTCTGCAAGCTGC
>NW_004567111.1:884276-885560 GCF_000260355.1 Condylura cristata | reverse complement strand
TTCCAGTGCATCCACCTGTTCTGTGCCCACTCTGTTTCTGGGGAGTCCTCTCACCCCCACCTCTGGCCTGCACCCCAATTCTTGTATGTGTAAATAAATAAACCTTAAGATAAAAAAAGCAAAAGCCAAGGAACACCAGTGTGGGGCAGGCGTGAAGGCGTCAGGGCGTGAGGGCGGCAGGTGGGCGGGGCAGCTGTTGTGGAAAACAGCTTGGAGGGGCCTCAGAACAATTATGGTGGAGACACCCTGTGACCCAGCAAGCCGCTCCTGGGGGTCCTGGCAGAGCACAAGGCCGGCCTGCACGGGGGTCTGCCCACGTGCTCTGCAGCTGCTCATGGGTACAGCCCACGTGTCCAACACAGACGGAGGGCCAGGGAGGCCTGTGTCATACGCACAGCAGTGGAGTAGTATACAGCCACGAAAAATGACACCACCCTGCAATTTGCAACAACATGGATGGATGTCAAGGGCCTTATTTGAAGTGAATAAAAAACCAGACAGAGGAAGGCAAGTACTCTGTGATCTATCTACAGGGGGAATTAAAAAAAAAACCACATAGACAAAGTCACTAGACTTGTTGTTCTGGAAGGGGAGGGGAGGGTGACGGGCGGTGGGGAGGCGCAGACTGGAGGTCGCCGGGGAGTAATCACAGACGGCCGCGGCTTGCAGCAAAGCTGCTAGGAGAGGTTTTGAGTTCTCATCCGAGGAGAAAGTCTCCTTCTTCCTTGTTACTGCACCTGGGTGGGGAGACCTGGAGCTGAGCCCGCGGACACGATGGCTCAGGATGCCGCGTCCCAGTCGCACCGCCCACGCCACTGTCCGGCGCCTGCGCGGGCTGGCGGCCGCCGTCGCTGACCCCGCAGGGTGCCCGCTGCTCCGGCTGCGCGGTCTCTCGAGTCGCATTCTCGAGCGGGGCTGCTTGCGATGCGTTTTCTTCTAGACGGCGCTCTGGAGATGGAGGCCCGGGCTGCGTCTTGGTCACTCTGGACAGAAGTCTCCTAAGCTTCAGTGTCCTTGCTCCCGTCTTGGAGGCTGCTGGACGGAAAGTGCGGTAACATCCGCAGAGGACCCGCGCACGGTAGCCCTGGGCCAGCCAGCGCGCCTGGGCCGGCGGGAGCGCAGGTCCCCGTGCAGAGAGGCTGTGCCCGCGGCTTGCCCCGGAGCTTCGCTGCGCTGCGAGGGGCCAGGCCCTGCGCCTCAGCATGGCTGCGTCCTCTGACGGAGCGCCCCCTGCCTGCCCCCCTCCCATGGGGGCGCCCCTGCCTGCCCCCCTCCCATGGGGGC
>NW_004567111.1:881333-883185 GCF_000260355.1 Condylura cristata | reverse complement strand
CCTGGCACGGCCTCCTGCAGCAGCCAGAGCAGCGCCAACCGCACTTCTCGGCGGCCTCCGGTTCCCACTCACTGGCTAAGGACCCGGCAGACGCCTCGTTTGGAGAGGAAGAGCCGGACACAGGCTGCGCTCGCAGGTGGGCAAGCGGGCGTCTGTCCTGCCCGCGCCCTTTATAACCTCCTCCCCTGCCCCGTCGCCTCAGCTTCCTCTGCCGTCAAGTGGGGTGAAGGTAAGTGTCCCCCATCCCTTGGTCAGAAAGGTGAGGCAGGCCCTCCCCGGTGGCCAGAGGGTCAGAGCGCAGCACTGCGAAGCTGGCCGTAGCCACTGCAGCCTGAGTCGGACCCCACGGCGCGCAGACCCCTCCTGACTTCCCGGGGAGACGTTTGGCAGTCGCGAGGTGGATTCAGCAGAGCGCAGTGCATGGGGAGAACACACAGCTTTTTTCTTTTTACATTTATGTTTCCCCCATTTTATCCCAACAGATTCTTTTTTCCACTTGACCGTCGATGTTTATCCTCTCCTAAGTTTTTGCGACTTTATGTCATCTGACTTTATATCGTTTCTCACGGCCTCTGAAGCCCATAGGCCGCTGGGTCTGAGGGTGACGTGGATGTAGAAGGGAGGGACTCGGCCGTGAGCCCCGGGACTGAGGGGCAGTTTCTGCAGACCTGCATGGGCCTGAGCCACTTTCCGATGTCGGGCCGCCGGCGTGGGTTAGTTCTGCCGTTATCTCGGCTGTCAACACCCGTGTGAAAACGACTTTCAGGTGCACTTAGCTGGGTTTGGAAGCGTGACCTGTGCTTGGCGCTGGCCTCCTGGGCCTCAGAGACAGGTCCACTATCAAGAATCTGCAAATTGCCTTCCAAATATCAACTGATGACAGGCTCGCCATACCTCCGCAAAAATCACAGGGAAATAATATTATCAAAGGCGCATTAGTGCATGCAGAGAGCTCCGGCTGCGACCACCAAGGGCTTTACTTCTGTGCTGTCTGGAAAAGGTGATTCATGACACAGAGACTGGAAATTTGATGACAGGGTTTGACATGAAGCTAAATAACATTATGAGAAAACACATCTGGGAGCTTTTGCCCTCTCACTCATCTCCCCTTTCCACGCATGCGTTCACCCTGCAATTCTGCCGAGGGTGGATGTCAGCCTCATTGTTTGAGTTCATGAATTTGCTGGCACAGTAAGTTCAATGAAAGGAGTTGAACAGTCACAAAAACAACAGTAAAATTTTTTTGAATTTCACTTGGGGAAGAGCATCGACATCTCCTTTGTCTGACTTATCAGTTTTCCATCAGCTCTCCAGGCATGGCGTGAGCTGCACGGCCAGCTTTTAAGACTGATAACATCAGCCCAGGGGAAGGAGGCTGCTCTGTGCTCAGCGCCAGGAGAGCTGGGGCTTGGGGGTGGGGGCTGGGTCACCCTGCCTGCTCTGGTCCCTGCTTCTACTTCCCAAGATCCAGCAACAGTGACAGAGGCAGCTACCTCATGATCCAGTCTAGCGGGGCTGTGCATATTTGCATTCTGTCTAGTAAAGTGCAGTCACCAAAGGCTGTACCCAGGAGACAGACATCTGCCTGCCCGCCCATTCATCCGTGTTCTGTTTATTCATCCATCCTATCTAGCCACCTGTCTGTGTATCTGTCCATCCATCCATCCATCCATTCAGCATCCATCTATCCATCCAGCATCCACCATCTGTCCATCTACCATCCATCCATCCATCCATCCATCTCCATCCATCCATCTACCACCCATCCACCATCCACCATCCATCCATCCATCCATTCATTCATCCATTCATCCATTTATCCACCATCCATCCATCCACCATCCACCACCCA
>NW_004567111.1:859644-880985 GCF_000260355.1 Condylura cristata | reverse complement strand
ATCCACCATCCATCCATCCATCCACCACCCATCCACCATCCACCCATCCATTCATCCACCATCCATCTATCCACCATCCGTCCACCCACTATCCATCCATCCATCATCTATCCCATTACCTAGTATCTTTCTATATACCACCTATCTTGCTATATATCTTTGAAATAAGTAGTCTAAAAAATATTCTGAATACTATTAAGAGTGTCACTTTTCAAGGTTTGGGATTCTAAAAATCCCAAGTGCTCCTGTTTGCAAAGGTGCCGAGTGCTGAGCACTAGGACTGAAACCCACGCTGGCTTAAAGCCCACTGCCGGCATAGAGAAGTATTTGTTGACCGGCTAAATACAGACTCCTCTTCTGTATTCCACGTCCCCCAGGCATGGCCTGAGTCGCCGCCTGAGGTGCCCCGGGGCAGTAAGGCCAATACTCAAGCAGGTGAAAGGCGGCTGGGCCGCCTGATGAGCGGGCCAGGCCCCGGCCCCTCGCGCGTCCGTCTCGCACCCTCTGCCTGCGCCGCGCTGGACACGGCCGGCGCGTTTCCTCTCCCAGGCTCTGGACGTCAGCACGTCCTCACCGGTCCGGGAGTGACGCCCGCAGCCAGGGGCCGTGGGGGTCGGTGGGGGTGGGGAGAGCCAGGCCGGGCAGGAAGCTGGTGTTTACCGCTGCTGCTGGCTTTTGTTCTCCGTAATCTCTGCGGCACATGGAGTGCAGACAATGCGGATGACCCTGTCTTCTCCGTTATTGTTGTCTGTCCCTCGCCGGGCGCAGGTCCCATTTCAGTAGGAGAGAAAAAAAGAAACAATGCAGCCAGATTTAGCGCTGGTGGGAAAGGAGGCCCCTGCCCAGCCCGCCCGCGCCCGGGCCCACCGCCCTTCCTGAACCTTCCCGGGATTCCCACCGCGGCCGAGGCCTGCTGGCTGCGCCCTGGGCGCGAGGTTCGCGTCGCAGACATCCCCTCTTGCAAAACATAAACAAAAACACCCCCCCCCCCCAGCAGAAACAAAGCTTCACGTGTTCCCAGCAGAGGCCACACTCATCTCTGGTAAGATCTACACTCGATGGGACCCGCGCTCAGCCACCGCTGGACACTGCGCCCGACGCTGCAACCCTCCAGCCTCACGCGACCTGGCCACGGTCCGGGGGGATGTGGGGGTGCGCAACCCGTGCGGTCTGGGGGGCGCAACCGGACATGGTCTGGGGGGCGCAACCCGGCCGCGGACTGGGGGGGCGCAACTGGACACGGTCTGAGGTGGGGGCGCAAACCTGCCGCGGTCTGGAGTGGGGGGGCGAACCCGGCCGGCCCTGCTCTCGCTTCTGCACACGCAGGGTGGCCTCGCAGAGGTGCGTCTGACTCCCCACTCACGCAACTGTGTGGGTGAGGCAGAGACATCTACGAGCGTGAAGGGATGGCTGGTTCCGCGGGTGCGCGCTGCGCTCTCTGGCGGGGTACCCGGGCCCCCGTAGTCGGCGCAGTGAGCCGGAGCGGGGCGTCTGCTGCCCGACTGCCGGGTAGCGCGCTGTGAAATGGGGCGACGCCCCTTACCTGCGCCACCCCGTTTCGCAGGGAACCCCTAGGCTCCGGGAGCAGCAGTGGCCGCTGGAGCCTGCCTTTGGCGGGCCCCTGGCGATCTCGCGCGTGCTCAGGTCTTGGGCCATCACCCCCCTGTTGTGCTGGGGATCCAGCGTGGCGCGCGCTCATCGATATGCAGCTCCTGAGCAGACCCGAAGGCCCCGGAGCGAGTGGGCACACGGGTAAGCCGGGCGTCTCTGTGGACCAGCGAGCTGTTTCACTTAGTTTACGCAGAGGCAGTGTATCAGGCTTTGCGGGGGGCTGAGAAGTTTTGTCTCTTTCCAGGCCCCACGGACTCATTTCCTTCCCATTATTACTCGCTCCTTAGGCTAAGTTCCACCTCCCAAACCCAGAGGAAGGAGGCAGCCGGGGGGAGGCTCTTGGCCATGAACAGCGGCACCGGCCTCGGATTTCTTTTGCTGAAATGCAGTTTTCTAGTTTCCAGCAAAACATCACCCCACACGCATTCTAGGCTCTTTGGGAGCAGAAATGCACACACTCGGGGGTCAACCGTCCGGCCCACCCCAGTCGCCCGCTGCCCCGCAGCCTTGGGACTTCTCTGCTTCTCCCTCCTTCCCCTCTCTGCGCGGCGCCTGTGGGGCCTCGTCCAGCGCACTCTGGCAGGACGCTGGGCCTCTCTGCTGGCGACTGTGCCATGTCCAGCAGCCCCGACCCCTGCTGGCTCTGACACCCCGGGAGTGTCCTCCCCTTCACCCGACGCTGCTGCTGCTCCCGGCTCTTGTTAAAGGCTCCGTTTAGTGGTTTGCTGCCAAATTTCTGAGCTCCACGCTGGACACAGAGCTTGTGCGTCCCCGTGGTAGGAGACACAGCCGTGCCCGCCACTGATTAGGAGAGGCGAGACCGGCAGAGAGAAGGCCCGGGGCGGGCACGAACAGGGACCGTGTAGCTCAGACTCTGTGGTGTGGACGCCGAGGCTGTCGGGGACAGCACGTGGTCCTTTGCGGTGGGCCTTCCACCATAGCAGCGAGAGTGTGTGGTCAGCTCCATGCCCTCTTCCCCGGGACGGGAGCTGCTTTCTGCCTCCTGAGTCCCTTCCCGGACCACGGGGCTGCATTGTCTCCTGTCTTCTGCGTAACAGCGGCTGGTACACGACCCCGGGGCTGCATGGTCGCAGAAAGGCCATGCCAGCGGAAGAGGGGAGACGAGAGCGCAGCTTCCTGCCTGTGCCGCTCCTCACCTCCTGGGTTGCGTGAGCCTCAGGGCCGGGCTGTCCTGGGCACTGTAGGATGCGAAGCAGCAGCCCTGAGTCACGCAGGAGGTGCTGAGAACTCCCCGCACCCGGACGGGGCCCTCGGGGTGACTCCAGGCCCTGCCAGCTGCCCCCTGGGAGCGTGCTCCATGGAGACCCCCACTGGTTTGGGGTCTCCGCAGCCGCTGTCCTTAGGCCCCTCCGCCTGCCCCAGAGGGCCGATCTGTCTTCTCAGGAACTTTCCCTGCCTCATTTCCTTAAATTGTTCTTCTCGAAAGTTCACTGCTGGGACGAAGCTCCCCTCAACCACCTCTCATACAATGTCCCATCTCTTAACCTGCTTCATTTATCGCCCAGCTGGAAGCCTGGCCTGACTTGTCTTATATTTTTGTCTGCTTGTTGGCTTCACCTACTGGAACAGACCCACCCTGAGTTCTGAAATTTCACCTTGTTCTCTTATGTGTTCGTGGCAGCGGCTGGTATGCAGACTGTGGTGTAAATGCAGTTGTTGGATGGAGGAATGAGCGGAGAGGTGAGGGAGTGAGTGAGTGAGGGAGTGAGTGAGCCACCCGGTGACCGGTGACCGAGGCGCAGCTCTGTGCCAGGCAGCGGCTTGCTGAGAGCAGCAGGTGGGGGATTTGCTGGTTTGCTCACGTCCAAGCAGGAGCCTTCCCAAATCTTTCAGTTTCTGTTTTGTAATAATTGCTGAGATTATGAATTCTTTCCACTCTAAAAGATTTATTAGCAAATAATAGTTTCTCACATTGGGGTTGAATAGGTCTCCGCTGCTTAATCTCTCTTTCCCATGGAAAAAGACCGCCGTGAGACTGTTCTTCCCTTTTCCTCTCTGAATCATTGGCAAGATGTCGGAGACGGTCACACGGGGTCTGGGAGTAAAAGCCACACGGCCCCTTTTGCTTTCAAACCTGCTTTTGTCTCTGCACTTCCTCTTCTCTTCCTGGCAGGGCGTGGACAGTGGAAGCCAGAGCGTGCGAGCAGGGCTCTGGGGTCCCCTTGAGGGGGGACCCTCGTCTAGGGCACGAACTATGCAAGCAGTCTCCTCACCGTGCAGGTCCTGGGCACGCATCTTGTGACATGCGCTGGCTTGGCAAGGGCTGTACCGGGTCTGCTGGAGCCTCCGTCACGTGTGCCAGCCCTGACCTCCGAGGGAGGGGCTCTGGGCCTTGGGCACCTACCCATGGACACAGCCCCAGCCCCCCCGCTTACCGGCTGGCAGCCTGGCGCCTCAGTGTCCTCGTGCGACTTGCAGACACGTGGCTGAATGTGCCTCCGAGGACAGTTGCTGAGAGGACACAGAGCGGAGGCTGTGGAGCAGTGTCCAGAATGGCGACCTTCCTCTGTGCGTTTTTTTTTTTTTTTTAAAGATTTATTTATTTATTCATACAGAACTGGGGTACAGGCCAGAAATGCGGAGGGTGAGAGGATTCACCAGGGACAGAGTGGGGAGCAGGACAGGCAGATCGACGAAGTACACTGCTGAGGGGAGCAGCGGGCGGGTCAGGAGAGGTCTGCCACGCCATGTGGTCACCTCCGGGGCAGGCGGGAATTGAACTCATGCGGAAGTGGCTTTAGATTCTCAGTGCTGTGCTTTAACCCGCTGCGCCATCAGGGAGGGCCCCTCTGTGCGTTTTAATCCCACTCCTGGGTAAAGACGTGCTGGCTGCAGATAGTCACCTGCTTCAACGGTGCTTGATTTTGGCTTATTCTGGCTAGGGAATGGGGCGCATGAGGGACAGTGCCTGTTATTATTCACTGGGAGACATTTGTCATGCTTTGCACCTTGAGTCACTATTTGTTCATTCTAGGAAAATTTAAAACCGTAGAATAAAAGGATAAATTAATTATCAATCTCCAATATTCCGTGTCATTTTGGGTGTGTGGCGAGAGAAATGAAGATGCCGAGGTCGTCACTTCTCTGACTCATCCTTTCCCCGCCGATTCCAGGTATCGTGCAGACACACTTGCCGTCATAGTCAACCACCCCCTTGTCCCGCATAAAGTCAGCGTAGGACACTGCTTTCCCACACATACTTAGTTGATTTGTTTTGGACCCAACTTTTATATTGTGATTTTTTTTTTTAACCTGCCAAAGAAAAAAGCAAAGAGCATGGCCCACTGGTGGCTGCTGAGATGACCATGCCTGAGTCAACACTGGGAGAAGCCTGCAGGGTTAGCTCAGGCTGCAGACGGGCTGCACACTCCAGGTGGCCCCCAGCCTCGCACCTGCCCACCCGCAGCTCCCCACCAGCCCACGTGAAGCAAGGCCATGCTGTAGCCCTCTGCGCTCCGCCCCCAGGGCAGCAGAGGAGGCCGGCCGCAGACCCCGTCTCCAGATGTGTCCACGAAGAGAACCCCAGCCCACTCTCCAGCCGCGGGCTTTTATTTTTCGTTTTTATTTTTTAAAGATTTATTTGTTTATGCACACAGAACTGGGGTACAAGCCAGGGGTGCAGGGGCGATGAGAGGAGTCACCAGAGACAGAGTGCGGAGCAGAACAGGCCCATTGATGAAGGGCACTGCTGAGGGGAGCAGCGGGCCGGTCAGGAGGGGTCTGCCTCGCCCTGGGGGTCACCTCCGGGGGGGTCACCTCCGGGGGGGTCACCTCCGGGGGGGTCACCTCCGGGGGGGTCACCTCCGGGGCGGGGATGGAGCTCACTCTGAGGCAGCTGTGGCCGGCTTGCAATGCTGCGTCCTAACCTGTTGAGCCACCAGGGAGGGCCCCCTGGCTTTTATTTCCAAGTTGGGAGAAATCCTGGGAGGATCCGTCCAACATCAGAGTTGAAATTCTCATTTTAGAATTTCCCGCGATGCAACACGCTGCACACACCGGAGGCAGGCGAGGCCGGGAGAGAGGGCCTGCCTCTGGCGGGAGGCGTGGGAAGCGTGGGCGGCGGCGGTGGCCAGTCCCTGGGGGCCCTCTGTCTGCACCCGCAGCTCAGCTCCATGCCCACCCTCATCTGAGTTGTCTGTCCCGGACCCCCCATCTGAAAAATAAGATTGTTTAGCTAAAAAAGTTCAGAAGCAACCACTGTAAACAATATTATTATCGTAAAGAATTTCACACACTTGAAAGCATTTCTTAAGGTCCTGGCTAGTAATATTCAGGGAGACTGGCTGTTCCAATCCCTGGTGATTTTCCAAGATGCTGGCCCCCATATTGTTTTTATAGATTCCATGAGGATTCATTCCTCTAGCTTAATATTCCTCTAGCATGTGTGCATGTGTGTGTGTGTGAATATGTATTTTTCTTAAATAAGGATGGGGCTAACTCCTCCTGGTATTTGCTGATACTTTTTGTGTTTTTTCTTGCTTTTTTTTTTTTTTCAGGCAGTGCTAGCTGAGTTTGGACAAAAGTATAAAATGTAGGTTTCTGAAAGTGTGATAGGGTAAAGGGAGAAAGTCCATAGTAGATTGTAAGCAACCCGAAGCTGAAAGCATCCTACATGATGTTATTTCAGTCCTTTAAAACGCTATGCTCACTTGCACATAGGTGCATTAAGTTTCCTATTGGAATAGAATAATTATTTCTCCCAAAGGGGGGGTTTAATTTTTCACATCTTCCATGAACCACTCAATGTTTCCCAAGTTTTCTATGATAGACAAGTAGAACTGTTTAATTGGGAAAAAAGGGGCGGGGGCTCTGGTTTTACAGAGAGCTTTTCTATTTCCCCAAATGTGAAACATGCTACATTTCTCAGAAATTACCTGCCTTGTTAACCAAACCTGCCTTCAAGAGCACAGCTCTTCAGACACGCACATGTTCGCTTTCCGCACAGACTAGCTCATCTCCACACCAGGCACTGAGTCGCCCTCATCTGGCTGCTCAGAATGTTGGTAGCTAGGTGAGTGTGAAGACACAGGTGTTCAAGTGCTCCCAGGTAGTTTTCTTCTCCCCATCAAATGTATGGAGTCCACTGTTATGTAAACGAAATCAGGAGAATTATAAAACCCACTCAGGTCAACCTTTTATTTGACTATAAATAGTACACTGGGGGCCTCCCTGGCCATGCAGGGGTTAAGTCTACTGCGACATGAGTTCAGTCCCCAGCCAGGGAGGGACCCCAGGGCTTAGCAGACCCCTCCTGTCTCCCCACTGCTCCCTCAGCTGGGTTTCAGCACATCTGCCCGCTCAGCTCCCCACTGTTTCTGGAGGGTCTCCTCATCCCTCATGCTTCTGGCCTGCACCCCAATTCCGTATGCATCAATACATACAAATGAAATCTAAAAATAAGTAAATAAATACTGAAATAGTATGATCAAAGTTTTATGCATACAGAGAAATGATGGCTTCATCTGGCCCTCAGGGTGTAAGAATGTGGGCAACTCTGGTGTTTCACCCACTTGACGCGGAGAACTTTTTCTCTGTTGTAATTAATAACTGAACCATTTTTGATTTTTAAAACTTGCATTCCTGGCTACTGAGGTATTGTTGGCTTGCAACAGTGTATGATTCAGGGGTACAGGTTCACACCCCTCAGATTTCAGTGACCAACCACACCCAGCATCCGAGCCCCACAGTCCCCTCAGTCCACTGGGCTGAGTCCCGTGGATCCGCTGGGTCCCCCGGGCCCCTCTTTGCTCCACTCTCCTCCCACCCCCTCAGCAGCCTCGAGGGGCTGCAGGGGCCTAGGAGGGCTTGCAGGGCGGGCTGTCCAGTCTCCCTCCCTCGGGCAGGGCCACGCCCCCTCAGGGCTTCCCAGGGCTGGCCCGGCGTGGCCGGGGCGTGTGGGAGATGCTGGGCACCGAGGCCTGGAAGAGCCAGTGGCCAAACCCGGGTCCCTGAGAGCTGCCTCAGAGGGCAGCGCCCGGGCGGATGCCCCCGACCCCGCCCTCCGGCGCTGTCAGCACAGGGGACAGGCCAGGCGCGAAGCCGCAGGTGGCCGGGACACGCGGGTGGAGGGGGCCCCCCGCGAGGCTGTGGGAGCGGGGCGCCGATTCCCGCTTCTCTTTACCTTACTCAGCGTCCAGCATCTGCAAGGCCGGGTCAGGGCGCCAGCGGCGCCCAGCTGCCTGCCAAGTCGCTGCGTCTCACTCTTGCTGGAGGAAGAACATTGTCCACGAAAATAGTTTGCCTTTGAGGCCAAAGGAAATCCAATTGTAATCAAGGGCTGAGAGCCGACTGAAGTCCTCAGCCTGTCCAGCACCGCCTGGCAGCCTCCAGGTTCCCACGCCTGGGAAGTGCCGTGGGGCTCGCCCCGCCACCCGGAGGGGCTGCGCCGGGGCTGTGGCCCTCTGAGCAATGTGGGGGCGGCCAGGGCAGGCTGCCGCGTGGACGGAGCCCGTCTCCGGGCCACGGAGGCGCTCAGACACTCCAGGCCTTCTGGGGGATGCCTGTCGGCACTGGGGGTGACACCCACCACGCTGAGGTGTGTCCCCGCAGAATGTGCCTTCTGGTCTGTTTTTGCTTGGGTGTTGGCGGGGGTGGAGCAGGCTGCCGTGTGGCCGCTCTTCCTGCTTCAAGGGCCAGCTTGGACGAGAGCAAAGCTGAGCAGCAGAGGCTGTGCCGTGGCACCTGCCTGGCGGGGTCTCCTGCCGCCCTTCGCCTGCGCTTTGGCAGCGTGTCTGCCCGTGCTGGGGATCCCCACGGCCCTGCTAGGGTTCAGTAACTGTCTCCCAGCTGGCCAAGCTGCAGGAGCCACCTGGGCCTGCAAACCTGGCTCCAGGGTGGACCGCTCTGGACAGGGGCTCCCCGGTGTGTGAGGGCGATTAGGGAAGGGAACGTGGGAGCTGTCTGACCCACGCTGAGCTCTCTGGGGAATCTGTGGTGTGAAGGGTGCTGTGCACCAGTGAGGAGAGGGCTGAGGCAGACCACCCAACACCCCACACCCCTCGAGGCCTCTCTGCAGAGCAGAGGCCGTGCCGGCCCCGTCCCCTGCCACACCGCGGCCACATCTTCCTTTGCCTTCGCAGACCCGTCACACACAGCAGCAGAGACAGCGCCGAGGGCTCAACAGGACCGCGGGTTAGGCCTCTGCCCGGGAGAAGCGGGCTCTGGAGAGTGCAGTTAGGGACCTCCCTCTGGCTTTGCAGCCAGTCCCAGACCTGGTGGGACAGAGAATGGAGCAGAGAAGGCGGGGTGGGCGGGGGGTGGGGGAGACTTCTTCCCACCTCCAGTACACAGCAGGAAAGCCTTTTGCAGATTTTTGGGAAACTCCAATAATATCTGATTTAGTGAAAGTCTTTATTTTTGTATTAAAGCATTGTTTTTTATCAAAATGGAAAATGGGGCCCTCCCTGGTGGCGCAGCAGGTCGAAGCACAGCACTGAGAAGCTAAAGCCACTGCAGCATGAGTTCGATCCCCGCCTGCCCCGGGGGTGACCCCAGGCCACGGCAGACCTCTGCTGACCCGCCCGCTGCCCCCTCAGCAGTGTGCTTCGTCCACCTGCCTGTTCTGCTCCCCGCTCTGTCTCTGGTGAGTCGTCTCACTGCCCCTGCGCCTCTGGCCTGTACCCCAGCTCTGTATGCACAGATAAATACACCTTTAAAAAGAGAAAGAAAACGGTGGAGAAGCCTGTCTTCCTTTATGTTGTTAGGGTCATAGCTGGGTGACCTCTGAGCCACTGATGCTGCTGGCGTGCCTGCCGAGGTCCCCCATCCTCCACAAGTGATCCCAACACAGAAACCCTCAACACCCACTTAGATCACGCGGCAGTTACAGGCCCATCTCCCAGGCTTGCGTTTGAGCTCCACTTGTTTGTGTCTTTTCACTGCATGGCGCTGAGCTACGCCTCGTGTTCAGGAGAGCAACCCTGAGCTTAAACACAGCAGAACTAGCACCGTGAGGACTCGCCGAACAGGCTGCCTCAGGACGACCTCACAGCCCGCTTCCGGCATGGAGCCTGCTTCAGGCCCTGGCAGGGAGCCCCGGAAGCCAGAGGTGGCTCCCGTTAGCGGACATGCTCCACGGCAGCCTCTGATGGCCAAGCTGCCCCCACCGCCTCCCTCAGCAGCCCTGGAGGATTTTGGTGAACGGAGCCAATGCACTTTCTCCCACATAAAGGAAATTATGATTCTGCTAGTGGCTCAGAGAGGAAAATTAAAGTCATCAGAATCTGATTCGAGTCGGCATTTTCTTTGAAAATGTGAAGCGTGCTCTGATTCATCCGGATCGTGAGCTGAGGCGCTCTTGAGGGAGCACGCTTGGCTCTCGATGCCAAAGGAAGAATTTAGCTGGTTCAGTCCCGCTCTGGAGAAGCAGGGGTCCCCTTCTCCTGGCAGAGGTGGTAAGCAGGGAACCCAGAGTGAGTTGCGAACTGCAACAGGAATTCTGCGCAGCTGCTCTAAAATAGAATTTTTTAAATAAACGAGGCAACTGGAATGGAAAAAACGCAACAAAACAAAAAGAAAAACCAGGCACCTTAGGAAGCACAGGTCACCGTGGAGGAACAGGGCGGGCTCGGGGGAGGCCCAGCCTGCACAGCTGCTCCCTTCCGGTCCGAGACCCCGAGCTCCTGCGGCCAGAGGCCGCATCTGCTCTTTGATCCGCCGACCACATCCTCCCGCGGGCCCCACAGAGGACAGCCGCGGAGTCGCACATGAGCCATCTCCCCCGGAGCAGGAGCCTCCTCCCCGGTCTTCGGGAACTTCTGGGCAGTAATCGTGCTTGGGGTAACCAGCCCAGAGAACAGCCCGCGGTGTCCGGAGTATGCTGCCGTCTAGCGAACGACTGCTGCAGCTTCCCGTGGCTGCGTGCTCGGGAGAGGCGCGTTAGCTTGGGTTTCCCCAAAGACAGACTGCCCCCAGTGACACCTTTTCAACCAAGCGCCTGCTGGCTGAAGCCCCTCGTTGCAGGAGGGGAGACAGGCAGGAGGCTGCACCGCGGCAGACCGCCTGGGGCTGCCTTGTTGGGGTGCCTTCCTCCAGCCCGAGCCCCAGGGAGCTGTGCAGTCTCCCCAGATGCGAGCAGGGAGTTTCCCAGGATGCAAGTAGGGGTGGAAGGGGCGTCCCTGGGCCAGGCTGGGGCCGGGTGTTAAAAATAGAGCTCGGGGCTGTTCCACTCACAGCATCTTGAGACATGACTTGCCTCTTGGAATGAGAACTCAAGTGGTGGCAGCAGTGTTTCCCGGGAATCATGATCTCATGCAAGGAACAATACAGGCAAATAAATAGATTTCCTCCTTTTCGCCGCCTGAGTTTTCCCTATTGTGTCAGACTTCACTGGGCATTGAAAGCAGGGAAACGCCTCGACAAAGGGTTCTCTCATTTCCAGGTTACGAGTCTCTTTCTCACCATTCTTTGCCTCTCAGCTAAGTACAGGCGCTTTTTCTCCCATTCAACTAAGACTATGACTAAGCTTGGGGACCCTCACCACGAAGACAGTGCCAGTGTTGGGGTTTGGGTGAAGGTCAGGTGGGACTGGAGTGAATCCAGCCGGTTCTGTGTCTAGAGCATCAAGTATATACAGCTAGAGGTGTGTGCTTTAGCCTGTGCTGACCTGGAAGGTGAAAGTTGAGGGCTGAAGTGTGGACTTTGCCCCTGGGGATCAGGCTGTGGAGAGCAGAAGGGAAACTCGCCCTCCTCCTCCCAAACTCGGAGGAGAGACGAGCCTTCGGGACGCCCTCCGTGGTGAAGGATGTGTCTCCCGTGAGGGCCAACCCTGTCACGGGGACGGAACTGCCCTGCGCCTGCCACTTGGGGCCACTCCCTTTCTGGAGCAAGCTCTTACGTCATCCCCGCCTTGTTCACTCCCTTAGAGCCAGATACATTTCGCAAAGAACACAATGCCCGTTCTCATGATGGTAGCGCACCTTCGGTCTCCGAAGGAGAAGCCACAGCTGCCTCTCGTCTCCGGAGGGGTGTCTGGGGCGGCTGAGCGGGCAGGGCCGGGCGACTTCCCTTTCTCCTGAGTGTGGCTAATAGGCTTTCAAATTGTGTGCTCAGGGAATATAGATCTCTGTAGCTATGAAATTCTACTATTGATGAGATCCCGAGAGGGGGGTTTCATACTCGTTGTTATCGTTAAGCGCTTTGTTGTTGTGAGGTAGCATTAGTTTACAACACTGTATGGTGGGGGTACAGGTTGGCTGTGTGTTACCACACCCACCACCTACAGTCCTCTGACACAGTCTATCAGACCCTCCCCTCAACCTCCTCCCCTCCCCACCCCCCCACTTTCCCCTAGCTACCTCAGTTCTACAGTAAGATTTCTAGGGTTTGAAAACACTTGCTCACCTCACTCACCACGTTTCCGTTCCGTTTCTTGGTCAGCTTCTCATTTGTTCCTGCCTCAGGCAGCTGCCATGCTAAGCAGTCATCATCGATGGTTTTTGAAATGTCTTGGGAAGGGTTATTTGCAGTGAGCTTATTTTGATGATTAAATAAAGACAGGCCTGCAAGTCAGCATTCCAGAGCTGCCAGGCAGGTCAAGCAGGGAATAAGGCTCTGGGGTAACTCCAGATTCTTCCTATACCTACTAGTGGTCCCCAAGGAGCTCCTGTTCACAGCATAATGATTGTGATGTTGTTGATTCTCAAGGGTACTCTGGGGTTAGAGAGCAGAGGATATGGACAGAGCAGGTTTCATGACCTCAAGTCCACGGTTGAGGTTAAGCAATTGTTTTGAATTGAAAAAGCCCTCCTCAGATTATTACAAGGTTGGGTCATTTTCACAGTTCTGAGAAAGCTGGTTTTTATTGTTTCTCCAGCATTGTTGCTGCCTTGATGGAGGAAGAGATTTCAGGGGTTCTTGCTTGGCATTCCAAAAGTGTCTTTTTTTGGTTGCATTATTTTGTGTGTATATTAGCTTGTTTCTGCTAATTCCCTTTGCATTTTAGTGCAATGCTTGTTTTTATCTTGTTACTGTCACAACTGCTATAAAGCCCCATAGATCTTCTGCGCTTCAAATTCTACGTACTGGAACTTGGAGTAAAGAGTTCCTTGGTAGAGTTCTCTGCCAGATTTCGGGAAAGAAAGTAAAAGTCCCTCAAACTCAAGGCAAGTGTTGGATTTGCTGCTAGTCCTGGGACATACACTTTGCGTATCAGATCAACTATTAACTTTCTGAGCAGAAGACTGGTAAAAACGTAATAAAGACACCAGGCGCATCCGATTTATTTTTTCGATACTCTCCCTTCAGAATCAGGAGTTTCTTAACAATTGATGAGCATTCATTCTCCAGGGGGGAAGGAGCTTCTTCTCTCTTAAATGATGATGTTGTCAGAATAATCAAATTAAAAGGCAAATGAAAACAAAAGCTATTTAGTATTGAAAGTTAAGATGGCAGTAGAATTTTTAAAGAATTCTCTTCAGCTACATCTACATTTAAGCAATCCTATGCAAATACATAAGGCATCATGACTAGGGTTCAATCTAATCAAACACATAGCAGTCCCCATGCTGCATGTTGGGTCGGCGCTCGGCGACGGTCTCCGACGCCAAGGAGGTTGTTCTTCATTCCTTTCGTGCAGATAATGTGGAAGGACAAAGAACTGAACTGGCGACTCCCTCCGAAGTGCCTTACTAAAGCACCGTTCTGTTGAGCAGCGCGTGTGACTCCTTCAGCTCTTAAGAAGCACCTGTGTCAGCAGGCAGCAATTCCATATCTACTATTTTTTATATGTTTCTGTGACGAAACCAGTCTGTATGCCTCTCAGATGAGCCAACTTTCACCCAAATTATTGGGGTCAAAATATTAAGCACCAAATTAGACTTACTGCCATTTATAGTTTTAATGAAATCACCGCCTTGTGGTTCTTTCAAAACCTGGAAAGTTTCTCTAGATGAATTCAGGTGTCTTTGTACTTGAAGGCAGATCATCATATTAAGCAACAGCCTGTCTGTCAGTACCTTCAAGAGCTATCTGAGAGCTTGTCAGGAACACAGCGCTTGTTTGATTTCTCCTAGAGAGGGGTCATGGGCTTACACCACTGTAGGATTTAGGGGGCAGGCTCAGCTCTCTTTAGCTGTCTGTGATCACGCCACACCTGTAGCCCCCACCCCAGCGCCCACCGCACGCCCTCTGCCCCAGTATCCTCAGCTTTAGGGCTCCGGTTCGTTTCGGGGTGGCTTTGCCAGGCTCTCCCGTTTCCATCTACGACTTCTGTGTGAGCCCCCGGAGCTGGTCTCCTGCGGCCCTCCCGCTCCGCCCGGGAGGCTGCTCCAGTGCCCGGGCACGGACTCTGCACCTGCACTCCGCGCCGTCTCTCCCGGTGGGGTGTTCGCAGCCTGGTAGAAAGGGAAGAACAGGCAGAGGTTCTGCAAGCCCAAGAGCTACCTCAAAGCCATGTTTGTGGCCGACCGGAAGGAAGCCGGGAACAAAGGGGCAAGGGAAGCCCTGTGGGGTTTCCTATCAGGAAACAGGCACGGTTGCGTGGCCCATGGACGTGAGACCAGGCAGGCGCACGCCACGCGGGCATGTCTTTGGGACATTTGCAGCTGTGCCGTCCAGTGAAACTGCAACAGGAATCAAGTCTGAGCCACAGCAGCTAAGGAAATGATGTAAGCAAAAATATATATGATCTGCTTTTTAAAATATTTCATTTAAGCAAGTCTATCAGTATTTCCCGAATGTTACCATTTCCACATAGAATATTTATAAAAGTATATTAATAGGTATTTTAGCCTTTTATTTGTTTATTTATTTATTTTAAAGGTTTATTTACTTATTTATGCACACAGAACAGGGGTACAGGCCAGAGGTGCAGGGGCCGTGAGAGGACTCACCGGAGACAGAGTGGGGAGCAGGACAGGCTCTGTTGAGGGGGGCACAGGTGGGCCAGGAGAGGTCTGCCACACCGTGTGGGTCGCCTGTGGGGCCTGGGATTGAACCTGCACCCAAGTGGCTGCAGCCAGCTTGCAGTGCCGCGTCCTTATTACCCATTGTGCCACCAGGAGAGTCCTAGTCTTTCATTTTTTAATCACGTTCCAATGATATCTTCTAATACCTCTCAACGTGGACACTAACTTTGCCTGTGTTTAGATTTTATCAAACTAGCAATTGAAAACTTATTTCAGACATAAGGGTTTTCAATAAGTCTATGAGAAATTCAGTGATTTTTGAGGCTCAGCAGCCACATGCCAAGCGAGTCCTTGAAAAGGACAGGTCAGCTCGGGTGGTCAGCTAGGGGCTAGCCTGAGCCCCGGAGAGCAACCACGAGGAGCCTCCTAGAGAGAGGCAGGGCTCCCCAAGAGTCAGTAGGCACTCGTGTTTGTTGAATGGGGTGAATGGAACAGCTGAGCCCCGGTGAGGACAGACCACACGCTACACATCCCCAGGTAATAAAAGGTGATGAGGATATACTAGAACCCAGGCTTCCTGCCAATGAGTAAAATTCTCAAACAGCCTCCAGTGCTGAGTTTCAGAAAATGAATCAAAGGATTTGGAGAGCAAGGGATTTTCTGAAATTGTTTTAAAATCTTCTGGGCTCTTGAGGTGGGAAAGAGCACTCCCACAGGAAGATTTCAGATCTCAAGTGCCTGCATTTATGCAGGAAGAAGTCGCCATGATGGGATGAAGCAACGATGCACATTCCTTGCTCTCCCTGCAAATCGCTCCTGTGCCTCCCATGAGAACTTCAGTTGGGAGTCTGGAGGGAACCTCCTGCTTGAAAGGCGGTGTCTGCAGAGGTGCCCCAAGGTGTGTGAAAGGAGCTCAGGTTCCTGGACAGAGCAAACGCCCAGGGCGGGCGGCATGGGCGTGAGGGCCGGAGGCATCCAGCTTGCTTCTGGAGGACAGGTACAACGCTCTGGAGCACCGTGGGAGCAGCAGGGAGCCACTGTCTGTTGAGAGCTCTGTGGCAGAAGCCCCGACGGGGCAGCTGATGACACTCCTGTGTTTATTTCTCACAGTCTGAGGGACGGAAATCCAAAGTGGCGGCACCAACAGATCAGCGAATCTTTCCAGATTCCTGCGGTTGGTGGCCTCACCGGGCAGACGGGTGAGGGCGCTCGGGGCCCGCCTCAGAGGACTTCACCCCCAGGACTCAGCCGTCTTCCGGAGTCCCCTCTTCTACCACCTGTTTGGGGGGTTAGGATTTCTACATGTGAATTGGAGGGCAGAGGACACAGACACTGACCCACGGTAGCCTCATGTGGATTAACAGCCTCTCCTGAGAGGGACACGGGGAGTAAATTGGAGTGAGTGAAATATGAAGGAAATGACTGAGTTAGGAGGCTGCATTGTCTTTCCTACATCGACAAAATTGACTCTCTGTCTGCCCAGTGCTCCCCTGTTGACTGTTTGCTAAGAATGGGAAAACCATTGAGTGCAGAATGGTTGTCTAGAAAGACTTGATGTAGAAAATTGCCTGGTTTGATTAGATTATTCGTCTTTACCACAATTGGAATGAAAATAGTCAATGGCAAGACACGGCATTTTAAACAAACACGGCGCGTTGGAATGAGCTGACTACCTTGGAGAAAGCCTGTTGCATTTAGAAAGAAAGGTTGCGGGTTTTTTCTGTCATGTGACTATGTTTACTTCATTTTATAGTCATGTGAGAGAAGCATGGCCATTTCATAAGTGGGCACACCCCCAAGCAAACCCAGAACAATGGCCACTACCACTTGGGTTCAGAGTCACTCTCTGTCCTCCAGGGCATCAGCAACCCCACAGATGGTCTCTGCTGATGGCGTGGGGAAGCGCTTGCCACGCTAATGGCACACACGGCCCAAGCCACTTGGGGTTGAGCGCCTTAATTGGGACCAGCATGGTCTTCCCCTATGTCTAAGACCTCCTGACCACAGAGTGTTCAAATCTACTAGGTGAGAACCAGATGTGTATTCAGTATTCAGTGGGAATTTGAAGGTGACTGGACACTGACCGGGTGAGTTTGGCTGGCCGCCGTCCTCTCAGGAGGCTCCTGTGTGTGCAAATGTCCTCCCCCAGTTACAGAAGCGCAAGTTTCTTCAACTTTCTAAAGGCGTGTTTTCATATCTCCCTTGAGCTAAAAATAACTCTGAGTGGCATGCATTTAAAATAAAGGATTGTCTCTAGTATAATTAAGGAGATCAGTGTCATCCAAAATCCTCATTTATTTCAGGGGAACCTAGACAAAATCCCCTACCAAAGTCGGGTACAGTCTGTAAGGTAGATTGATTTACCCAGGTGCATTTGGAGTGATGCAAATTCTGCACTTCCAAGGCTGACATGGACATGAGTCTTGCCAAGACCTAAGTAAAGGTGTCAGGCGGAGGGACTTTGAAAGCTCTGGTTTGCGTGGATGCTGCCGGAGTCACCATCATGCCATGCAGGGGACAGTCTTCGGGCAGTGTGGTTCCTGCCTGGCCTCTGAATGGGGTGTGGAGGCTCTGATGACCTTCTCATCCAGAATAAACAGGACCCACAATGGTTCAAGACAGCAGGGGCATGAACCCAGCCTGTGCCAGCTCCCCCCAGGTGCGGGCTCGGAGTGGGAAAAGAGACCCAGAGCCAGGTGGGTTCCACATGGCACTAGGACATGTGGGGAGGAACAGACCAACGGGACAAAACAAGCTCTGGAAACCTGATTGCTTCCTGCAGCCAGGAGGGGCAGGGGCAGAGTGGGTTGGGTCCCAGATGGCGCGGCAGATGGGGCTTAGGGTGGGCGGTGCAGGGCTCAACCTGGCCTTATAGACCCATTACCACAGTAAAACCCACTACAGGGCCCTCCCTGGTGGTGCAGCGGGTTAAAGCGCAGCACCCAGACGCTTAAGCCGCTTCCGCATGAGTTCGATCCCCGCCTGCCCCGGAGGTGACCCCATGGCGCGGCAGACCTGTCCTGACCCACCCGCTGCTCCACTCAGCAGTGGACTTCGTCGATCTGCCTGTTCTGCTCCCAGCTCTGTCTCTGGTGAATCCTCTCGCCCTCCGCATCTCTGGCCTGTACCCCAGTTCTGTATGAATAAATAAATAAATCTTAAAAACAAAACAAAACAGGAAAAAAAGAACAAATGATGCACTTGTCCTTTCACAGAGGTGGCGTTTCGCATTCATTGAAAACGCTTTATGTATGAGGGCCTGCAGTCACCAGAGAGAGCTGCCTCGTGTGGTCTGCTGACCATAGAGGGCCTGTCCAGCCTCCATTTTGTTGTGGGCAGTTCTGTTTTCCTAAAGCCAGGCAGGGCTGCTGGGTCACAGGAGCCCAGACCTACCAGGTCCTTGCACATCAGGTCAGAGCATCATGCTGGATCACCCCGGGAAGGGTCTGCAGCAGGAGGTCAGCCCGGGGACCTGAGGGGGGGCTGAGGACGGAGGCAGCAACTTACTCCTGACTTACACATCACCAGATATGACCTGGAAGGGGGGGGGGCACGTTGACCGATGTATAAGACCCAGAAGCTGATCAGTGGACGCCTTATTGATAAGGTTGAAATCCTGACTGGGGAGTCAGGGCTTGAGCCACAGACCTTCCTGTATGACTAACGCTGTGTGACTGGGCATAGGAAAGGCCAGGAGCTTGCTCTTCAGCAGCACCCTGCCCTGTGTGCCTGCCGCCTGACTCGTCTCTTATCAGTGAGGTGTCGCCCGAGGCAGCAGCCTCAGGAAAAACGGAGGCACCGCAAACGGGTCTGACTGTCAGCTTTTGGGCTAGAAGCACCGTCCGCGGCAGACGGGGCCGCTCACATCACGGCGAGCTCGGAGAGTGGACGCTGTGAGCTCCCCTCCAAGCAGACGCCGCTTGGGGTTCCTGTGTAGGGTCGGGAAGGCGCTGTGCGCTCGCAGAGCTGCGGCCGACTCAGCCTGCGGGAAACGGAGCGAGGCCGGTGGACACAAGGGACGCGCCCTCGGAAATAAAGTTTTGGTTCGTTTCTTTGCCGTTTGTCAGACGTCCATGTACCGGCTTAGCTGCTTCTCGGCCTGGAAGCCCCAGGGCGGCGTTTAAGGAGAACGAGGCGGCGATGCTGCGGGCAGCGCATCACGCCCACGCGGAGGACACGGGTCGCAGCGCGCGCTCCCTGGGGCTCCGGGCGCTCGGCTGAGGCTCAGCGCTGTGAGGCTTCCGCCGCCACTGGCATGAGTGCGGCCCCCGCCAGGGAGGGACCCCAGGGCGCCGCAGACCCCTCCTGTCTCCCCGCCGCCCCCTCAGCACTGGGTCTCAGGGGAGCCCCGTCCTGCTCGCTGCTCTGCCTCTGTGAATCCTCCCAGCCCGCGCACCTCGGCCCGCACCCCCAGTTCTTGTGTGCATGCATAACGCAATCTTTAAAACTGCCCCCATGTTCCCAGGACCTGCTCCAGAGCCCCGTCTGGATCTGTGCAGCTCCCACCGGCCCCGGGCTGGCCACCCTGGGCCACCGAGGGGAGGGTCGGCCGTGGCCACCTCTGATTCGGCTCCGCAGCGCATCTTTCCAAGCATCCGCTGCTTCAGCTTCACCTACAAGCCCTCCTGTTTCTGCCCCCACCTCCGATGAAATGGAGTTGCAGAATGCGATCACTTCCTTCCCACTTCCCACCCCCGGGAGAAACCGAGGTTCAAAACCAGTGCACTGGCTCCACGCAGGCCCGTGGAGGTCCGCGCGGACCCCAGAGCTGCAGCGACCCCTGCCCCGCACCGCAGAGGCTGAGGCTCCCCCCCTCCAGGGCCTCAGGGGGGGCCGGACCCCTCACTAGCCGGAGCGCCGCCCTGGGCTGGGAGCGCTGCACCCCATGCCTGGCCCTGACAGCGGCCCCCTCCTGCTCTCCCTCTGCAGGAACCCAGCAGCCTGCAGGAACCAGCCCACCCGCGGATCCATAACATAAGCAACTAGGCGGAGGCACTTAAAAATAATTACAGTTTATGAGTCATTTTAAAGTAGAATGTATAATGCTGATTATATAATAATAGTAGGGACCCATTATGATCAAGCTGGAAAAACAGAGAAGTCGCACAGAAGATGTAAGTTGGTAAATTAGGCTGCTGATACTTTAGCATTGGAGACTGTAATATAGTTTCTGTGTGTTTCAACACAAGCCTGCAAATGGAGAGTTGTGTGTTTGTGTAAAAACACCGGTCTTATCTACACATACACTGCTCCGCTTGCACTGTTTGACACCTCGGGGGTAACATTGTATTCGATATTCCGCCTGGTTTGCCCTTCACTAAGCGTTCTCTTAGGGAGGTGCATTTGCCTTGGATTGTAATAATTTTTGAGAACTTTTTTTCATTAAATTGTAGGCGTCGTTTGCAATCTTGGCTGTATTTTAATTTGCACCAATCTGAACTATTTTGGAATTTATCCTGTTTCCATTTTTAGCGGTTGTGAAGCGTGCCAAGAGAAGCATCTTCATATATAAATCTGCACCAGACTTGAATTGTGTCTTCAAAATAGAGCGTCAGAGGGGCGTGCCTTTGTTTAGAAGATGAATCTCCTCAAGGAGCTTAACGTTTATTTCCTCCTTACTCTCAGCATCGCCGAGCCCCCACGTCCGCCACCCATGTCACCCCGCCTTCCACACAGTGTGGTCGTCGAAACCGAACACGGACTTTGTCACAGAACAAGGTCTTCAGTTCCAGTCTACAGTTCTCTACCACGGAAACTGACTTGTGCCTGCACATGTCTCAGAAGGTTGTTCCCTTGTATGCCACATCTACTTCTTATCTTAAAGAAATCTATAGGACTTTCTTTTCAATGAAATTTACTGTAAACATTGGAAGGGATTCTTTCAGAATTGAGAGAATAAATGTAAGTTCCCTGACTTCATGGGAGCACTTTTGTGTTCTGAATTGTTTCTGGACTGTTCGCAGTAGGAATACTTTGTGCTAGTAAAAAGGTAAGTCTCAGAGATGTAAGGGCATTTTGCTGTAACAGTGGAAAGTCAGCCTAATGTTTTACTAAAATCATTGCTTTCCAGACAATTTTGCAAGGGTAACTGCAACATTTTTCTTTCTCTTTGTTTCAGCTGCATGCCTTCAGGTCTACCCCTGCGTGTGGTGCACCGCCTCAATGTATGATGTAGGCCAGGGAGAACAGAGAGGGTCAGTGCGTTGACCGGGACACTGAGTGTCTATTTTCCTGTTACACCAGTGTCCTGGTTCCCACAGACATAAACACATTCACGATGTGGTATTTTTTAGACAATTTAAATGGACATTTTAATTGTATGGCTGAATTTGTCGTAGAAATATTTTATACAGTTACTTTTAAATAACAGCAAGAGAAAGAAATATCCCCAGGCTTAAAATTTCAGTAGAATAAATAAGAACAGTGGCCAGTTCAGCTTGAATTTCGGAGAATTAAAATCATATAGCACAGAGCTCTGCACTTAGCTCTGTAATTAAAACACATTTCTTTGTTCAGAAATGACTATTTTGCTTCAATGGGAGGAGTAGGAGGTGGAAGAAGACAGAGGAGAGGTTGATTAGCCAAATTCGAATTGGTTCCAACTTTACAAATCTAATTCAAAACCTCCCTGGTTCTTCTGTTTGTAAAAATGAAAATACCAACCAAAGGAAACTTCAGCAACCGTGGAGAAGGAATCCAGGTCTGAATGATGACCTGAATACTTCAAAAATACCTAGATAAAAAACAAACAAACAAACAAACAAACAATGGGAAGCTAAAGAACCTTTTATTTCTTTGAAGGAAGTCAGGGCTACCTCACAAACCTGTTCACAACGGAACGGGTTGTATGGACTGGAGGGGCCC